>NW_028263391.1:15633687-15951031 GCF_051168715.1 Poecilia mexicana | reverse complement strand
CCGGAATATTTTTACTCAAGGTTATCATACTGTGACAATCTTATGGCAGCACATGCCAACTCGTGATCCAATGGTCGCCTCTGCACAAATCTGTGCACGTGTGTATGCCTGTGCACATCTGTGTGATGTAAGCACATCGAAAAGAGAGGTGACAGCGGCGAGAGGCTGATCTAATAAAAGCGGAAGATGAAACGCTGTCAGAAGCTGCGGCGAGAAGCTCACACGCCGCCGACGTTTGGTAAAACACACACGTGTCTCCTCCCAGAATGCCTCACACACCACCTCTGGTTCTCTCTCTCTCTCTCTCTCTCTCTCTCACATTCATACACACACACACATACACACGCATTCTGACACACATATCTAGCTTGATAGACAGTTTCATAGTGTGGTAGCCGAGGTGTTGGCCTATAAAAAGCAGTGCTGATATGATTTAATGGGCAAGTTCTTATTATAAGACTGTCGCTGGGCCCGGCGTAATCTGGCTACTGCTCCAGGGCACAGCACTGAGACACATGCACTACAATACTCCACAGCAGATAATATTGCTATGTGCTACATTGCTATTATAAGATAGAGCCATTTGCCACCCTGATACAGCGCGCCGTGCATGAGACTGTCATTTGGGAAGGAGTGATTTATGACTGCGAGGCGCGAGAATAAAGACAGATTATTTTTATTCATGTGTCTTTAGAGGCCGACTTCATTCCTCTATTGTTTGCGCTGCACTTTATTTTTACTCTGAATCAAAGGAGGATCGACTTCCTCCCGGAACACGCAGAGAACCACGAGTGGCATTTATATAATCCCTGCAGAACCTGGACCAAACACTAGTAAAAAGAAGAAGAAAAAAAAAAAAAGACGTGCACAATGTTGGCGTGACATTGATTCTGAATCTGCACCTAATGGAACAAGATTTCTCTGTTAGCTGTCTTCCAGTTTTTTTTTTTTTTTTGCTGAGACAAAATTGCTATTAATTATAAATAGTGGAGCAGCTGTCTTAAAATATATGACATATCTGCTGGGGTATTAGGCACTGTGGTGATATTGCCTCTACTGCCACTTTTAATATCAGCACCCCGGCTCCAATCACAGCCTAATAATGGGTCCTCATTATGAGGTGCATGTGCGTGTGTGTGTGTGCGCGTGTGTGTGCGGCTGTGGCGGCGGTGGTGCTTCAATTTCACTACTTAAAAGCCACAGATGACACCTTGTAAAAAGTTAATTTCATTTTAGACATTTTCCAGAATAGGGTTGTAAATTTAAGCTCTCGAGGTGCACCATCAGGCCATCAGCTCTGATAATTGAGATATTGAATAATTAGGTGGAAGAAATTTATTGCAAGGATAAATGCAAAGCAGATGGAGGGGGGAAAAAAAAGTGAAATTTTAACAGACAGCTACGACAGGGAGGCAGGTCAAATTTTCTGTTTGGCTGTAGTAGCAAAGCTTAACAGGAGATGGCGTAAGAGATGACATGAGGCCTGGGGGTGAGGGGGGTAGCGCTCAGGATAAAGTAACATTACCGAGTGTTTCATAATGTGATTTTAACTGCTGACATGCCCGGTTTTGATGATATCTCAAAGCAAATGGAAAAGAAGAAAAAAAAAAAATCCCAGTAATCTGGGTATCTCACGTTCTGATGAAGCTTTATGATGTTAATTCTCCTCCTTTGTTGCACATTTGTACATCATGTATCCAGGGTTTTAGAGGTGCATTTTCAATATCTCAGAAAAAAAATGCAGAAACTGAATGATGAATACAGCTTACTGACAATGACAACAAAAATTCAGTTTCTCAGGAAATTAGAGTATTGCAAAAAGTCTTGTAAAAAGGGACTAGCTCCTTCTGCATTAATTAGTATTTATATGCAGTGTGGCATGGGGGTGTCAAGAAAGCCCAGATTACTACAGTGATGACCTTCATCTTATCTGCATTGTTGGGTCTGATGTCTCCATAGATTCTGTTTGGGGTTCAGCTCAGGTCATTTTGATCTCAGGAACACCAAGGTCATTAAACCAACTTCTGGTACCTTCGGCAGTGTGGACAGGTTCCAAGTCCTGCTAGAAAATGAAATTAGCATCCCCATAAAACTGGTCAGCAGAAGGAAGCATGAAATGTCCTAAGTGCTTCCTGGTATCCGGCTGAGCAGAGTTTGAACTTCATAAAGTCACCAGGCCAGCAGCAGTAGAAGACAAGACGCCCGACTGCAGAAACTTCACACTGAAGTTCAAGCGAATTGGATTTGTGGGTCCTCCACTCCTGATTTCCAAATGAAATGCAACAATTACTTTAATATAAAGAGACAACTTTGGGCAGCAGTTCAGCCCTTCTTCACCTGAGATTCCTAACTTTGTCTCTATTTTTTAGGAGTAGCTTAACACTCATAAAAAGAGACATGGATATGTCTGTGGTGAATCTTGAAGCTCGACTTTGGCCACAGCCTAAAGCTTCTGAATCTCCTCAAAACTCTTGACTGAATTTCACAATCCTCTCAAATGACTTTCTTCCACTCAACTTTCCATGAAATGCACAGAACTCTGAACGCCGTTAGCAACAATCTTTCGTATGTAGTATTTTTAATTTGCTGACGAACTGAGTTTTGAGTGAATCAACAAAATTAACAAACATGAATGCCTGAAACATATCATTGTGTGTAACCTGTCTGTTTTGTGCACTCTTCTCCCTTTTTGAGCAAAAATAAATTAACTTTAAAATAATATAATTTACTGAGACTCAGTTTTATGCAAATTGTTTCCCCAGTTTTTTGTATTGCTTTTCCTGCATTTCTTTTCTAATTACATGTAAGACATAATCACATAAGTCTTTAAAAAGGAACCGTCTTAACACATGGTCTGTGGTCATTAAAAGACAAGAGAAAATCTCCTATTTTCTGGAGTCTTTTTGTAGCTGTTCCTCCCTCCTCTTTTCTTGACTCTATTATTTCCCAGACGGCTCGGTTTTAATGTAAAAACGGGAACAAAGGGAGATGCTGGCAGAGCTATCTTTAAACTGCTTTAATTTTTTCCCTGTCAGATGAGATTGATTTCGGCGAAAGAAGAAAGAAGAAGGAAGGTTTTCCACCTGGTTCCACCTCTCACAAACCCGCCATCCTCGCTCTTTCCTGTTACTCTGTGTCCCCCCGCCCCCCGTTCACGTTTCTCTCTCATGGCCTCTGTCTTAATTTCACAGGGGAATCATTTGACAGATATTGCCCTTGAAGAGGCAGGCTGTGCCTCGCCACTGAGAGCAATGGAGGAGGGGGGGGGGGGGGGTGAGGGTGGAGGTGAGGTTGTAGTGGGGGGTAGTGATGGAGGAGAGGAAGCCACAGAGTAAGAGTGATGGGGAGAGGGAAGGAGGAGAAGAAAAAGGGGAGGGAGAGCAGGGTAAAAAGTTATTAAGTGGATGTGAAAATGCAGCGCAGCCAAAAAGGTTAAGTCTGGAATAGGAAATTAAAACTTGCATCGCTTTTGGCTTTAAATAGATTTGGTTTCATTACGGGCGCCAAGGCCAGTTAGAGTCAAATCCCTCTGGAGAGAGGGAGGGAAGGAAGGAGAGGCGGAGGAGGAAGAGAGACGGTGACATGGAGGGAAAATACGGAACAATAGAGGAGCGGAAGGAGGCAGACTATCATGCAGTTCACATTCATTTTCAATCTCAACCTGTTTTTCCCCAAACCCCCTTTCCACAGTCAAGCGAATGCCAATTCTACATACCATTACTGATTTAGTACTTAGGCTTTAAGTGGAACCCAAGGCTGCTATGGAGCCTGAATACAAAGAGCACAAAATGGCATTGGCTGGCAGGTGTGCGACTATTTTTCTCAATCTCTCAAACTTCTGTTTGCACTGACACTTTGTAAGTCTTTGGTGTCTCAACCCTGAAAGTTATGAAATCTGCTTGTTATTTCTGCATTTTTGCTTCTGACAGACCAGACAATAAGGAAACACGGGCCTTTTTGCACGTCTGGGCAACCCAAAATTAGCTCCGACATGAAAAGCACAAAGTGAAGGAGAAGACGGTTTTACATTACGCCTCAGGATGGTACCAATGGGAGCTAGCTTTAGCAGTTTGGTGGCTTTCATAGGAGCGGTTCGCACAGGTTACACAGGACTGACCCTCTTGCAGCTCTTATTTATTGCCTTTGTGGTCTCCAAGGGAAGGGCACAGTAGAGAGAAGCTGTATAGATTGAAAGAGAAGGAATGAAACTAAATTGAGATAGGAAAGGATGGAGAAGAAAAACCTAAAACAGCAGTTAAAAACAAAAGTGATAAAAGCAGTAAAATTGAGATATAAGCGAGAGAAGACAGGGAATTTGAATTAGAGATGGATGTGGAGTTTTAAGAAGATGTGAGGATTTTTCATTCTCTTTAGAGATTCTTATCTTTTTCCACTGGTGGCTATGCATATAAACAATGCCACACATACACAAATGCATAATAAACATGACCATGTTTAGGGGTTGGAACATGAACTGTAGGCATGACTGATTTTGGATCTCACACAATTACTGATTTAAAGTTTTAATAAAATCCAGCAGAAAGTATGCTTTCATCCTCAATGAACACTTTGCATTTAGCTCTTTCAGATTGCAACCCCATCAAATGAAAAATTTAATCTGCCAGCAACCTTAGCTGCCTACAATCATTACCTTCAACCCCTCAATGTAATCTTTGTGCTATTGGTTCTCAACTGATTTTATTAATTCACAGTGCTAGGAAGCAATATTCTGCTCATGAGGAGACCTTGTTAGTGTGGAAACAGAGAAACAATGTCGAGCTGCATACTTAAGCATAGAAAATAAAGCTATAACACAGTTAATACAATCTCTTTCATTAGCGTGCCTTGATCTTGCAAAAACACTTAGTGTTCCTTTAGAGAAGCAAAATTTCTCACTAAATTATACAAATAAAATTAAGGCCGACAATTTCTGTAGAGCTCTGAGACTTTACAAAGAAAAGAACTGCTTTATTTTTTTTGTTTTTGCTGTTTTCTTTAGATAAAGATGCTGTTTTAAGCACCTAAAATTTTATCAAAGATAATCACAAGAGATGAGAAGCAAATCTAGGCAGACCTCAACCTAAAGCAGACACACAGATTATAGGGCAAACATAGAAAAAGAGGGTGAAGGTCATAAAGAAGTCACAAAGATGTCCATTTTTATGGTATAAAACACATAATAATAAAATATTGTATTTTAAATGGCTACCATGTAAATATATGGCAACAGCATTAATGTGCTGGGAGGGACTGGGAATGCTGACATACACTTTTTTGGACAGAAACATAATCTTCATGGTGATGCAAATATTCTTTAACTTTTTAACTGTTTTCCTTTTATAGTTCACATTTATTGCTTGGATTTGCTTTTCTTGATGCTGACCTATTTCTCAGAGGAGTTACGCGACTGACTCTCACGCATCAGCCTCCACGTTAAGTCGACAACAGATTGAAACATCAGGGGCATCCCTTTTGTGTTTGTCTTTATGAGCTGTGTGCAAGATGAGTCTGTTAATGCATTATTACAATGTAATTACGAGTGAAGAGTAACAGTGGAGGAAGTAAATGCTCCTACTTATGTTTTGATGCAGCTCTTAAATCAATGAAAGGGTAAACAACTTTCCAGCAGAAGAAAGACAAGTGAAGAGAGAAAATGAACCCCGATGACAGAAAAGAAAGCTCAACAAACTCTGATCCATTCAAAAGTTTAAAACACCACAACTATTTACACTTTTCTCCAAGTAACTTCAAAGTGTTGTTTTTTTTTATCAACAGCTATTCATGCTCTATAAAGTGCATCAAATATCAACCTTTAAATAAATCTGCGCGTAATGAATCTGCATCTCATGCAACTCATTTTTGAAATATCTTTCAATGATATTCTATGACATTGAGATTAACGTGCATTATGTTTCGATGTGTGAAATAAATGACATGAAATATGGCAAATCTGCAAATGTAACAAATACAATCACAATGTGTTAATATGTCTTTATTAGCTGTGAAAGAGCATTTGCATATGCGTGAGTGTGTGTCGCCCCATTTTTTTTCCCTGTCTGGCAGTGAGCCTTCTCTGGTGCGTCTGGGCTATCATGGCTCATTGGCAAACATGAGCTGTGATGCCACAAAAAACGCTCTCCGCAGGAGGCTGACGGGAAGGCATGACAATGTTGTTGCATAAGGACCAGATGAACAGTTTTGATTGAGCAAACGTCAGAAAGAGGAAGATGAAGAGAGAGGGAGGGAGAGGCGAAAACCTGCTGAGCTCGACAGAGGAGGAAAAACAGAAACACGCTGACAGCAGCAGGTGATACAGTCAACGCCCACGTTTTTCTAAATTTTTTCTCTTGAGCTCTATTTACACGGAACAGAACTCATAGAGAAAGTAAATTATCAATTTCAAGAGAGACCCTGTGCCGATCTCATATAGCATAAAAGTAGGTAGTGCTGCTTCCGAGGTCACGTCCTTCTAATGTTGCCCTTTCTCGTCAATGTACGATAAATTACGATAAATAAATTTCTATGAAGCTCATTAAAATTTTAGAGTAACTTTGCAGAAAAATGCAATTCATTCGTCGTGAATCTCCAAGTTTCCACCAGTTTGCTGTTAATTGAACTGGTCAGCATTTTAAAAATGCTCATCAGACAAGATAATCGGTAACATTTACAGCACTGATTAATCTGAATAAAAGGCCCAAGTCGCCCACGTTGCACAGCTGCAGGTGTTTTTCACATACGGTGTCTAATCAGACCTGTACCATGCCTGGATGTGAACAGACGGCTTCCTGACTAACATTTTCCTCTCACTTTGAAAAATCTGTTGCCTTCGATGAGGCATCACTGTCGTCATAGCTCTGCTTCTGAGGCTCCCGTTCAAACAGAAATAGTGGTGGTAAATTTCATATTTGTTGTTTATGTTGTTTAAACATGGCTTTTAGAAGAAAGTTCAACAGTCACCATCCCTGCAAGCTAATTATTCTTAAGTTTGTACCAATGCTTAGGGAAGACGACTGTTGAAACTTTGAATCAGTGTGATCAATTTCCTTCGATAGGATGTTTGCATATTTTGAGGTGTGTGTACCATGAAATGTTAATGGATCATTTGCAGTCGGTTAAATGTCAGATAATGTTTGACTAAAATGTTTTCTAAGTAGAATCTAATCAGAATACGTCTAGCTGAATTTCATTTCACATTCCTTTGTAGAAATCAGTTTGTTTTGCAAAGTACCTTGAGATGACAGCTGCTGTGAACTGGCACAAAAAATAAAAAATTAAATAGAATTTTTTTTCTTGAACTTCATCCCAATCCAGATTGGAATGAAATGCCAAAATTCTGCCAGAGCACACCTTCCACCTCCCAGCACCCTTAGGAAGCTAATTCTGGCTAGACAAACACACACATTACAGCGACGTGGTCCACCTATTCACTTTGTGAGTCCTTCTCTCATCTCGTGGCATCAGGATGAAGGCCACAGATAAACTAACTGCATGGATTTTGATTTGGGTCGAGAGTGCGACTCTTGTTTCCTTAAAAATGGAACGAAGTGCAAAGAGAAGAAAAAAAAAACTATGCGTTTAAGCGTACGTAAAATCAGAAATGTTAATTGTTAATAGAAATCTGTTAAGAGTAGGGGGATGGATAAAAAGATAGAAAACGTCTTATGCAACTAAACAAAACAGAGTGATGAACAGGAATATAGACCTGAAAAAGCAAGAAAAATAAAATGCTACATCACCAGGATTACTACAGGCTCATAACAATTCAACATTTCACTGTATGAATTATACAGCAGGCTGCTCCATAATGCTTCCGCAAATAAATGCAACAAAACCACAATCATCATTGCCTGCTGCTTGAAAATGTATCACTTTGTATGACGGAAAGGGTATATGGAGAGCAAATGCATTATGGGAAATCACCTTGGGTCCCCGGGTGACCATGGAGGCTGCGGCGTACGTATGCCGTTGTTTTCTGCTAACGGCGTCATCAACAAAAGCGAGAGCAGACTCCCTAATCCGAGCACTCGCACTGAGTCACCGGAGTGAGAAGTTCGTGTTCATGAATACTGACAGAGTGTGCATGCGTTATTAAGTTTCAGCATGTTTATTTTATATTTGTGTGTGCGTGCGTGTGTATGCGTGTGTGTGTGCGTAGCATGTGTTGCACTTGAGTGGATGGTCGTACATCTGTATGCACCTCTGGTTCCTTATTCCCTATTCCTCCTCGCAGTGTTTCCTCTCCATGCGTCGCCGTTGTGATGAAGTCCGTCGCAGGGTCCCCGACCCAATATCCAACGCCTAATAAACTAATACATCATTAATGAGAGCGAGAGAGAGAGAGAGAGAGAGAGATGCAGGGAGGGAGAGATGAACTTAGTCCACTGCTGGGCTGCAGCGAGCTATTGCTCCACAGCTCAATAGGCTTTCTAACAAGGCTCCGTCCTTGAGAGAGGCTGCATACTAAAAACTTCTCCATTGGCCGCCGCGTTGAGCAAGGGGAATTCATAAATAGAGGACAGAGAGGAAGGGAGGGCGAGAGGAAGGGTGGGGGAGCCGGAGGAGGAAAGATGAGAGAGAGAGATTCTGGGAAATGGGAAGGAGGGAGAGGAAGAGAGACAGGAAGGAAGATGAATTGTGTTCCGCTTTAATCGTCCTTCTCTTATCTGACTGTTCACTTCAGGTCAGACTGTCTAACCGACTCACGTGATCAATACCAGGTTTATCGGCCTGTTTGTTTGAATATGTCAGATTGTAGTTCTTCAAATATGTCCTAAACAGGAACTCCCTGGGTAGAAGAGGGTGTTAAAAAAAAAAAAAAAAAAAAAAAAAGAAGGAGAGCACTAGGAATGGATACATCATTGCAATTTGAGGACAGAAACAAAACAACCTCAGATAAAAACAGAAACACAACTTAAATATTACCAATCAATTATTTTCTATTTAATAAATGTATAAAAAGTATGAACTCACTATTTCTGGGCTTTCAATGGATCATCAAAAACAAATGTGTCCTTGGATAAATAAACAGGGAAAATCTGGTATGTCTTTGATATAAACAAAAACAACAGAAAAAAAAACAAAAAAAACAAAACAAAAAAAAAAAAAACCAGAAATTGCAAGACATCTTTTTATGTTTTACATGTTGTTAGAATATCCCCCCCAAAACAGTCCAAATTGGACTCAAAGGACACCATTATATTGCTGCATGTCTGCTGAGATCCACTCCTGCCGCGCGTGCATGCACACGGTGTGCACAACAATCTGCCCTCTCTCAGCTAATACTGCCGCAGGCCTCATCTGAATAGAGATAATTGAAAATCAGACTTGTTTATCGGGCTAAATAGAATGACAGACACTCACAAAAGGAAGCAGAGTGAGCGAGCTTATAGAGCATTAGCATAATGTTCATGGCTGAGTGATTTCTGTTAGGCCTGAGAGGTAAACGTGAGAAGTTCACCTCAAAAGCTGCAACACGGCTTTGTTTTCAAGCTTTTCTCTTTAAACATCACACATTGGCATTTAAGTAAGGTTTGGGAAATAAACTATGTGCAATTACAAAAAAAGAGGAAAGAAAAGTAAAACACACAGGATGGTACAAATGCTCAAGAGACATTTGGGAGACTGTCCAACACTTTCATTATCTTTGATGCAAATGATCAGACCCCATAATTAGGCCTCTCATATCGCTCTTATTCCTTCCTCTGTTTTTTTCTATCTTCTTGTGATCAACGAAGCACAGTGGGAAACAGAATCACGCCCCTCTTACCGAGATATGGCTCTAGCATGGCTGAACGCCAAGTCGTTCCTTTCAAAATAAACCTCTTTCTGATTAAAGCCCATTGAAACAGTCCCAAATGCTCAAGTAGAAATACCAAGTCCTAAGGAGTGGAAGGTGATATTTATTGTTTTGTCCATCGCTCGGTTACAAATAACTGCAGCTGTCTGATTCTGTCCACTAAATATTTTTTTTTATTTTTTATTTTTGCATCTCAGTTTTGCCAAATATTTCAATTTTTTTTTTCAAGATTTGGTCTCTTGTACCCAAAGTTTTTGTGTAATACCCTTTGCCCTCCACAGAAAAACTGAAATGTCAGTCCATACCTACAGTTGTGTAATGTATACCCATTTAGACAAACAGTGATTTAGAATATTATATCAAAGTAAAGGAAAACACAAATTATTATTATAATCCTTTGCAGTGGAGTCAACTGACCCAAAAGTCAGATAATGTGAGAAAATGGATCAATACTAGTACAAAACGGTCATTAAGCTTAATAAGAGATTATTTTGGAGTGCAGTAGCATAAACAAACAGCATGCTCTCTAAGACACTTTGTTCTGAGTTTAAGCACTAAATCTCAGAGGAGAACAAGGCTGTACAATGTTAAAAAAATCAATGGCTTTTTGCAATATGTGTCATTTTCCTTTTTCCTCTCCTAACTGTGCTTCTGTCACTCTGTGCCCTTTAGCGTTTTGGGAAATGTCCTTTGTGTCCAGTGTGAACATCTGCTGTCATATCTAACTGATTAAATATTACATTAGCCTGTAAATGCACGTTCAAAACATGTGGAATATTTCAGCCAATAATTATTGCAGGCCTTACAGTCCTTTGGGAGAAAAATATTGCACTTATTGATATTCCGATGATAATAAATTTGTCCAGACTTAGTTAAGAGACATATGTTTTACTACATACATGTGGATAATCCTATAGTCCCTTAAATTTCTATTATATCAAAAATGAACAATGAACAATGAACCTGCAGCATTTCTTTATCCTTTTTTAATCAATGTCTGGAGATGCTCCAATAAATTGGACACACTTCAATGCACATTTTTGAAGTTAATAAGATATTAAACTAATAATGTTGGATTTGAATCTATGACCCCCTTCCAAGGAATCCACAGCCACACCCCCAAGATAAACCTCAAAAGGCTTGAGCAGTACATCCTGTTCAAAGTTTGATCAATCTAACTGTTAAATTAGACTAGCTTTACAGAAATGCGGTTGCATGTGTTATCATGAACCATAAAGAAATGTGTATTAGCCAAAACTAGAATCAGAATGTCAGACCTAAGAGAAAACCAATAAGGTTCATTGGCCACAAAAAAGTCTGATAAGTTAATCTCTACTTTTTGAGATGAAAAAATATCAGCAGAACAAACTTTTAACTAAAGATACACCATTATTGCCCAACATCACTCATTATCTGTTATCTAAAAGCTTTGATACAGTAAGGGAAACTTCACTATAAAGAAGAGTCCGGCCGAGGTTTGAATTGCCTGAGGACAGCCCTTAGAAGATACATAGCTGCCCTCGGCCTAACAAACTGCATCTTTACAAGAAAAGAAAAGAAAAGGAATCATGACGTGAGAAAGGAGGTGGGGGGGGAAGTTTCTCTTTCTACATCCTGCAGCCTAACTGGAGATGATGGTGTGTTAGGATACATGACAGCAGTGGAAAATTGGAAACTTAGCGAGACACGACAGAGGAACGGATACAGAAATGGGAAAAAACAGCACATTTAACATGACAGCTACGGTATATTTTTGCTGCGCACTGGAGTTTATTTGCCTGAAAAACAGATGCTTCTACAAGAATATTTACCAAAAAAAGACACCAAATTAAAAAAAGGCCAATTGTGCTAGGGAACATTCCCTCGCTCTCGTCCTCCCTTATCTTCCACTGAAGCAAAAACTTCAGTTTCTCCTCAGCGCATCACTTGGAGTACAAGTTTCTGGGATCCTGATCTGATGAGCGCTATCTGCTAATGAACATTTGCATGTGCGACTCATTAGCATAATCAATGCCCCGGCCTCAACAGTGCCAAATAAAACTACACTACATGTTCCGCTTCATTTGTGGGCAATTTTAATTTAATTTAGAAAAAGGATAGAGGACATAAAAATGAGTTTCAAGGTCTGCGGGACACAAAACTGGGATTTTTTGTTCTAATTTAGACTGTGAACATAAAAAGTCATGTTTAGCATATTTTTTTTTTTTTTTAAATGATGCACTGACAGGTGTGATAAGAAGGCCTTCCTGACCGGCAACATCTGGAGATATAAAAGGTTTTCATGCTGATTAAGAATCTCTGTCAGAATTTGGTAGAACCTAAATCACTCTTGCATGCAAGTCAAATTAATAACTTGTTCATGCAAGACCTTTCAGCAGAGAACCTAGCGCCTCAAGGTTTGCATTTAATGCCATTTAGTTTATGAGCAAAAAATCCCACATGTATGGTGTGTAACCTGTATCTGATGTCTCGTATTTAACCTGACTGCACCGGTCACGTCATCGTTTGACCTTCCTATGCTTAAATTATGTGTTCAAATTCATCATACAGAAGATAATAGAGGAAGAACTAAAAGACACAGATTTTTATGTGCTGTATGCGTGCAGAAGGGGATTCCCTTCCTCCCTGTGCGATAGGTTAGAGGTAGGATTAGTCGCTGAACACTTGGATTCTACAAGAAGGATTGCATCTCTCTGTCTCTGTTCTCATCCCTCACACGTAGAGGTAATTGGGTTAAAATGCCACTTTAATAAAAACAAACTGTTGAAGGAAGTGCTGCAGATGTGACAGATTCACAACAAAAGCCAACGATGTAAGCAAAGATCGTAAATCAAATGAAAAGCACATCTTTTCGAGGTAATATCCTGGCTCACTGCCCATGTGTCGTCGGCTGCAGCCATTGAGAGGTAAAAGTCAAGCTTCCCATTTCCCAAGCGAGATGGGATCATTAGAGGAAGGAGTGGAGGCAGGATCAGGGGATGGACAAAATGAAAGTGTTGAAAATACCTGTAAATAAAGGAAATATTTGTTTTTGAAGCACCTTGCAAAAGTATTCGAACCTTCTTAAATTATTTCCCATTATGCTTTTATGTGCTTGACAAACACAGAAATAACTGAAGGGGAAGGTAAATAATTGTAATTTTTATTTTTATGAACCTCAAAAATGTCATGCAAATGTGTTTAATACTTGAAATATGACCTGCTAGGAAGCTCTCCTTCCGATCTGGCAAAGCTTGAAGTATTTAAGGAAGAATGAGCAAAATATTTACTCTATATGTATATGCCAAGGTGGCAGAGACAGTAGAAATATGCCACACTTTTCAGATCTTTCTAAGGATCAATACTTTGGAAGGCACTTTAATAAAAACTGAATCTAAGACAGTAAGATAAAATAAAAGCAGGAATGGCATGACCAGCTAAAAAATTAGCTTTTTAATAATTTAATATTAAATTGCTTATTTAAAGGAGCAGTTTGTATTGTGTGACTACCAAATAATCTAAACTTTTGAGTCATTGCGATTCTTTAAACAAACACATGTGGATAAGGTAATTGACCAAGACAAATTGAGTAGCAGAGAGAAAGAAAAAAAAAACTAAAAGGTGACAATGACAGAACTTAAACTCATTCGGGAAAAGACTAGAGGAGCAGGAAAGTAAAAAAAGAAAGAAAAAAAAAACAGGATTAAAGGTTGGGAAGGAGATTGGAAACCATAGACGAGGGTAATTTGGTTCCCACCATCCCTAATCTAATATGTGTAACTGTGACTGATTTTCTGTCCTAAACCGAGATGCCTAGATGGAGGGAAAGGGCACCAAACTTCTCCACTTGCCTGGGGGAGACGAACCTCAGAGGCAGAGGAGCTGAAGAGTAAGGGAAAAGGGAAAAAAGGGTAAAATAACGTGTCAGCTCTGAAGAAAAAGAGCGATAGAACCAATTCCAAAAATGGTGGGGGGATATTCCCAGAGCTTTTGTATTATTGCCAACATGTTGGACAAAGCAAATATCTAACATGGTGCAGTAAATCCTCTGAAGGTATGAGCGCCTGTGTGCGTGTGTGTGCGCGTGTGCACTGGATGAAAGGAAGAGGACTCCACAGAGGAGCACCGATTCACAAATTCTTCACACCGCAGCAGGAACATGCTGACTGCAACGCAACAGAATATCAGTGTGTTATTCTGCAAGTGTGTGGAAGTCTAAGAGAGTCCTGCTTAGTGACTTCCACTGTGGCAGAGCTCAAGGTAGCTTTTTACTTTTTCACAGCTCACAGAGTGGAAAAAAAATGCTTGGAAGAAAGGGAAAATTCTGCTATTAAGAGATCCCAAATTTTTTCACCACAGGGCAATACTCAGTATGCTTTAGGAGACTAATACTGGCACACACACACATGCACAAATATGTAGACACACAGCTATAACCAAGGCTGTGTATTCCCCATTAGCTTATTGATTTGAGAGAGAAAAAGGATTTAGAGGAAGATCTCTCCATGGCTGACGGCTGCTGGCAAGGTCAGTGATGCAACAGCACTTAAAAAGGCACAAGTAGAGTTGTTTTTTTCTCAGACTACAATATTCAGCTGAAATCTTCAAATACATGCCAGTGTGTTGATGCATAAATTGAATTAATGTGCATTAAAATAAACTGTGCAAATGTTTACTACTGTCAGAGAGACCTTGAACGGTTTCACTTAGCCCGAGCGTTCTCTGAGTGCTTCATGAAAGGCAAAAGAAGGAAACGCAGGAAAGAAACTGGCCTCCAATATATTTTAGAGGCGTTACCTTAGAGTCTAATTTACAAGAGATAAAAAAGGGGGAATTTCAAAGACAACAGAAGGTCCCTCAGCATAAGACAGTCAGCTGAAGACAAGCAAGGACACCGCCCCACTCCCCCAAAAAAAATATTTGCAGAGTCAAAGAAAAGTTTAGATTTACTAATATTTTTGCAGCTCATCAAAACAATGTTTTTCTGTTCTGAAAAATAAAAAAAAAATCATATTTTGTTTCTAATTTCACAATATTTAAATAAATCTAAAAGGTTTTACTTTTTTCTCTGGTGAATAAGTTATTTACTTTAAACTGCACCAAAATGATTGTTACTTTTAGTTAAAAAGAAAAATTATGTGACCACAAAGTATACGTCTGTTTAATTACACACACCAATTATTCAGCGCTGGCAAAATGAAGCCTGTGTACAAAGCAAGGTTGTCTTTTATTTTTGCACAATTTAAAAAAAATACCTTTGAGTTATTTCAAATAATTTAATTAAAAATAATGATAATTATGAAATGTTGTGTAGGTATAACAAAACGAATAGATAGAAAAACCTTGAAAGACAACAATCTTGATTTGTTAAAGTACTGCTTATTCAGCCAAAAGGCCATGGTTGCTACTGTAGAACAACATTTTCAACATTAAGGACAGCAAAAGAGAAATAATCTGCCTTGATAAATTGGCATTCTGCTTTCTTTCTTAAAGTAAATATTCCATTAATTTTTGTCACCTAAGCATTAAGATTGCTTGGCTGATCTAAACAACCTCTACATTGTTCTTAGGTACAGCAAATATGGTTTTTGTTGGAGCCAACGCCCTCACTACTCTGCTAATGGGAGTGTGCAAAAAGTAAACCAAACAGAGCTTCAGTAACAAGGTGGGGCCAGAAAACACAGGTTTGCTTCTGCAGCACATCCCATGATGGGATGGGACTAAGATCTGGTGTGGACAGAATCTTTTTCTATGTTAGTTTTATCTTCTACATTGTATAAAATATTTAACTGATTCATCACAAACAGCAAAGTCTAATTTGTGTTAAATGTGGGATAAACAATAATAAATTATAGCCAATCAGAGATAGCCGTTTTTTTTGTTGTTGCTTGTTGTAAGAGCAGAAACATGTTTCTGTTTTGACAATATGACCTACAGATGCCCGAGCACAACACTGTCCCTCCTTTGTGCGTTTCCCTCCTCAACGTCCCATCAAATCGACCAAATCAGGCCACATCTCAAACTTCCCCGACAGACAAGCGCACTCCCATCTCACTCATCCTCAAGTGGTGAAAATCCACCCCATTCCTAATCCACGCTGGCAGATGATGGCCCTATCTCTAATGCAGCCCTCGCAAGTTGTCCCTCACAGCCCCTCTTTCCATCCCACAATGCCTTTGCGTGTCAAATCGCAGCGTCGTCCAACCGTAGTCCTTTGAAGAGCAGAGAAACGGCAGCATTTAGGCATTTGCTGTGAATAATGTGGAGGCGCATCTGAGGAAGAGTGTTTAAAAGTGTGTGTGTGTGTGTGTGTGTGTGGTAAAATGTGGTGAATATTTAGTGTGTAGCCATGCGTGGCTCCTAGATAAGGCCTGTTACGGGGCCCTTAGAGGGACAAGCAGAGCAGGAGGAGGAACATCTGAAAAGGCATGTTCCTCAGTGGTAATCTGCAGAGCCCTTTATTCACACAGCCAGCTTTCGTTTGGATCATTCTCCGCTTGCCCCTTTTTTTTCTTCTTACCCTCTTTTTTTTTTTTACCACATCCTTCTGTCACTCACACACAGACAAAACACGTCCACATTCTTGTAGCTCTGGCGTTCACTTTTTTTTGTCCAAGGGGACAGCACTCTGTGATGTCAGTCTGTTTGCAATGCCTTCCAAAACTATTCGCACCCCTTAAACTTGTCTACATTTTGACACAATCCTCAGTGTATTGGAACAGAATCTGTGTGACAGATCAACACAAGGCACTGAGCTGTTCGTAGAGTCTTCTTCCACCTGTTAATAGCTTGTAAGCATTTCTGTGGCGCTCTCTGAACATGGCTTTCTTCTTACACCTCTGATATAAAGGCAAAATTTTAGTGCACAATCCTGCTTTAAGCTGCTAGCTACTTTGTCCCTGACATGTCTTCGGAATTACATGATGCTGTTAGTTTATTAACCTTCAATACTCTTTATTTAGGAGTATCAGAGTAGAGAAGGGTGGCTACATATCTAGGCCAAACTTTTTAGATTTGCAATAAAATGTTTTACCATTTTCCTTCTACTTCACAAACATATTATAATGTGTGTTGGTTTATCAGGCAAAAACCATAATAAAATAAACCAAAGTTTGTGGTTGTAACATAACAAAATACTTTCCCAAAGGACTTTTAATTAAAATATTATGCAGGTTGCAAAATTATTGCTTTGTGTTTTGGGCTGTTATGCAGAAAACGTCACATGCAAATCTCTAACAATAGCCCTGTTCCTAATAAGTAACGCATATATATGTTTCAAAATGATAAGACATGTTGAACTGACTCTATTGGTTGTTTTAATCAATTTAATGGAGTCGTTGGGGATGTAAAAACAGCAATAAAGCAAACAGAGGAAATCACTCACCTAGATGATGGAGGTGCAACCCAATCGGCAGCGACAAAGACATAGAGGAAGAGGGAAAGGCCATAATTATAATGCGATCAGCACTATGATTTTACTGTAATTACTCTTATATTCCATAACATTTGCATAAATTCACTCCCATGTAAAAACATGCAATTCATTAATTTTACATGCCTGCATTTACAAGAGGCATTTTGGATTTAATTACATATATATTCCCGGGACTGTTTTCCAGCTCTGGTGACAATTTATAATGTGGTTTTGAGTGTGTGTGTGTGCATGTGTGTGTGCGTGTGTTCGTGTGTGTTTGTTAGAGAGATGTAGTACTTAAGTGCTTGTTGGATCATTAGCGCTTTTGAGATTCACAGTAGATTTCACAGCCTTATAATGGCTGTGTTTGCACACGATGTAGCAAAAGAGGCAGAAGCGGGAGAGAATTAGGGATATTACTGCAGGGATAGAGGGATAAACTGGGAAATGCACAAACACATATAAACAAACTTACAATGCCTCCAAAAAGTATTCACACCTCTAGACGCTATGAAGTTTTGTCACTTCATAGGCTCAAAGATTTTTGCATTTTATATTTTCATTCACAAAAAAAAAAAAAAAAAAACGCCCAAAAAGCAGGAAGGTTAGCTGTGCATGGGTATCGGGCCATATTTTCTAGTCAGCTTCTACATATTTAATAAAGACAAGTAACCTGTGTAGAATTTAATCTCAGAATAAATACAGCAATTCTGTCAAGGTCAATTCTGTCAGAGGTCTGTTAGAAAAAACTAGTGCATAAAAAAAAAAAAAAAAAAAAAAAAAAAACTACTAGAAGATCTAGAAACACAGCAGGCAGGTCAGGGATACGGTTGTGGAGAAGCTTTAACCAGGGTGAGTTAATAAAACAACCTCCCAAACTGTGAGCGTCCCACAGAGGACTACTCAATAAAACATTGCAGAATGAACGACTACGGGAAAATTATAGGGCTACCAACACATGGTGTCTCAAATAACCTGAAAGGCCAAACAAGGAGAGTGAAAGAGAGAAGCAGAAAGTCAATGTTGAAAAAGATCTATAAGAAGTGCAGTTTAAAGTTTACCAAAAGTCTTGATGGGAAAGCAGCAAGCAGCTAGAAGATGGTGGTTAAAAAAAAAAAAAGTTACTTTTGAGCCTACATGCAAAACATTAAGAAAAAAAACCAATCAAAACTCATCGTCTGATAAGTGAAACCTGATGGTGGCAGCATCATGATGTGGGGATGCTGTTCTTTACAAGGGGCAGGGAAGCTGGCAAGAGATGATGGAAAGACTTAATACTGAAAAAAAAAAAAAAAAACTTGTTGGAGTTTTCTGAAGAAGACGTCAGACTTTGGTGGACTTTGGTGTTCAAGCAGAACAATGAGCCGGTGTGGAAAAGTTCAGATAAAAACATATTCATGTGTTGGAACGGCCCAATCTAAGTCTAGTCTAAAACTCAACCGAGGATCTGACCTGATAACAGCTGCTCAAACCCGCTCCCAATCAAATCTGACTAATCTAGAACAACTTTGTAAAGAGGAAAGGGCAAAAGTTTCATTCCCCAGATGTTCAAAAAGCGCACACACCCTGGATTTGCTGCTCAATCTTCAGGGATGTGCATACAAATACATTCCACACACACATTCCTTAACGGTTCTTGTTCAAAACTGATAAAACAATCCCTAATCTTCCAATATCTAATAACACTCTACTTATCATATAAAATCACAATAAAACACATTGAAGTTTGTACTGTAACCTGGAAGGAAAAAAAAAAAGGGCAAAAGGAAGTGAAGAAATGAAAGGGATGTTTTCTGGCTTGCTGATTGGCTGCTGTAATGACAAGACACTAATTTGAGCCAATCGTGTGACAGAAGTCGTCCATCACTACCTCGGCTCAGGACGTATGAGCCTATACATCCCTCTTCGGCGTCATCCCTAACAACAGAGCTTTTTCGACTCCGTCTCTTCGCTCCACACCTCCTCTCCTCTTCCTCCCTCTTCTCATTTTAATTACCCAGAATGATGGCGAGGAGCCTTCGCGAGAAATTAGAAAAGGAAAATGAAGAGCACTGAGGCAGGCAGGCAACAGAAGGGGGGAGGGATGGCGTGGAAAGGTAAAGAATGGAAGGAGGGAGGAGACTTGCAGCTCGAGATGGGATGATAAACAGTCTAACCCTTTAAGTGAATTAGAATCGGAGAAGGGGAAGGGTTTAAAATGGATGAGGAAGGAAGGGTGATTTTTATCATGAGGCGGGCAGAAGAAGAAGAAAAAAAAAAAGACCAAGAGGTCAATGAGGTTAAAGTCAGACGTATCAGCTAATGTAATATTCAGGATATTTCTTTAACAGCTTTAAGGAACAACAGAATGCATTTTAGCATTTTTTTCGCACGTCTTGCAGGGATTTACTAACAAGTCCTGTGTCTTCTTTGGCCTGTCTGTGAGCGAATGTGTTCCACCGAGCCTCTCTGCTAGCCTCTGGATTTCTATCGGTGCATCTGTGTCGTAGCCAAGCGTGTAACTCGCACGCATGCACGCACACGGACAGGCAGCGGCAGGAAGGAAGCAAAGCAGCAGAAAGGGGAATGGGGACATGATTTCAAAAGCGCTGAAATGAAATCCTCCAGAGTTGAGATCACAGACACGCTAAAAAAGGGAAGAGATGAAAGCGAAGTCGCTTTCTTTTTGAGCTTTTCTAACACACAAAACATCTTTTTTTGGAAGGTAAAAACTCCACCATCAGCGTTTGAAAGCTCCCCCCCGAATCATACTTTTTTCTTCCTTTTTCTTGGTCCTCGCATTCTTGTGCTGGAAAACGCTTCGCCACTTTCATCCCCCCTAAAGACATTTTAATAATTCTCTCACTTGGCATTCTCCTTTTTTCCCCTCATCATTTTCTTCAACCAGGCTGCCTGCTTCCTTCCTTCTCTCCTCTGCAGTTTAAATATTTTGCCTTTTTAAGTGCAAGGACATATTCTCTTTTTCCACTGCCTCTGATTTTCCTTCAACCTACCGTCCCATTTCTTTTTTCTTTTTTTTTTTCTGGAGAAAGTGAGTGACATAATACAACTGAGAAAAGGAGAAAGATAATGAGTGTTAAACGGAGGCAAAAAAAAAATAAAAAGCTTAAGTGTAACATTGTAAGCTGCAGGACAGTGAGATCAAACAGGGCCACGGCAAAAAAAGAAAAAGAAAAAAACTGAAGGTGAGAGACGTCTGACAGCGGTTGATGGAAGGAATGAAAGGAAGATAGAGAGATAAGAAAGACAAAAAAGGGACAAAGAAAAACAAAGAGGTCAGAGGAAAGAATAAAGAAGCAAAAAATGCAAACAAAAATCTCCTATAACCTGGTTCCAGGCCTGCAAACAACAGTCGATGTCTTTCATTTATTGACTCATTCGACTCAGTGTGATGTTTGATGAAAGCCGTTTCCCCAGAGAGAAAACAGGAGAACCAATCAGTGCTCTTTGAAGGCAATAAGAATGGAGGAATCCTCCTCCTAAAATGGTCAAATAGCCTGTAAGGAAAACAAGAAGTGAAATCTTAAAAAAAAAAAAAAACCCAAAAAAACCTGTAAATTTATTTAATTCCTTTATTTTGATTCTTCAAAAGTTCTCTTTAGTAAGGACAAAGATTCCACGTATTATTGTTTGAATGTGGCGAAACATACAAACTCAAGTGCAGCCTTTATATTGGTCAACTTATTTTCTCATTTATAGACAAAACCCGGTTTACTATAGAGTTGTTTTAATATTTGTTTTTAGTACTTTTTACATTTGCTAACATTTGCTGATGATGTTTTTGGTATTTTTCTGTTTAAATAATGTTCTAGTTGTTGTGTGCTGATGCAGAACAAATTTATTTGCAGGTATAGAAACAGTTGATACTTATATTTTTTTTTTCTTAGACTGATATTTAATCTAACCAGTTTTTCTGTTTTTTTTGGTTGTTGTTTTGTTTTTTTAGATCAAGATTACACGAAAATGTTTTTATATTTGAACTACCGTAATAATGAGAGAAGGGATTTTTTATTAATTTAATGAGATGTTTTCATACATCTCCTTATTATGCAATGCATAACTTTGGTCAAACATGCTGGATTTCCTTTAACAAGCTTCTCAACTTCCTGGAATTTTGTCCCATTCCTCACACGAAACTTTTCAGTTCTGCTGACAGAAATCCTGTGGGACTGAAGTCAGAGCTTTATGGTGGTCACTCCTAATCATCCACTTTGCTGTACTTTAGCAACTTTGTAACTAGTTTGCTGGTATATTTAGTGTCATTGGGAGACCAATCGTGCCCAAGCTTTAACTTCCTGGCTGATATCTTGATATAATGTCTCAGTATTTCCTAACAATACTCTTACTTTTGGAAGGCATACTTTAGGTGAAATGCACCAGTGTCCATCACACACAAAGTAGCTCTAATTTATCTAAGACAGGGACAGTTATGCCAGATTTGATGTCAGACAGTGAAAAAGTAATGAGGCATTTAAAAAAGTAAGTAAACATTTACTTTATCTGCAGCCACCATGGAGTCAACATTTTAAAAATGTTTGAGTTTTTTGCCAGATGGACATTTGCCAGAGCCATCAGGTTAAATCTGTGTGATTTCAATCAACAGCTGATTTCTTGGTGTATCTCTAGTGATAAAATAGAACATTTTAAAGAAGAATAGGGGAAACAAAACTAAGTTTCCCCCCCAAATAAGGGATAGTAGGCACACTATTGTTTTTCGTTCTGAAAGCATTCAAATCAAGGTTGTTGTTGACTATGTCAAACTAAATAATAGAGCGAAAACAAAATGGCAATTCAATCCGATTATCATACTAAAGAAACAGAGAGCGAAGTTTCAATTATTTAATTTAGAGCATCAATAGGGATTAAGAGGCGAAAAATTGCAGACAAGAATTCAAAGGCTGAGAGGGAAAAAAAACAAACAGGAAGAGACAAAGAAGAAAAGAAAAATGGTAATCAAGAGAGTATAAAAGGCACAGCAAGACAGTATGAAGGAATTAAGGTTGCGAATTTATTTGCAGACTGCAGCGCGTTGGTTGTTCTGTCTGAACACAGCTGGAAACGCAGCGGATTGGCGTCCTTCATTATGCAGCCGAGGCACGGCTGACTGAGGGAGCAGCCTGTTTATACAGCTAAACCAAAATGCAAAGTCGGCTCCAGTCCCTCCACCTGACATGCATGCAGCCGCACACACAAAGATTAAAGCACTTAACTCATAAGCTTTCATTTACAAATGAACCTTCACAAACCCCCTCACAGCAAAGCTACGCATCCAGCTAAACCACTGTCACAGCTCCACGTTTTTACAGATAAGCAGGTTAACTGTTTTACCGAGGTTAATGTAAGCAGAAATACGGTGTGCTGTGTTTACCTCTGATAAATACACACACTTTTAGACGAAATGCAAATGCACACACACACACACACACACACCCGCGCGCACAAATAAAAAAACAAAACATACACACCCACATCCAGACTCGCAGAATTAAATGTGACAGCAAAGACTGCCGAAACATCAACGATATGTTTTCTTTCATTCTTTGTTCATTAATTAAAGGAGAAAGGGAAGGGCCGAACAAGGCAGCTGAGGCATAAAAGAAAAACACTGCGTGTCGGAAACTAGATGCAGAGCTATACAGCAAAGAAGAGGTCGGACATCATTAAGAAGGATAAACACAACAAACTGCCAACCGCGCATCACAGTTTCTTCTCATAAAGCTGATTACAGTAAATATGTGCATGTCTGAGCCTGTGCTGCCTCTTCTTTGGCAGCTGCAGATTTTCTTTTCTTTTTTTTTACTTTAAATTTACGGATCATTTCCCAAAGAGTTTAAGAAGACCACACTCACAGGAACACGCGCTTGCTTGCTGCTTGCTGTGCACAGGCATGAAGGAGAACATGCGACGTGAAGCATGTCTGCACCGCGGTGAGTTCAGGCCATCTTTCAAACAATCAAAGCATGCAAACCTAACAAGTGATAAAAATCAAGGCTTTAATTACTCTAAAGAACATATGACAAACATGACAATCACACAGCAGTGCTGTGACACAAAAAGTTTCAAAATAAGGCATCCTTGGTGGGACCTAAATTATTTGTCCTTTTTTCCCCCCCTCCACTTTAAACGAACAGAAGGAAGTAAAGATGAAACAACGCAATGAAGAATGAAACGATGCAAGGAAGGAAATTCAAATATTTTTTTCCAAACCCATATTTTCTCTACAGTTATGCAAACCTTTAAAAGACTCAAAACAAATTCCAAATGTTTCCTAGACTGCGTAGGAACATTTTAATGAAGCTGGAGGTTCAGAGTTTTGTGATAAAACTTAAGTTATTAAAAGTTGAGAAAAAAGGACAAAGTCTGGTAGAAAATTAAAAAAAAAACAACAACCAACGGGCATTCAAAAAACAGTGGCAATAGTCAGTGGTTGAATGTATATTTGACAGTAAATTGTGTCAATATCTGGAGGAAGAACAATCTACCTGATTACTGTGACGACTATAGGGTGGCCATATCATTTCTGTTTTGTGGAGCCCCCACCACTAGAGGGTCTAGTTTGTTTCAGCTTTCTCTACCAGGCTGGACAGTGTAATGAACGCCATGAGACACATCTGGGGCCTGTCTGCTCCTTGCCCTTTAAAAGCTGCTCTTACCTGCTCTTCAGGGAGAGGGGGTCATCCTCTGGTCACCCCTGAGTTTTGGCTCTAGCTAAGGGATTTTACGTCATATCTATCTCCAAACATTCAGGCATCCTTGCTTCAAATATATATGCTATGAAATTGAATTTCATACATTGACTTTTTTTGCCTAATTTATTGAGATGCACTTTTTCATGGTGAAAAACATAACATTTGAACGTGAAGGTGGGCATTTACCAGACTTCATGGCAACATTTACGTGTAAACAAATACTCTGTGCCATGCATCCTTTGCAGATCTAAATGAATAAAACCCTATAGATAAAAGTAAAATACAACTGAAAATGCAACAAAACAGATTTATAAACACAGGAAAACACATCAGCTGAAATCACTTCTTTTTCTTCCAATGGATGTTTTTTTTTTTTTTCAAAAATAACTTTCTGCTTTGTTTACATATCCTAATCCCTTAGATATCACAGGCTGTGTGGTTGTGGTTTAGTGCGTCTGTGCTGGCGGATGCTTCTAATGAGCGATCCTTCCCTTCCAGCGCTCCCAGTATCAAACGTCTCCTTCCACTCCACTCGTTTACCCGGGGACTGATTCTCTATGAAGTCAAAGCTCCTGCTTGTTCCAGCGCTGCGGCTTCAAACGCCCGATGTGCCTTTTGGGGCTACTCGCATATCTGCTCTCTTCCTTTTTCCTCTCCCCCTCTCTTCCTCCTTTTCTCTAGTTTTTGTTCCTCTTTTCAAGTCTTCCCAGGCGTCTTTGTTTTCTCGCCCCCCCCCCAATTCTTCTTTCAAGTCAAGACAGGTGGGAGCAAACAGGCTGGCAGTTTTCCTCTCCTTTTTATCCTCTTTCTTGTTTTCTCTCTGTGGTTGCTCTCCCTCCATCTCTCCCTTTCTATCTCTCTGTTTCACCAAATTGAGCTGGGAAAAGTCCTTGATCCACCATTTTCAAGGAGGGAAGTCAACTTTGGTGGTTTTTTTTAACACACATACACAAAAACAAATCCTTGTGGTTGTGGTCTGGTGCACATACAGTTTCTCAAAAGTTCATAGAATGTGCTTGTTTTATAACAAATTATCAAAATTATCTTTTAAATTAAAATGTCCCATTTGTTTTGTGCAATTTATGTGAAAAAAAATAAATCCATTAGAGGGGGGGAACATTTTAAAAATAAAATAGGTGCGAAAATTCAGTTGCACATAAACTAAATATGACTGCATTGCTAAGGTAAAGCCATAGCTTGGAGACAGGTTACAAAGAATGATAAGGAGCATCTATAGGAGGAAGGTGTCAGTCCAGAGAAAGGTACAACGTTTTCCACAGCATTAGTTATAAACACAATGGCAGAGTAAGCACAGTGAACAGTAACAAGAAAACACATCATAGTGCAAAAAACAATTTCTTCAGAATTATTAAAAACCCTGGTCAGAGAGGCTACCTAAAGGCCAACAAAAACATTGGAAGAGCTGCAGCTGTATTTGTATTCTAAGAACATACATATAGACATATGTCTTTTATTTTGAAGTAAACATTTAGATGAGGCAAAAGTACCCCAATGTTTTAAGGCAGCATGCATTATAGTCTGAAGAAACCAAATAATTGAAAGATTTGAGCCGCAAATCTGGAACGTATGAATGACAGAAACAACTTTAAATACTTGTTTTGTTCTAGTTTGTTGGGTGATGAATTCTAACACGATTTACTGATGATACAATTTAGGATAATTAAATTATGCAGCAAAGCAGGTAATGTTGATTTAATATATGTTCAGCTAAAACGTTATGTGTGCAAAATTTGTCTAATGAGAAATCTCAATATATTTGAATTGTCTTCAACTCTATGAGAACAAATGGACTAAATTGCTATCTTGCAAAAAATACATTATTGGGAGCATTTGTACATGTTTGGTGAGAAAAATTAAACAACTCAAGAGTTTTTATGAAAAATGATGCAGCAGCCTGCATCACAGCTATAAACAATAAAGATATTTTTAGCTTTTTTTTTTTGTTGTTCTAGGGAGATTCTGAAACTGCTGGAAGTAAAAACTCTGGTTTTGTGATGAAAGATTAAAGAGTGAGAGAAAAATTATACTGGTGTCAGAAAACAAGAGGCATCAGTTGCTCTGGGAGAATCCTCAGCCATGTTCAAAGAGACTTACTGTGAGGAGTTGTTAATGACAAACAAACATGGCCACCTACATGTACAGTACAGGTGTTTCAGAGCATCTGGTGAAATCTCTGTTTTTCATCTGGACAGAGATGTATTTTAAACAATAACTGTGTAAAAAAAAAAACAGTAAACATGTCATGGAAGAACCAATAAGGGGCAAAAGTAAAAGAATCATGATAACCCAGTAAAATAGAAATAAAAAAAACAAGCAAAAAACAATATCCACATATCATGACAACCTGTCAGAGTTGTAGTCAGAGTTGATAGGAAGATGAAGATAAATAAAGGAAAATTCTGGAAGAAAGAATTGGAAAAGGTAGCAGAAGACAAAACTAGAGCCAGAATTCACAACCTCAAACCCACAGTCTCTCGTGTGTTCAAGTGGTATAATTAAAGTACAGACCTCAGTCCAATTGAGAACCTGTGACAAGACTTGGCAACTGATGCTCACAGACACTTTTCATTTAATCTGACTGAGCTTGAGCTATTTCACTTACAATTATTTGTAAATATGTCTATCTCTAAACTGAAGCAAAGATGGGATCTACAAAGTACTTTGTATTTAACATAAATACTGTGAACTGTAGCTGACTGTTGAACTGCCTTGTTCCTGAAACGTGCTATACGGATAAACATCCACTGTGGTGCACTTTTACTTTCCACATGCACACACACATAAATTAAAAGCAAAGAATATTTCCAAGTTCAGACAAAGAGCAAAGTATTGCAGCAGAGTTCATCAACTCTTTGTAGGACTACAAAGACTCAGGAAAAGCTTTTAAAGTTCCCTTTTAAAGCGAGACTAAAAACAGGGGCTGATGAATAAATAAATTCAGGGGTTTTTTTTTTCTCTTTCTCCCAGATTTCTATTTTCCATGCTAAAGCCGAGAAGGTCTTTTAAGAAAAATTCTATTTAAGCCATGAAGGAGAAACTCTAATTCGGGCCGCATTTAATAATAAAACAATCTAAAGAACGCTATAATTGAACAGTGAGTGGTCAAAGAGCAGAATCGGCCCTCAAGGAGGACCGAGTTAATTTATGGGTAAAAATCCTATTACTATGTGTCTGCTGGTACAAAGCCATCAGAAATAAACAGAGGGGAGAAAGCTCAGTTTTAAATGAAATACAGTGTATTAGCGGGAGAAGGTTTTCCCTTCCATTTTTTTTATCACTCCCTTCCTAAAATCATCCCAATTACAAAGCTAATTTTAGCCTCCAGTTTGACTGTGTGTATTTTTTTTTTTACCTTTCCGCTATATGAGGCTCAACAAAGAGGCTTAGTATAACAGGCAGAGGTCTGACTTCCTCACAAGTCACAGCAAAGAGTTTTCATGTTTGTGTGTGTGAAATACAATGAAAAAGAGCAAGAGATGTAACAGCGTGCTCTTCAAAAAAAAAAAAAAAAAATGTGTGAGAGACGTGAAGACGACAGCTTGCATGAAAATCCCCACATTTGCGACTGAGCGCGCGAATGTGAGCCCGGTGCATTATGTTGTGGCATGTTTCAGAGCGTACACAACTGCCAAAATGTCATTCCAGTAACACAACGATCATCAAAGCCCGCTCTATCTATCCTAAAGACCATCTAGTGATATTCATAAAGAGCATAGCAGATAACAGCCTTGTCATGTTAGCTTCTCTATAATCCAGACGCGTCGGCTTTCATCTCAACCAGTTTGCATGCGTGCGTGCGTGCGTGTGTGTGTGTGTGTGTGTGTGTGCGTGTGTGTGAAAGCTACAGAGAGAGGATGATCATATATGCTCCTGTTGTTAGGGGCTTTTTCTTAGAGATCAGAGTAATGTCAAATAACTGTGTACTGGCAGGTGACAACACAGCACATTCTCCAGATTATCATCTCTGAAACCGGTTCACATGTTTACACACTTTCCAAGCAAGCACACCTAGAGTCATCGAGCGTACACACACATCCACAGGAGTGTATAGTACGCGCAAACACACTCAGTGTTTCCCTCCAGACAGATGTAGTAAAGTCATTCGAGGTATTTGAGCTGTTGTAAGCACAGCCAGCAACAGCCTCAGTCTAATCACCTCTGGGACGCCAACATCACGCCAGCAGCAAAACTAGGTGTGTGTGTGAGAGAGAGTGTGTGTGAGAGAGGGTGCGTGTTTCCACACGAGAAAACACAGCACTCTTGATATTTCTGTGGTAGTACAGCCAGGCCAGTGTCTGTCTTTTAAAAAAAAAAAAAAGTTATCCAGACTTTAACCCAATGACATCCTCATTGTTTAAGAGCTTTGATTCATGATTGTTTTTAAGCTTTCACAAGAATGTTTATCTAATCTGTTTCTAAGCAAATTAAATCTAGCTCAGTTAGGCTAAAGTGTGAAGATTCAACTTGATTTCTTAAAACCATCGAAGTGTTTTACCTAATGATCTCCCTAATTGTTTTAGTATGGGATTTTGGGTTAGAAATGCCAAATTCAGCACAGCCACGTGCATTATTAATAGGGATGTGCTTAGAGATTGTCTTATGTCCTTAATCAACCGATTTCCACCTTGATTTGGCCTGACCAGAACTGTGCTGCTTGAAAATTCATAACTGGTATGTCAGCTTAGGACCTAAGCCCTACAAGGCGGCAACACTCTTTGGTGTTTCCTGTTGCTGGTTTTGCTTATTCAGGCTCCTTGAGCGCGAGAAGAGCAAGACTTTCAGCATAATTTTTCCTATGTTTGTCTCATGTCGAATATTATGTTCTGTCAAATATTTTTGTGTACACCAAAAATGAAGGATTTATCCTTCCAGATCCATTGGGTTTTAAAGGGATGGTACTTGCATCGACATGTACAAACTTCTGGAAAGACCTCCAACAAAATGTCTGCAGAGAACCATTGCATCACAATAAATATGAGGTTTCTTTTAAAGACTTATCTGCTACAAGGAAAGAAAATAGAGAGCATAAAGAGGAACTTCATCAATAAGAAATAAGAGGAAGAAGCAACCGAACAGCAGCCTGATTTCCCAAGAGCTCTTTGGTAGGTGTTGAAACCAAGATGAAGTAGATATCCCTCTCTCCTCCAAAAGGAAAAAAAAAAGTCACATGGCTACTATTTTAGTGCATTGTATCTGTCTTGTTATAATTGTATATTTGCTGCTCTACGGTCACATTTGTGCAGCATTTTTTCATAAGAGATGATCAGAAGGAGCATCCAGCACAGCCCAATCAATAGCTGGTTACTGTGGCCTAATGTCTTTCACTGAGTGATTCCCTGAGAGAGCTGACACACACACACACGCACACGCACGCACGCACGCACGCGCACACACACACACACACACGCACACACACGCACACACACGCACACACACACACACACTTAGTATGTCTTTCTATCTTCATAGGGGCTTTGCATTGACTTCCATTCATTCTTCCTTCAATTCTATAGAATAACCCTGACACTTACCTTAAACCTAACATTACCAGGTCACAGCTAAATCTAAGCTAAACTCAATTCACATTGTAGGCCTAAACCTAACCCTTAAGACCAAAAACAAAATTTCTTCTTATGGAGCCCAGACTTTGTGCCCCAAAAGAAGCAGTGGGGTCTCTTAACATGGTATTTGTTGGAAAAGTAGGCCTTACAATGTATCAAATGTAAGGCAACACACACACAACTTTTCATTTGAAAACATTGTCTCTACCATACAAGGTCAGTTTACTCTTTCCTGTCCAAAAAAGTTTATTTGGGCTCCATATTAGCACTAGAGCTCTTCACTTGTATACACATCCTGTCCCTTTTATTCTTTTTCCCCTCTATGGTTTATTAAACTTCATTTTTGTATGCTGTGAGTGCTTATAAAACATAGTCACATTTCTTATTTGTGAACACAACCTTGGCCAATAAATTACTTACTCTGATTCTCTCCATGTCTTTTTGACACTTTATCACAGTTACCTATGAAATCCTTGTATTCCTCCACTTAATGTTGTTCGGTTCAGTTCATCGCAACTTAAGTGGGTGTTAAATCCATTCAAGAACTAAGTTTCGGATGTTCTCAAAGGGCAGAGTGACTTTCTAAACTCCCTAAAGTCAAAAGTTAAGATTAAACACTTTGTTTAGAAATAGAAATTATTCATCACTTCGTATTAGAAAACACTTCCTTTCTGCAACCTTTTGGCCTTTGTTGGACTGCGGGGATCTGCTTTTTACATATGCAAATACCTAAAGAGATTGGCTACTGACTAATGTGCTTTGCATTTTAAGTGTTTAAATTCTACTTTTTGCAAAGGCTTTCTTTAAACATACAGTAATATGTCGAAATGGACTTGAAGTTGTCAGCACTGGCTACTTTTGGAAAGGTTCAGGTTTGAGCAGGAGCATCCACTCAAAGTGAAGCTAAAATATTCTTTTGATCTGTTAGTTATTTAACACAATAATAAAAAAAAAAACTAATGTGGCATTCAAATAGAGGCCATCTACATTTGCTCCTTTTACTTTATCAATGAAAAGCTCACAGAGCAAAACTCCTCTCTATGTAGCAGCTCAGATACAGCTTCAGAATTAAATTACCAGTACTGCTTAGAGCTGAGCGGGATTGAGTTCAGGCTTAAAAAATACCAGGTGACGTACAGTATATCATTTTGTTATTAATAAGTCATTATGGCATGCCAGGTTTTCCATTCATCAAAACATGTTTTCCCTGCAGCAGAAAACAGAAATAATCAAAAAATGCAGCTAATGTTCTCTCAGTGATTTAAAAGCATGATAAACATCAGATCAGTATTAAATTAAACTTTCATTCTTTGTCTGGAGCTGACAGACAGCTAAACATGTGAGTATGTAGAATCAGCATCAATTTGAAGGATGGAGCTATGATTAAATTATCCTGTTTAAAGTGTAAATGTTGATATTCCCACATCGATAGTTGCTCTACATGCCGTTTGCCTAGATGTGCAAAACTTCACTAGTTGTAGAAAGGAAGTGGATTTGCAGAGAATGAGGGCTGAGAAGAGATGGAGCTAAAATGTTTTCACTTCAAGCTTTACTTCTAGATTTTCCTCATGGAAATGAACAGAATTCCTGCTATTACCATACAAATACGGTACAATTCTGGCAACAACAGCTGCCGGTATTTTACCGTAAATTAAAGATGTTTGTTTTTTTTTATTATTACAGTGTACAATAAGGTCAAAGGGCAGGCCGTCAATTCTTACAAGTTGTCAGTGATCAATGCATAATCACATGAGAGAGCAGCATCGACACAAGGCAGTCAGCCTTTTCAAGCAGAGATAGAGTCAGTTTTAAACCTATAACAGCAGACAGTGAGCAGCAGAGTTGCTCTGACTAGACTTTTATTTCTTCAAAGTAACAAAGTGAGAATGTATCTCCTGCAGCTGTCTAACAGGAGTTACTGAAAGAGGAAGACTCATGGCAGAAAGACATATTCCACTAGGTTTTCCAGAGTAATTATCACAGATATGCTGAGACTAGCTACATCGAGGAACACTAAAGGTTGCTTTAAGAGGGCATTAAATGCCTGCAGGGTAGAGTGATTTAGGACACGCAAGTGATAAAGTAGTGGACAGTTTTCCTCTCGCATATTATCACTTTTAATCAAATCTACAAGTGATTCTGTGCCACTGTAAGTGACCTTTTATTACCAGCTGAATGCACTCTGCTGCCCTTCCCTTGCAGCTCCGACTAGCCTTGTACTTAGTGATGCACTTGTGGGCTTGCAAAAAGACAGAAAATAGGCCCACTCAAAACACACACAAACAGTTGTATTTGTCCTTCCCCTTCTGCACGCACACACACACACACACACACACACACACCCTCCACCAACAGCACAGCATCCCTCTATTTACGCCTTTGTTTTGCCAGTTCTATGTTCTCCCTGGCTGAAGGTTTGAAAGTGATTACCAATGCAGTCCACTTCATTAGCATGAGAACAAAAAAACAGTGTGGAGAACACATTATCACTTCACAGAGCGAGAGAGACCAAGAGCTGTCTTCCCGTTTGTTTACATAGCTGTTGCGTCCGAACATTTTCTACCGGCGCTGCCACTGCCGTCTCATGAGGATGTGGAGTTTTTCTGCAGCAGAGCCATGAGGCGCAGGAGGAGGAAGACACCAGCGGATAGAAAGATGAGTAGATGTAAAATATGCTCATTTGCGTGCAACAGCAACAGCATGATGCCAGAGTAAATATTTAGATTGTGAACCTGAAAAATGTAATTATTTCACCAAGTGATTGACGGCAATCTGATTTCCGACCCCTGCGACTCATCCAGCCAGCAATCGCTCGGCTCTTATTAAAGGCACAACGACCAGTCTTTTTTTTTTTTTATAGAGGGAAGTAGGAAACAATGAAATTACAGCTCCTTGATAGGAAATAGGAATACAAATGGATGAGGGGACAAATTAAGCTGAACTCTCCTTGCTAACAAAAAAGACCAACTCATCTATTTGAATTTTTGGTTATAAAATGTATGTCTCGTCGTGTGTGAATACTAAAAAAGTGCTACCCACCAGCCTAAAAGTAGTACTATCCTAAAACTAGTGCTGACAAGCTAAAAGCAGCGTGTCTACAGGCTGGCTACAGCAGCAGATAGCCTGACTACTTCACCAGGTAATGTCAATCTGCTACATTTATGTTACTCTGTAAAAAGAACAGAAAAATGGTACAACTTGTTTCCTCTATATCTCTAGCCAAACATTAACTGAGTAGTTTTAGCGTATGGAAAGGAATCTTTGGTCTGCTGGTCAAAGTCAATACTTTTTTACCTCATCTACTCTCTAAATACATGTAAAAATTATCAATTTGAATATTGTAAAAGACATGATGGAGTGCAGAACATGGTAGGTTTGTATTTCCAAGATTGATGCATCTGTGCTCTAATAAAAATTAATTAATGGCCAATACCATACATTAACCAGTTTATATAAAAGAGACTTTGCAGTGGGTGCAAATTACCATAAGTCCATAAAGTAGAGACCAAGAAGCAATGGCTTGAAAAACGACCATTTTAAGACCAATTCTTCTCTCCATCCTTCTCTCATTCCTCATTCTGCAGCCTGCAGGGAGGTGAGCCAGAAGAGGGAAAGGAAATATAGAGCAAAGACGAAAGTAGCAATCCAGAAAAAGCTATTTGGAGCTGGTTGACCTCGAGGTCATGTGTTTGGCTTGCTTCCTGGTAAAAGGGGATTGGTGGGAAATGGAAGCAGCACCTGTTAGCCAATCGCTGAACAGCTAACAGAAATCAATGAAGTTCCACAGAAAATGTCAGCGGGGACTGACCTTTTGGAGTCAACAGCCCCCTGAGTCAGAGAGAAGAAGAGAAGAAGAAGGAGGAGGAGGAGGAGGACAGGAAATAAGAAGGAGATGGGGTCAAGAAGAAAAAAGAAAACAGGATGGAGAAGACGAGATAGAAATAAAAGAGACTGCAGGGATGAGGAGAAATTAGAAGAGGAAGAAACTAAAACAGATCGACAGCAGATGAAAATACAGAATTTACATTCATATTCCTCTGCTTCCATTCAACTATCACTGACTTACTCATTTTTAGACGACTTACAGTTTGATAAACATATTTAAACTCTAATGATTTGTTTTTAATCAGTTTCAAAATAAACTGGATAGAAATACGTGAGCCCACTTGTGGAGGAAAAAATGCAAGATATTCCTCCTTTGTTCCTACGTGAAACTCTGACATTTCTTCACAAAACAAAGGCAGAATTAAGTTTGTGAAGGAACTTGAGTGAAAATCATTGCCGAGATGGAAAACAATTGAGGAAAAGAGAGGAGGAAGAAAAAGACAGGTTGACCTTTACTGTCTCCAACCCTGCTGCTTCCTCATTTTAAATCAGCATCTGCGGACCCGGGAGGGGCAGGTCCGACCGACATAGACGGGAGAACACATGCTCTCAATCTGAACCTGGTCATGAAGTGAACATTTCCTCTTTTGCTTTCCTATCTGTCCTCTTTAATAATTTAACAGATCTTGGCAAAATCTGAAACACAACAATTAAGGTTGATAATTGCTTTTATTCAACCCTAAAACAATACACATTGTAATACCTCAAGAAACACCCTGGATGTTTAGTAATTTCGATGGCTGGTAGGTGGTCCTTTGGTTTGCACATTATGACTGTTTTTGACTTTAGTGGGCAGAAATGTTTCAAATTGTTGTGAAGCTCGTGTCGCAACTGCTCTCTATGTGGCTGGTATATAGAAAAACCTATGATGTGCAGATATGACAGATATTTTTAAGTTCTAGATGTGGTTATGCTATTTTTAAAGCGCTCACATTTTAAGTATTTCATGTATATTGTGTTTCAAACTCACAGCATCAGAACTAAGTATTGTACTTTTATTGTCAAAATACCTTTCTTTTTATATTTAAGGATTAACTGATAATCTAGGAATGCAATTTCAATGCTCTGACCCAAGTGGAGAAGCTGAATGAATTCATCTTTTGGTTTCTACCATACAGCAGGCTAAGTGAGTGAATCTAAAAAAAAAAAATCATGTTTTTCCACTCTTTACAAAAATATTTGATCATCTTTTGTAAAATGCCCATGTCATTTTCTATCAGAAATACAAAACATACTTTAAATCATAAAACAGGTATGATGGAAAACTTTCTGGTTATAAAACTGTAATTACAAAACCTTGACACTGCTAACCAACGCAAGCCTGCTGCCCATGTGCTCAGTTAATAAATTCAAGCTTGTGCGTGTCACAAAGGCCTTCAAAATAACTGTAGACGCAAAACGGATCCCTTTAGCTTGATGTGGGGGTTCCATAAACGTCCCCTGGTTAAAATCCTCCCGTGGAAAATGGATATCTGCTGCTCATTCTGTCCTGGGCACAAACAAGAAGGTGAGAGGTCATCAAATGAAAACTCGTTGCCACCATTCTCTCGCTGACATCGCCCCGACAACGCCATCCCGAGCCCATTCACCTCCCCTTCTGTCACTCCTTCTCCTCGTCGACCTTGTCTCATCACTCCCCTCCTCTTCTCCTTCTCTTCTCTGTCCCAGGTTGGTTTTAATTGGGAAGCGGGCTGATGGAGAGAAGGACGAGCGCTTCTCTAAGCCTGGCTGCTCTTTGATGAGGAAAGGAGAGTGCAGCGGCGGGTCTTTCTCTCCTCTTTCCCATCTCAAACCCTACTACCACTCCCAACACACACACACACACGCACACACACACACACACACGCACACACACGCACACACACACACACACACACACATGCACGCACTCCCTTTTTCTCTTACACACACATACACTCACAAGACAGCATTTCTCTTTGAACTGAGCGCTGCAGTGCGTTCAAAGCAAAGGCGAAGGCAAAAATACGGGGGAGAGAGAAGGACACTTCAAGGTGAATTTGATTTCCACTTTGTTTTAACCCACACACACAAATACACGTGCTGCCCAAGCTGAGCCTGCAAGCAGGCACATGCTTGCTGGGCTACCTCAGAGAAGCCACTGAAATGCACCCCTGCACACACTTTATTTGTGTCTATACTTTGTCTCATACATATTTATACGTTTTCCTCATAACAGAGGATCACCTTTAAACTTCTCTCTTCTGCAAACAGTGTGTTTGTATATGTGTGCGAGTGTTTACAGAGTATGCATATTGAGTGTGTAGGAGCAGAATGACTCACGCAAATTTGAATTAAACGGTGCTATTGGACAAAGTAGCACAACACAATAGTTAGGCTGCAGCTTTAACCCAGAGTGTGTGTGTTTGGGTCCGGTCAATTAAACCAATCAAGTCAAGTGCAATTCGCCCACCGCGATGCATATTGATAAGGCTGCGAGTGCAATCGGGCGATCAAGGCCAATCTCCTATGGTCCCTGCGTGCACTTCAGCCGCCAACGCCGACCGAAAACCAGGACAAAAACACTTTGCACCACTTAGCTTTGCCACACTCTGCACAAAACTATACAAACGCTGGCCTGACAGAATGACAAATATTGCCTTCCATCCTGAACGAATGAGGTAATGACGAAAAAAGAAGAAGAAGAAAAAGAATCAACGGCTCATTAGAAAGATAAAAACGTCCTAAAGGCCCGAGGGGGAAGAAAAGGGGTTGGAACAAGAAATGAAAAAGAAGAGAGAAAAAGAGAGTTGAGAGACGACAAATCATAACAGCTGTAACTCAATTCAGCAGCCTTGCTAGAGATGGCTTTCTTCATCTCTTTCTTTCTCTCTTCATCTTTTTGTCTGTCTCTCGCTCCCTCTCTCCCCACTCTGCCTTCATGGTAATTTTTTCCCGCCAACCAATAAGCCATTATGTGGAAGTAATATGATTGCTAATGGATGCGCTGACCTGGGAGGAAGCACACGGCACACCATTAGCCCAAATGCTACACAAAGCTATCAGAAGACTTTCAAACTTTCTAAGTGTGTGTTTACTAAAGTTTGTTTGGCTAAACAGATGCTTGTCCTTTAGTCTAAAGTAAAAGATCATATTGAAAACTTTGACATGACATGTGAAATGGCAGTGGTAGGCACTGCTAGCTAAATAGCTAGTTGCGCTAACAAAAAAGCAATAATCAAACATTAGTTCCACCAACGCTAAAGTACTATACCAACGTGGTACATAGCGGAAGCTAATACCGTAGAACTAAATTCAACCATGATGATACCCATTGTGTTTTAATGAAACAACATTCATTGCAACATAAAGATTCTCCAGTGAGATTAGATACTAATAAAGACTAAATTCTAGGGATGTGCCGATCAGGTTTTTTCCTACCGATACCGATACCGATCACCCATGAGGGCCGATACACCGATACCGATCACCGATACCGATCACATAATTATTATTATTATTTTTATTTTTTTTTATCATAAACACTACCGGTTACATTATGTGGAAAAAGGAACCATGAATTCACCTTAATTTAGACAAAAACTTGTTTTTAATAACTTTTTTCAAGAAGAAACCTAAACAAAACAGGCATTGTGCAAATTGTACTGCTATTAATAATACTACCTTTAACAGACTGATAACATATGAAGGCTCTGAAGAGGCTAAATAATGCAAAGAGCCAAAATAAAACCTCTCAACATTGCCAAAAAAATTCAAGTATAAAACTTAACATTCAAAGGCAAAAACAGGTTCCATTACTATAAACAATCCAGAGTTACTGAATGAAAACTTCCTGATAGCATGGCGGCTAGCTGATTACTGCTAGCTCTGATTGGCTGTTTCTGACTGAGCGGAGTAATTATGCAGATCAGGGAGGAGATCGATTATATTTTTTAGAGATTATCTGTCTCAAGTTAGGACAGCGAAAGTATGTAAAATTTATTTTTTAGGTTAGATGCTGCAGCTTTAAGCAGAGGTTCGGTGTGAGAGTCACTACCAGGTGGAGCAGAAGCGAAGCTCCGTCTGTCAAATATTACTACCTGTAGCGTAGCAGCGGTTCAACAGGAGAGCAGAACCAGCGTCTGACATCGCAGCTCGAAGACTTAAATAATTTTCCAGGTTATTTGTTTAGCTTTCTGACCGTCATGCTAATCCGGGTGAGTGTTTGTAGCTGTGCGCTGCTTTACCTGCTATCTGATCTTCCGTATGTCTTTTTTACTGCAGTGAGCCTCGATGTAGCCAAACTCCGTCAAGTTTGGCACTGTTTTTATGTCGTACTAGCTTCGTTGTGTTGATGCATTTTGACCTGCTTCAATTTTCCGCCGCAACACGCAAACTTCCCCATTCACTCAGTGCGTTATCCACATCGCTTAGGATTTGTTGCTGCGCGTTTGCACAGTGTGAAGGAAAGAGGAGACCAGCTGCACAGGCAGGCTGGAAATGAGATGATCGGTATCGGCAACAAGAGCCAATGATCGCCGATCACCGATCATGCACTTTTTCACGAAAATCGGCCCGATTATGATCGGTGACCGATCGATCGGCACACCTCTACTAAATTCATAAACAAATATGTTTTTCAGATGAATTGTAAAGAATTATATTAAAGGTCAAAAATATTTTTTTCCCCCATCATTCTAATGCACCATTTTATCAGGGTTACACACACTTTTGAGATCAGCTCTCTTTTACGTCTGGAGGTTGTTACTGGTATAACTACACATCTACAACGGCGATAAATTAAGTCATTCTGACTTGCCTGATGCTGTTATTTGTATAAAGGAAAACTGCCTCAGAATTCAGGAGCAGTATGTGACTAAATGTTAGCCACATAGTTACATGTCACTTCATTTCTGTGTTAGACTGAACTGGCATACAGACAATTACTTTCACAGCAGGTGTAAGAAAAGATATGAAATCCTCTATTAATGCAAAAATCATTCCTACATTATTATTGAAAAATGGTAGAAATTAGTTTAGAAATAGTAATGGGTTTCATTAGATTAAAAATAATGATTTATGTTAAAAGGGAGAACGTCTTTCTTTTTTTAAATTTTATAACTCGGGGTATATATGGCATGGTGAAATAATTAAAACAATTACATATGCTCATTCCATTGAGAAACAACAATTAAAACTTAATAAGAATCAATTATAAAAACCAAAACTTGCTCAGAACACTAAAATACATTTGCAGAAATTAGAGCTCATAAAAATTCCATTAAAGCAAGATGTTTTCTCTGAGCAGAAGGGATAGTGTTGAGGCGCATTCGTCGAGAGGTGATGGTTTTATTCTAACAAAACAAAAACTTCTGAACACACACACACCCACGCACACACGCACGCACACACACTGTTGGCACAGGGAGCTTAGTGCTACTTGGAGGTCACAGGTTGCACATTGGTGCAAAAGAGTCTAGCCAAACATTCTCACACAGAGACAGAGGATTTTTTGAAACATTTGGCCAACTCAGACAGATGGTGCTGAACTTCCATAAGAGCAGAGCGGCAGGGAAAAATTGACCATTGCTGACCCTCATGGTGCTTATGTATGTTTGTCACAGTTATAAAGGCAAATTTTACACAAGCGTTTCTTCAGTTTCTGGGAAACACACCGCCAGGTCCTGTCGGTAACAAGCTGGTAAAACGGTAAGCCGAGGAAGTCAACAGGCACGAGGACAAAAATCTCTACACTTCAGTGGCTCTTTGTTTTTTTCTTTCCGTCACTCTCAAAGGTTCTTCTCTCCACATCCATCTTTCTTTTTAACTCTGACTCTTTGTTCTTCGAACACCTCTTCTTTTCTTCCCTCGCTGCTTCACTGTTATTTCTACCTCTGTGTTTTGTCCTTTAACATCCATTATCATAGTGAACCTGTCAGACCAAACACCCTCTCCCCCCCAACGCACAAATGCACATAAACACACACTCAAGGTGCTGTAAAGCAAACAGCCACACCTCAGATATCAAGCAAATCTGCCGGGACTAACACTTTGTAACATGAGCAATTAACACAGAACTGAACCGGCCTTGACATGAGCCCAGAGATCAATTGCATACACACAGGGCACAAGCTCATGCACACACAGATACACACATAAAAAAAAAACAACAAAAGAACATGCACACACAAAAACATTCTGGCGGCCTTCCAGACAGTCTTGTTGCTTGTGTCTATAAAGCCCCAAGCACCATATCGACAACTGTAATAACTGTGGCTAGCAGGAGAGAGCAGATTACAGCTCCAATAATAGGGCTAAAGCACACACACAGGCACAAACACACACATAAATATATATCTTTTCATCAAGGAACTTGTCTCTGTTCATCACTAGCACAGCCGCTCTCATATCTCAATACATAATATTGATGTAGCAAATAATACCAGGACAATATATGCAAAGAAAGTCTGTATTATACACAGTACTGTGCAAATATCTTGAGACATTCTTCCCCTTGTAGCATAAAAAAAATCATTTTCAACCAAAAAGGAGTTTCCCAAAGACCTGTTTGCTGAAAATCAGCTTGAGGAAATAAAGAACTATTGCTTAAGTATACAGTGCTTTACAAAACTATTCATACACAATCCACCTATTGTCTACACCATCTTATCTCTGCCGGCTCTCCAATGGTCAACTGACAAGAGATGAGATACCGCTGGACAGTTCATGAGTACTTCATAGGAAAAGGTAACCATACACAGCCATGCCACTTAACCTGAACATATTTAAATAGTGGGAGAAAGCCAGAGTTTCACATTTTCATCACATTATAACCACAAACTTCAATTGGTTTACTGGTATTTCATGTGATAAACCAATACAAGCCAGCACATAGCTATGAAGTAGAATAATAAAGTTTATTAAATACATTTCACAAATAAAACTCTGAAATGGTGTGGTGACCATTTTTCAAGTATTTTGCAGCCTCTAAAAGGTGATCAAACTATTTTGATTTTTCTTTCAACTCTGAGGAGTTGAAAGGCATCCTATTACCATAATCTACAAAAATCTCCTGCTAAATTGATTAATCTTCTATTTGCAATCAGGACTTCTTAGTTGTCACATCAAGAGATCCTCCGTTCTGAGCTGTGGATCTCTGCAGTTCCTCCAAAATCACTGTAGCCCTCTTGGATGCTTCTCAGATCAATGCTCCCCTTTCGTCGCCTGTCAGATGATGAACTAACCAGTGCTACTGATGATTCCATGGTATTATATGATATGGAATTTCAAATGAGTCTACTCTAACTTTAAGAAAGTCAAACTAAAAACAAACCAGTCTATAATCAGCCAAGCACAGAGGGTCCACAATAGCAGCTAAGGCTATTAGTTAGAAATGAAAGTGGAGCCGATTGGGTGGAAGGGAGCAGACTGTGATTGAGGCCAAAGCTAAAAGTTGCTCAGGTCAAGGGGAAGAAACAGCAGAGAGACTCAGAAACATAATGTTATCGTAACCATTGTTGTATCTGGGGAAATGCACTTTCTAAGTGCAGTTGTTCGGTATTCAAACATCGTGTTGAATTTACATAAACTGATATCATATTAGGGGAAGATGCTTCCGAAAGATTACAATACACTCTCCATACTCCTCTCTCATTTATTCTCCACATCTCTTACAATTATCTTTTACACCATCTTCCACCTCTGCATCGTTCCATCCCTTCTTAAATATTGCCCTTCTCTCTGTACCTCTTCTGTTCTTTCTCTCTAACCCCCCCTCACCCCCCAACCAAGAAGAAGCAATTTGCAGCAGCAATCCGTCGCTAATTCTCACTCAGTGTTCATGAAAAATGTATAGCAGCCCGACTGTAGGGAGATGCAGATTGGTGCTTGGTCCTCAGCAAGAGCCTGCCTCTGCATTAATGGAACATTATACTCACAGTTTTTATCTCTCTCTGTTCTATCTATCTATCTATCTATCTATCTATCTATCTATCTATCTATCTATCTATCTATCTATCTATCTATCTATCTATCTATCTATCTATTCATCCATCTTCATGGCTGCGAAAAGATCTGACAAAAGAAAATTAGAATTCAGTGGAGTATTAGCAGCTTAAACAACCCAAGCACCGCTATCTGCAATCTAAACAACTCTGCATGAGGATGTGTGTGCCTGAGTGTGTTTTTTTGAGTGTGCATTTGCCTGCAAGCGTGATGTACATCTAACTAAGCCTTCTCAAAGATGATAAAAAGAAAAGGAACTTTATCTTAATCTTTTAAAGGTCCAAAATGAAGCTCGAGTCCAGCTGTGAGACGGGTTGTGTGCCCACATGCGTGCGTGCGTGCGTGTGTGTGTGCTTATTTTGTTTTGCATAACCTCGTAAAAGCATCCGTGGGTGCGTTGGGATGTGTTTAAAGTGCACATTTCTTATAAGAGTAGATTAAAGCCGGCACTGTAACGCCATCAGGACTAGTCACAGTGTGTATCGTGCATAATAAACCTCCCAAGGAGTTTACACACACACGCATACACGCGTACATCCTGTCGCCATAGCAACAGCAGTGATGCTGCTGCTCTTAACTTCAAAGGCAGATGTAATTTCAGCCTCCCATCAGCCAGAGGGAGCCATAGTGAAGGCTGATCATTCCTCTGGTGGCTCCTTCTGTACCACCTCCATTATGTTCCTGAGCTGACTAACGCTGCATCGCCTGTTGGCTGGGATTCAGGGCATGCGAGTCTGGGCATTAAAGTAAACCAAGACATGTGAATGAGAAGTGATGCAGGAAGGCCTTAAAAGCGCACATAACGTGTAAAAAGAATAAAGAAAGCATCCATTTGTTGTTAATAAAGTACACAGATGGATACATCAAATTAGGCTTTAATGGAATCTGAAATTATTTCATGAGAGAGTTTAATCAAAACAAATTTATTTTCAATAAAATATTGAAAAATAAAATGGTTAATTAATTTTTGGAGCAACACTACCGAACACCCAAATATGGCACAAAATGTGTCATTTACGTATTTTTTGTATGCAGCGCCTTCTCTCACATATTGTATTGTAGACTTTCCTTCAATGTGTTCCTGAAAACATTAAAGCACATATACTGATGTACAGTATATCCTCCTCTGCTTGCCATATATCAACACATTGCCAGATAAAAGATGCATTAAATTCCAGATTGCGTAGAAACCCTGTCATTTTCATTTACAACATCTTAATTTAACAAGGCAGTGTTCACACTGCCCATTATTGTGCTGCAGATTAGTGGTGTGTGTGTGTGTGTGTGTGTGTGTGTGGGGGTGTGTGTGTGTGTGTGTGTGTGTGTGTGTATGTGTGCAGCTGTGATGACGGGATCCACCACCAAAGAGCCGTGGCTGCATCTCTGTCCTCTTTTGTCCTGAATTTGAACCAGTCTTGCAAATAAGATTTGACAAAAGACACGACCCACGGAAGAGGAACTGATGGCCAAAGAGAGGGAACGTTTCTCTCCTTGTAGGGTCAGTCTCTGCTTGCCTTCCTCCTCCTCCCTCCTTATCTCGCCCCGGTGTCTCTCCTCCTCCGTACTACAGCTCAGTGGAGAGACGCCGGAGGAGTCAGATCGCTGTTTTCTTAACCAAGTTCATTCTTCTCCATTTCCTATTCACTCTGAAACCATCCCGCCTGACATACTGGGATTGTACGCATGTGTAAGCACGAGGAAGCGTGTAAGAAGAATACGAGGACAAACACGGACAGGTTTACTATTTGCACTTTTACTCTGCTGTGCTGGGGCTTCAGCCTGTCAAGGGTGGTTGGTTATTAACATGGCCAGTTCTGCAGCTGCACATTCTCCCTCCCTCCCACATCTCTGTAACCTCTGCTGCTCAGCCTTGTGTTACCAGTTTGCTTTAACAACCAACACTGGTCAGCAGAGTTCCTGGCGGGTAGAACAGCGTGTGGCCGTCAAATTTTGCCAACTAAAATTCCTGCAGGCAAAAGAAGAAGAAAAGTGATTCCTATTAAAAAAGCTCCATCTTCTCCGCAGGGGATAAGGGTAGAGTGTCAGCTGCTGAAGTGTGCTGGTAGGGAGTCAATGTCCTGCTAAAGGAAACTCTGGCAGCTCAAATGGTTGCCAGGGTAAGAGTTAAAACTTTAATATTGCAGATTTTCTCTCTGTTTGATTCTCATGTTAAATAAGCTATATCGATCTACACATTTCCACACGTACTGGCCTCAGTCCTTTATGTTCATTTGACAAGTATAATACAGTTCATTATGAATTGATGGTGACTATTTATACTTTGGGCTTTAAATGTGAAGAGCAAGCTGAATTTAAGTACACAAGGAAGGAAAGAAGGGGAGTAAAAAGGAAGGAAAACAGACATTTGGACAATTGGACATGAAATACTACTATTTTTCTACACTTTTTAAAACAGAAATTAAATTACAGATTTTTTTTTTCTAGAAAGCCTAGAAGTTTAATGATGTCCCCATGGGAGGAAATATTAAGCTCTTGCAAAAATAACCCCTGTTCCAGCTGCTCAGATAAACAACACACATGTACATGAAACTGTCTGCACACAGTAAATGATTCATAAGGACCACATGAAAACAGGTCTGCCATACAAGTTGTGAAATAGTCTGTCTGCATTATGCATGAAGACAGAGTCCTCTGACCTGCCGTGTCATGATATCTGAGTCTGCGGTGAACCAGGGCAGAGGTGAGAAGACAGATTATGTGTGTGAGCTGCAGTACATTAATGTGGAAATGTCTTCAATTTCTCAAAATGCACCTCCTGTATGTTTTGGACTCTGATTCAGCAGTGGATTTACAGGTTTTTTTCATTTAGCATTGAGCTTCATTTTCCCCTTGTTTTATCTATTTTTTTTATGGTAAACTCAAAAGAAGAGTTGTTGCATTTTCAAACAAATACAGGATACAGGATGTGAGAAATTTTAACGCTGAACTCAGATAGTTCAATTTCTTGATTTATGCAATAAATCAAGAAAGATGAGAGCCAGAGTTTAGTACAGTAAAAAAAAAATCAACTGGTGGGTTTTGTCTTCTCTTGTGGACTACTTTAAGCAAATGACACTAATTCAAACATATTACATCTTCAGGTTAAAAGCCAGAGGGGCCATGGAAATCCCTCTACCTCAGAGTGTGAAACCAGCTTCAGATCAGCTCTCCTATTCTCAGAGCTGTTATGGCAGAATTGGCAGGGACCTGCTGTGGCCTTTGGTGCATGCTCTCTGTTCTAAGAATAGGCATCAGGGATCTGGAAAAAGCTCATCTTTAAGTTTGCCAGACTCCTTCCAAACACATAGCCACAACTAATAATAATTTATTAAGCATAAAAACACACAAAGTACATGCAAAAATAAATGCGTTCAAAACATTGGCATCTCTGTCGCTTTTTCTGCAAAGTCCAATGTGGCAGAGTCTAACCCTGCTGCATGACATTACTCTACGCTGCCTGCTGGCCCTGTCTGCCAGCCTGGGGACTCTAAAATAAAACTCAGCAGTGGGAAGAGGCGAGTGTGAGCACATAGTGTATAGGCAGACTGACTGACATGCTCTGACAGAGCACACACACACACACACACACACACACACGGACACACACAATGTGTGAAAGCGCTCACAGAGGACAGAATGTGCATCAAAGTAAAGGCTGAATGGCTGCTAAGATAACTGTGTGTGTGTGTGTGTGTGCGTGTGTGTGTGTGTGTGTGTGTGTGTGTGTGTGTGTGGTGTTGTGGTGAAGGAGAAGGGAGGGCTGCAGGCTTCTCCAGCTGTGCCCTGTCAATCTTTTATGACCTCACACTCAGAGAAACAGAGGAGGCTAAGGTGGACAGGCGTGAAGGAAGAGACACAGATTATGTTTCTGAATTGTTTTTTTCTTCCTTTTGTTTGATGGAAAATAAGTCAAGGAGGGGCAAATGAGCTCTGAAAGACATACAAGAAGGTTTTGTCACTGTGCGTGCACGTGCGTGCATGTGCATAACAGTGTGAATAACACACCACTGCTGAAACCCCACAGACTGAATTCAACATCCCTCACCCTGAACAAGTGACAAAAAGATAACCACGTTTCACTTCAGCGCTTCACGCCCTTCCTCTTCCCCCCTCGCTCCCTGCTTCTTCACCTCACTCTCCCACCCCCAGCTCTCACTCTGTCTTTCCACATGGCTGGCCATCCTCTCCCATGTCCCAGAGGATGGGAAGCTGTGCAGCAGCTTGGCAGGCTGTCAGGGGAGCGCAGGAGAGCTGGGAACATACAGTGACTGGAACAGGAGTGAGACGGAGAGCTGGGGTGGGGATTGTGGGTCTGAAACCCCGTGTCCTCACCTCACTGAAGCAGAGGAAGAAGCAGTTTGGCCCAGCAGCATGAAGGGATAGCTTGGGATTTTTATTACAACAAAAGGTTCCTATGCAGTGTTAAAAAGTTTGGAGAAGTAGCCTCTGTCAAGTAAAACAAATCAGGAATCGGCATTCAGTCTGTAATTGTTTATTCCAATAGACAAGTTTAAGAGTTAAGGATCTGAATAAGAGCCTGAAGGAATTCCTGATATAATAAAAAACTAAATAAGTGTCGAGTTTGTGTTGATTCTTTATCAGTGGAACCAATAGCTGCCACTGAAGCAGATTGAACAGATAGATTTTGTACAATAATGTTAAAAATGGAGAAGAGACAGTACAAAAAAAATCTGAAATTATAAAATTCATCAACCAGAAAAATGTGAATGAAATATGCAATCAACATCCTCATTCAAAATAATATCACAAGTTTTTTTTTCTTACTAATAATAATAAACTAATAAACCAGGTGACTCTGAACCCATCCAATCACTGAAGAGATGCTTAGAACAGATAAATGTGTGGATGTGCCAAAACTTTCTCCAGCTGAACAGAAACAAAACTGAAGTTATTATCTTTGGACCTAAAGAGGAGCGATCTAGAGTCAATGCACAGTTTCGGTTGTTACAACTGAAAACCAGCGATCAGGCCCGAAACCTGGGAGTAGTGATGGACTCTGACTTGAACCTTCAGAGCCACATAAAGACAGTCACAAAGTCGGCCTTCTATCACCTGAAGAACATCTCCAGGATTAGAGGACTGATGTCTCAGCACGATCTAGGGAAACTCATCCATGTGTTTATCTTTAGCCGCATTGATTACTGCAACAGCGTCTTCACAGGTCTGACTAATAAATCAATCAAACAGCTGCAGCTGATCCAGAACGCTGCTGCTCGCGTTCTCACTAAAACCAGGAAGATAGAGCACATAACACCAGTTCTAAAGTCCCTACACTGGCTCCCTGTAGCTCAAAGAATAGACTTTAAAATACTGTTGCTAGTTTACAAATCACTGAACGGTTTAGCACCGCAATAATTATGTAAAGCATAATTATTGAAATGCCTTTTGAAATGCCTTGCTGCTGAAATATGTTATACAAATAAAATTTGATTGATTGATTTTGATTGAAAATATTGTGAAGATGGGTTATTGACATATTACTGTGTATGAATAAATAATTTCCTTCTTAAATAATTGAATCAGTTTATGACATATGCAATTATATTCTAGTTTTACTCCATCCCCATAATTGTTTTATGTTTTGGCAGCACCATCCGCCATAACGTCAGGTGGTAAAACCATCCAAGTAAATGAGTACACTATGATGACTAATAAAAACTGAGCTTTAAGGTTAATGAACTCAAAGTAAAATATTTTTCAATTTATATGTCATTACACAACAGAGCAGAGGAAGAAAAACATGAAGCTTTCATTTTGAAGTTAAACAGGATGAAGCATCACCTAATGAAAATCAACTGACCTTTATAGTTAAGTGAAAATAGTTATTGCTCACTCTGTTGCATCTCATGCTGTATGTCGGTTGGTACACTTTCCATGTTAAGAGTTAAAATCATCTTTAAAATAATTATATTTAAATGTTTTATTCTATTTAAAAGCAATGCATGCAAAAGCTTCAAAAGTGTATCTAATTTGAAATTAGCTGCAATAGTGGGGTGTTGTTTTTTTTCAATAAATATTTGGTTCGCCATATTATTGTTTTTCCAAAGTTTAAAAAAAAGAGAAAGACATTAAAACAGCGCTTTAAATTTTACTACTAAGGAATTTTGCTCCAAAAATTAATTACATTCTCTGTGATAGACCCACTCCCATTTGTTTTATAATAATGACCTACAAATAATAAATACAATGTGTACAAAATGTACATACACTTGTAATTTACTTAAAAAATATGTCACACTACTAAATGATTTTTACTCCGTATTTAGTTGCCTATTTTATTTCATATAAAACCACTCAAGGGGTGAATGTGTAATTCACTCAACCTTGTTTTAGAGATTTTTGGGGCATCATAAGCAGTTATGAATCTGAACACAGCTTGAGGCAAAACGATTTTAATCGATTACAAATGATAAGATATTAAACAGAGAAGATAAGTTTCCGTGGAAGACCTATCTTCACTTCCAGTTTTTAGTCTCTCTCAATTTAGTCTTAGCTGGAGCCTGTGCGTGGAGCTATTGCACTCACTGCAAGTAAAATAACTGGAAAAAACTTATAACTGGGACTCGATTAAAGAAAAATCCAGAATTGTCCCTTTAAGACAACAAATACAAAGGAATGATGTGGAGAAACCATGGTGTAGAGAGAGAAAGAGAGAGAGAGAGAGAGAGAGAAAAGGTTGGATCTTTCACCCACATACAAATAATCACTCGCAAACACAGCTGGAAATAACAAGGCAGCAGACGACAGGGCAGCCTGTGCCAATCACGCGCTCCAGCTCCAACATAATGCCAGCAAACCAACATGTTACCTTTATTGACCAGCAATTGCACACATCCTGGGGAAATCAGAGCAATTTTGAAAATGGCACCACTCAGCCGAGAAAAGCATGATTCCATCAAGTCCCTCTGCAATCTAAGCCGCGATTTCTGATGTATGGCATGAAAGAAAAGCAATCAAATAAGAGTCTTTCCAAAGTTATGACCTTTGACTGGGGAAACAAAATCAAATTTGTAATGATTCCCACACAAAAATCAAAGCAGAAGTGCTGGCAACAGGTTAGCAGTTTAGGGAGGGGAATGAATGGGATTTTACAGGCAAGTTTAAACATCTATTTGTTTGTTTTTCTCTTCAAGGTTGAGCTTTTCTTTTGAGCACCTATCTGATTTCACAACTGTTGTCTTAAAAGTGAAGTCAGAAAGACCGGAGACATTGTCACCAGCAACACGATCTGAAGGCCTCATATGGCTCGACCTGAGGCTAGTTCAGCACAAAGTGGTCCTGGGCTAACAGTGGGCTTCTTACGTGACATGTCTGGGCCGAATAAGTACAGCCCATAAAACCAAAGCCAAGTTGGATCAGCTCCATAGTTGTTCACTGGGTTTCAAATTGGTGTGAGCATAATCAGTTTCAAAATGAACAACACATCTAAGACCAACAGAGAAAATGTTTTTACTGGCAGTTGTCCTGTATCAAATTAATGTAGACAATTAATAAAGGTTAATTATTTAACCAGCAGTGCATCCCATCTCTGCTAGAACAGATTCAAGCTGGGATTCAACAGCTCGAATCTTCCAGTTATTGAGATAACTGGAAGTGTTGTTTGTGAGAATAAAGTTCTAATAGGGAAGAAAGTGTGACATTAAAAAGTGATATTTACTTTTTGATGTCATGGTTTAGCTGCTCTCCAAGCATTCTTCCTACACATGTATCCACAATAATTAGCTGCAGATTGACAGCATTTTTTATTTTTTTCTCTGTGTTGGAGCCAAATCAAGGAGAGATATCTCACTGCAGATGGTATCTGAGTACTTTAACTTCCCTTCCATCTCCAATGAGTAGCTCAAATCAACTTTCAGGGCCAAACAGCATCTTGCTGTGTGCAAACTAACTTCAGACGGAGTCACACAGCTTAAATGTTGTGACAGGCTGTGTCCTCATTCATCACTGCAGTGCAATTTTACCCTCACATGTCAGAGACCGACTGATTGTGTGTGTGTGTGTGTGTGGGGGGGGGGGGGACAGACTTGCACCAACATTCGATGGCAAGCAAACATGGAGTATTCTGGTGACACAGTTGTATGAAGAAATGAGTGCTGATGCGTCTGTCATTGGTGATCAACCATTATGAGGTGAATTATAGCCAGATTCTGTTCACCATCAAGTGCTACTACAATTCTCCAATTGATGCTGTTTGCTAGGTATTCAGGCTACTGCTCTCAGACATCTTTCCTGACTTCCTGCTCTGTAGTAAATAAATGTCCATTTAAATACTGATTTTATGTAGTTAATTCAAATACCAGAGTTTATTTTCATTGTGCTTATCTAAAATGGACATTGGATTACACAAATTTCCTCATTTGGCATTCTAAAATTAACATCATGACACTAAAGCTTCCTTTGAAGGGACAGAACAGCTATCATGAGCTAATGATATATGCGCTTTAAAGTAATTAATATACTAAGTGAACTGATTTCAGATCAGAAAAGCTCCCAATACATAATTGCGCAGTGATGTATATCCAAAAAAATTACATTTCAAAAGACATAGGAGACATCAAGACTCTCAGTCGTGTAAGTTACTGAAGCCTTTTTTTCCCTTTGGTCTATCTTCAAAAATCCCGCCAGATCACACGGCAGACTCATCCCAAAACAAAAACATGACTCTTCACCGACCCGCTCTCCCTCGCTCCTGGCAGAGAGAGAGAGAGATGGGAGGGGGGAGAGGGAGAAGTGGGGAAAAGGATGACAGCAGCTTTAGATCTGACATCAAAAGCAGACGAAAGAGTGAGAAAGGGAGAGAGAGAGAGATAGAGGGAGAAAAAAGCGGTTACATCTCCACCGTGACAGCTTGCTAGAAGAGCCTCGCAAAATGCGGAGCAATTTCTCTCTCCTGCTCTCCATCACCGTCTATCTATCCCCCCCCCTCCATCTCTCTGTGTGTCTCTCATCAAAACTTGCTGCCGATTAGGATCTCTGCGAGCCACGTGCTTCGGGACGAGATGTGAAAACACACAGAGAACCCAAAGGGGTAAAACGCCGGGATTAAAGTGGTGAGGGAATAACGGGGTGATAGTGGCACCGGTTCAAATAGATCGGCCCCCGCGACTGCTGTGGCTCCTCGGCTTGTTCTTGTTCTCTCTCGCTCCGGATTCACACATTGATATATCAAGGCCGTTTCTCATTATAGCATCAGGAGGCGAAAGAGCTTTCATGGAGCTGCTTTAGAGGGGGAGATGGGAGGTGGGAGAGCGGGTGAAAGAGTGTGGGAGAAATTGAATGAAAGAAAAAAGGAGAAACACGAAGATGAAGCCAGATGACACACTATTAGTGCGCTAGGAAGGGAGAAGGGAAGAAAGTAAGTCTCACTACCAGTTTGGAATCCCTCGACAAATGACAGATAAGTCAGCACTGATTTGAAACAAAGAAAAGTCAACCGTCAATGTCTGCCGAGACGACCAGCGTGCACAGATTTTAGACCAACCGGTATGAGGAGAAATTTGCAGCCTAATTGGAGTTTGCACACTTAATTTACTTTTTTCTTGCAGTTTATTCCTCCACTCCTGGGGCTTCTCCAAAGTATCTGGTAAATTAAACTGCACGCACCTCAAGCAGTGCCAATATTTGCGACCATTTGCAAATGTCTATTTGTTGGGAGAGAAATGATGGCGTAAAAAAGCAATTAGTGGAGCCAAAAAAAAAGCCAGAGCAACCCTCATACTTCAGATCAAGCTGGTCACACCATTTCTTCTCAATTACTCCTCCAGTCAAGCTGCTCAACGATTTTTTTTTTTTTTTTAAACTCAGCCAAACATTAAGAGGTTGGCGCATGTGGGTTCGAGTGTGCTCAGAAAGAATGCCTTCGCTTGGTGCATATGCTTGTCTGTGCATGTGGGTGTGTCTGTGTCTGTGCATGTGCATGAGAGTGGATGTATGCTGTTGGGCCGTGGCGAGATAAAAAGTGTCCTTTTTTCCTTTGGCATGAACACCAGTCAAAACACAGACGTAAGCTCTGACATGAGCAGTCAAATCCCCTGAGATGTCAGACAAAGAAGCGGGTCACAAGGTGAGCAGAGGATTCTGATTAGACAAAAGAGCTTTAAGCCAACATTGCAGAGTCAGATGGTAATATATTACATATTGTGGAAAGAAAAAAGAAATCATCTTCTCTTTTTGTAGTTTCGAAACTTGTATCATCGGAAAATTCCTGTAGTGTGGTGTAGATTTAAAACAACAGTGCTTTTCGGGATGGTGCGGACAACAACTCACCGGCAGACTGGAAGGACGGTCCTGGGCAACTCCGTCCTCGTTGCTGGTCTTCCCAGAATTCCCCGGAGCAGGTCCTCTCATGCTGTAGTTTTCCTGCTGAGCCTCCTAACATGATAGACAAAAAGAAAACACATTAGAAAGGAAATTAAGTACTTTTGCAGTTATGTTTGCACACATAAAGTTTGTAAATATACTATACTTTATGTGTGCAAATATGAAGTATATTTTTGATTCTGTTTAATGCTCTACTGAGACAGAAATATAAAATAGCAAAAACCTCTCTGATAAACTGTTCTGCAGTTTCTGTTCTACGAATAGAAACTGGAGACTGAGACTTTTTTTGGAGTCTCAGTCTCCAAAAAAACTGAGACTGAATGTGCTGCAAAATATCTTAAAATTTTGGGCTTTTTTCAGAGATGAACTAAAAAAAATCAGCAAGTTTTTTTTTTAAAAGAATTATAGCTTTAGAAAAGTCAATCATCTAATTTGAGTACATTTTTTCAGTGGCAAAAAGAAAAAAAAAAAAAACATCCCATCAAGACAAAGTTTTTAGCCAGATCACTCATGTCACTATTGTTCAGGTCCCAGATTACTTGTACAAAATAAATGTAACAGAATCATTTAGTCTGTTAAACTTTACTTTTCTGCAACAGGAGTTTGTTAGAACTTTTTGTAAGTAATTCGTGGCTGTTTGGTTCCCTGAGCATAAATATCCCAACACAGGTCTGTTTCTTTTAAAAAGAGGAACATGTTACAAAAGTATGAAGATATTTTACAAGTTTTTTTTTTTTTTTCCAAACATGTAACATTTCAGAATGTTTTACCAAGCAAAAATCAGTGTCTTCATAAATACAGCATGTCAACACCACGAGCTGCTAATAAGGCAGGAGCATCATTACTGTGTTAAAGCGCTGAAGGGATAGAATAAACTGTTAGACATTCTTAGGTTTACGAGGCTGTAACAGACTCTGACGTTCCTGGCTGGATGGAGTCAAAACGCAAGCGGCACACTCTGTATGAAGGAATACACAGAAACCTCATTCGAACGCACACCGATCAGCGCATCACGCCGACCAATTCATTTCAACCAAATCCAGCCTAACCACCCACTAATCCTCCAAACATGCACACTCACATACAAACCCACATCAAGACATGCACTCAGTCCCATTGTTCAATCCAAGTCATTTTCTTTCCCTCTGTAATCACAAGCCTATCTAGTGTAAACCAATTTTCTCTGCATTGTCGGAGGTGTTGCCCTCTCTCGCTCCCTCCGTCTGCGTCTCTCCCTCCTTCCCTCTGCCTCTTTTCATTCACCATGAAGGTCGTTCCTCCATCATGTAAAGTGTCGGCAGCACAATGGCAACTTGTTAAAGAGCCCTGAGTGGAGGGATTAGTGATAACTGATCAGCGAGTCGCGGCGAGAGATCACACACAGCCGTCCACGCACACAAACAGATGCAACACGCGCTCGCACACACACACGCATAGAACCATGTGTTTATGTGAAACACACACAACTCAAAATCCATCTCTCCCCTCCAGTTTGATTTCTTATCCACGGTGTGATTATACTGTAGTAGGTGGGCAATATTTCTGTCAGCAAGGTGATATCATTTTATAGCAGGAGATAATCCTTCACAGCGGGAGATGTATCATGTGAAAACCGGTCTATTATTAACTGTAAAGTCATTTTAGCTTCAGGATGAGTATGAATGATGAAGGAATGATCGGGACCTTTTAAAGAGTTCATTTCATTCTCTTATGCAAACCTTTACAAACTCATTTAATAGCTGCTAATAATAGTAAAGAGCATTCATCCAATTATTACTTGTAATTAAGTCAAAGTGTCCGTGAAATTAAATCCTATACGTGTGAGTTTTTATACATGCTCCTGGGTGTCCTACTATCTCAGAGTGTAAATTCAAAATGCTAATTATTTTTAAATTCCTAAAAAAAAAAAAAAAAAATAAATAAATAAAATAATAATAATATAAAATTGACACACATGCACTGCTTATTGTTTTATTTGTCTAATAATTTGATGATGGTCTGATAATTGCTTGATTAAATTTGAAATCTATTTGGATAAAAGTTCCTTATTTCAAATAGTAAACCCAAGTTATAGTTTCAAATAGAACTGTATGAAAATGTACCTAAATGCAATATCAACCTGAATTGAGTACACTTTTCTGCATAAGTATAGTAACAGCTGTTTATTTCAATAAAAAGTACACCTGGGTCAATGGTTCAGTGCTTACTTGGGTCTCTTTTCAGGGACCGAGTCACAGACGGACTGAATAATGCCATAAACAAAAGAAGAAAATGGTGGCAGCTTTCCTGTTTCTTTCCCGTAGAAGAGCATAGAGGTCAGTAATTCTAAACTTATCTTCGCATTTTCCTTGGCTGGGTCGAAGACAGACCAACTGCTGCCATTGCCATTAATTCAATTCTCATTTAAATTCACTGTAGGTATGCATGGGTCACTGCTTCAGTGTTAAGTTGTGTTGTTGTTGTTTTTTTTCTTTATAGAAACATCACAAAGCTATTGGTGCCATCAAATTTCTGCATTCAATCCATTTTCATTTCCCAAAAAGCACTCCTGGCTTAGGGTTTCCTTGGCAGAGCCACAGAATGAGCTTTTGCTGTGATCAACTTTGTGCATGTTGTTCATTTTTCTTTCTCACAGAAAGTACATCTGGCCCGCTGTGTCAGTATTCAGCTGAGTTTCTATTCTTAAAGAAAGCATTGACAAGAGTTTTGCTTTAATCAGCTAGGAAAACTGTATTTTATGTCTTTCTTAAAATATATGGGCCTTCTGCGATGTTTTGGTCTTAAGTTATGTTTCTTTCCTCAACAGAAATTTTGATTTGTTTTGGCACACTTTTTTTTTCTTTCTCTGGAAAGTATACTTGACTCAGTGCAATATTTTTAGTTGTATCTCCTTCCAGGAAAAAGCAATTGATGGCTCAAGATGCCACGTTTTGCTCAGTCTGCTCATACTTTCTCAAAGCAAGTACCCCTGGTTACGGCTTTTAGTTACTTCCCTTTGAAGCCACTTGAAGCTGTTGATGCCATTGATTTCTTGGACTCACATTGTTTTGTTTCTTTCCCTTTGTTTTTTTTTTGTGTGTGTGTCTGCTCACTCTGCACTCGTGTCTCAAATAGTCTGGGCAGATGGGTATTTCAACCAGAACATCCACCAGAAGTTTCTTCTTCTTTTTTTTTTCTTTAAATGAGTTCTGGTCCAACCCCGTCACTGCATGCTTGTTCGGAAAGAAGGGTTGCTGCAAAATCATTGATTTGCAATCATATAAACTTCTTTCAATAACTTTTAACCATTTGTTATTAAATGTTTAACTGAACTCTATTGTTCAGTTAATTGTTTTGCGATTCATCTGTTTTGCAGACTGTAAGGACTAGACTGCATGTAATTGGAGCTGAATCGGACTTTATACACACATGTATACTGTATAAGAGGTTGCACTAGACTTGTACGTTGTCTGTCATTTTGACTAACGGGGTCAAAAATAAAATCCTTTAATAATTAATTTTTTATCAATCAACTTTGGAAATGATAATAATTACACTGAACTGCATAATATAACGTGCTGGGACACATCATCTTTTATTCCAATACAAAATATGAACACCCTCCCCTCCTTAAACATGTTTGAAAGCCGGAGGGGAACCGCAGTAACTACCAGATCTGGTTCAGTTAGAGGACCGTATATTGTCCTAGAGGTGGGTGGGCACTGAAAGATGCTTGACAAGAGGACCACAACACAGAAAACCTTTTTTTTTATGTTAGCTTCTGTGTCAAGCCCCTGAGCAATCTGTGTTTATATGTGCACACAAACATCATAGATGCGTGCCCAACATTAGCCTTTTATTACATGGCTGGACGTGTTTGAAGTAGAAGGCCTGCGCCGACACAAATACACCTCCACAGGTAAATAAAGGCAGGAGGTAGAGAGGACAGGAAGATGTGTGGTGGCCTTCTGATGAGTGGACGCACATGTGGATGGCTCATGAAGAAAAATGCACATACACACATGGGGAACCGAGAATAGAAAAGAGGCTGCTGACTCAAGTTCAATATTTACACAGGCGTGAGTCTCTAGTGTTTGTGTGTGTGTGCGTGAGCACGCATGTGCGTGGGCGTGCGTGTGTGTGTGTGTGCGTGTGTGTGTGTGTGCACTCTCGGGGTTTTAAGTGGGTCAAAGTGAGGTTAGCGTCTTACTACTGTTTACGCTCATGTTCTTACATCATAACAGTTAAATATGTGATGAACACAGAAGACAGGGGATACAAAGAGAGATGAAAGAGAAGTCTGAAAGGTTAGACGCAGAGGAGACACAGATATTGTGAATCCCTGACTAGAGACAAAAAGATGAAAACTGAATTGAAAAAGTGAGAGCGAAAGCACATAAAAACCAAATGAAGGAGTGCTGCAATTGCGTCCTTTCATTTGAGTTTTTTTTACAGTCCATTGTCTCAAAATCCCATTTCCCAGCTAATTTAGAAGCCTCTAAAATACACTCCACTCCATACCTTAAGCCTAAGGCCACAGCTAATCCTGTCTTCACACACGCACACACTCGCAGCGACACTCATTCATCCTCAGTGCTTTTGAAAAGACTTCATCTTGGCATAGTGGAAGCGAATGAAGGATATTGAAGGAAAGCGTTTGAAGTACATGAGGGAATGCAGGAATCAAACTGTGAGTTAAATGCTATTAGACAGCTGTGTGGAAAGGCAGTGTAATATTAGATTTGATTGAATAGATGACTGCTGAATGTGGTGTAATATATATAGAGCCGGAGAGGTTTTATGCAGAAGTAAATCAATATTGCACCAGCAACTCAAATCAGGCGCAATGAGAGTCAAGCAGGGAGCGGAGAGCAGAAATGCGTTTTTATCGCTCGCAGACAGTTTTTTTTTTTTGTTTTGTTTTGGGGGTTTTTCAGTCCAAAACTTGAGCAAACTCCGTTTTAAACGTAGCTTGCATCATAACCCGACTTTTAAGTTAATTGTTTTTGCATTGTTTAGAGTCTCTGGTGGTAAATTAGCAGACGAGGACATGAACACTAATCAGTTTCACACTTTCCCTTTGCCGCTCACACCTCATTTAAGGAACTTCTTTTGCACCTTTTTGGCTGACTGCCAACCACGTGTTCTGACAGGGGAGCCAGGTGAAGCACACGCCACGCTTTCCTAATTTCAATTCACGCTCTTGGAACAGAAAAGCAGAGAAACTTGCATGACAGCATGTGAGCGTTTGATGTAATTGGGTGAAAAAGAGAAAGCAACCAAAGCAATTTCCCAGATGTTAAGCTTAATCTTTCGTCTTCTGACAGTCAGTATTGGATGTGCCTTACAGAAACAAAACTTGTCACAGTATATGTGTATATATTTTAAATTCATCAGCTTTTAAAGTTTAATCCCTTGTGCAGAGTCCTGTTCTGCTCTCGGCACTTTTGCTTTCTTAAAACTTTGTGTGCAAAACAAAAATTGTTGCCGCACTGCTCCGTTTTGCTTCACTTTCAACAGTTTTCATCTTTGCAAGAATTAAAATCCCTCAGTCATGTTTCATCTTTGCTGGTCCACACATTTTCCTCTCAGGTTTTTCTTCTTCTTTAACGAATTCCCCCTCGTCACCTTTGGGACACCTCTCCATTTTTCCCTCTCTCAGTCTTCATCAATGCCACATCCATCCTTCCCTTCCTCATCTCTCCTTGTCTCCACTGCTCCTTTCATGATTACCAAATAAATTAGTCATCTTCCTTTCCCCTGCACCTTGGCAGATGCAAATCTCTATCAAATACCATGCTAATGCCATTAATATTCATTAAAAATTAAGCTTAATTGCATCTCTTTAAGAGAGGTTCCAACACACACTACTTCACCATATCCCTTGCACACAAGCATATATGATCATCTTCAGGGGGACAGGGAAGGTGGTTAGAGTTTGTGAGAAGATGGCCAAAGTTGAACGAAAGCTCTGGCAATCAACAGCTATATCTTGCCGGTAATCAGATACCCTGCTGGGGTAATAAGTTGGCTAGAGGAGGAAAATGTGAAAATGTGAAAGCATGAAAGTTACTCACTATGGATGGTGTATTTCACCCCGAAGGCAATATTCAAAGACTATACACTAAGAATACAAAAATATGTGTTCAAACATACAGTAAAATGCAATACATTAGAATATGAGTTCCAATGAGTTTCGTTTGTCTGATTAAAAAATAACTCATTCTGAATTAAAATGTTTTTTTTTTTTTTTTTTTTGTTTTGATGTAATATTCTTATCTTAATTGTTGTGTTTTCATTTACCTGTCGGAAAGATATCATCACAATTAACAGAAATAAAGACTTAAAATATCCTCTGCATGTAATTAATCGTGCTCTACTTAGTTAATTGAGTTACTAAAATAAACCTTTCCACAATATTTTTATTTTTTGAATACGACTCGCTTAGATCAAAATAATCACATATAAGTCACTTTGAGCTAAAGGTCAAGGGGATTGTTTGTTTCTAAAACCAAGAAAAGCTGCAGTGTGACATGGATGTTCACAGACACTCCTTATAGACTCGAATGGCTATGCAAAGAATTGGCTATTTGAATCTCTAGATGTGCAATGTGCCGAGTGTTTTTAGATATTTTTATTAACATTTTTGAAAACCATGTATGAATGTCCTTCACGGTTATGCAAGACATTTATTTCCTGTTACACCAAATTCATGCAAAATACATGAAGGTTGGTTTGACAAAATTTTAAGGGATTAAAGAGTGGGAATACTTTTTGCAAGGTGACGTATTCACCATGTCCTACTTAAAAATCAAGACACCTCTGATGTCCATATGATCAATTATCAAACAGTATTATAAACGTATATGAGAATCATGTCATAATATTTGGAGAAGTCATAGTACTGACTTATTCTCATGATTTTAGGACTTTATTTTTACAAGTTTACTTTTTCTATTTTCTTCATAGCCCTTATTACCCAGTCATAGATCAATAACCAAATGTTCTGTAAAAAAAAAAAAAAAAGTTTTTGTAATAGTCCTCCCTGTTCTATCATTACCATAAAAAAACATACTTGTTTAACTTCATATTGGCTAAGCTGTTGACAAGAGAAATGTGCTAAAATCCTTGTTGAATAAAAAACAAACAAACAAAAAAAAAAAGCATTGCACAAAACAGCTTTTTCACTTCAAGCTGGAGGAGCAGGACATCCATATTCAACACTCTGCTTTGGTTCGGATACGCACACAAACCAACACCAATCAGCCTGAAACAACATTCAAGAGCGAGAGTAAAAATGATTACGGTTTTTTTCTCTGCTTCTAAAATAATATCCAAAACAGTTTTTGTTTCTAATGTGTTATGTTTTTACAAAAGTGTTTTCTAATCTGTTTTAAACAGAATTTCTACATTCTGACCAACTGCAGGCCCACGCGACTGTAAAAGGTGACTGTGAGAATGGAAAAAGATGTGTATAGCACATCGCCTGCATCAGTATATGTTTTTAACATCAAGTGGTGTGTGCAGCTGTGTGAGTCTGTGTGCTTGCAGCCTATCTTAATAGGTCCATTTGTAGCAGGGCCTGTTCTAGTGCCGTGTCCTTCAGATTGGATTCTATCTCAGCAATCCCCCTGACCTTTAGCTCAAAGTGACTACAAGAAAAGACCTGAGCTCTGACACAAGATCCTCACAAGCACATACACACACAACCACGAGGAAAGTCTTCATTATAAAAAAAAAAAAAAAAAAAAGGATATAAACGCACCCAGAGACTCAGAGGAAAATTAATATGCACACATTTACTTTACTCGACACACTCCTCTGCATTTGTACGGGCTTTCCCTGAGGGATGATGTCAGATGGAGCTAACATTGCCAGGGTTTTCGCTTTTATTCTCCTACACAAGCCAATCAAATCAAAGCCCGTCGTCACTTCACACACACTTTGCAAGTCCCCGTCACCACAAGCCCTACCACCCGTTCTCTTCAACTTGCTTTGGCATACCGTTATAACTCGTGTACACCCACATGACTTTTGCTAAAGCGCTGAGGGACGATGGCAGTGTGTTGGCGAGCGTGACTTTGACTGTGACATTTTTTTTCGGGGGGGGGGGGTACTGTCTGTTTTCTCTTTCGGTCTGTGAAGTCTGAATCCAGGAACAAATGTAGCGGCATTTCCTAACAAATGGCAGCTAAATGAGGCCCCTAGGGTGCCGCGTAGCTAACTATCGCTGCCCCCCCACCCCACACCTTTATTTTTGAGCCATTATGATTGTCCTAACCGTTCCAAAAAACACCTCTCTCATTCTTGTTCATTTGCATTTGAATTGCAGCTCCACAGTACAAAAACAAACATAAATCAAAAAATGGGGGGAAAAAAAGAAGGGAAAAAAAAACTGTGGCAAATTCTGGCCGAGCAATTAGCGAATGTCAGTCAATGTTAAGGTAAACAAAAAAAAAAAAAAAAGACGCTAAATTAAAAACATTGCATTCAGACATTTTGTCACACACACACACACACGCACGCACGCTACTAAACTGACACAGTATACAGTTCATATATATTTATTTTTTAGTTTCATCATTTAGTTTTTGCTTCAAAAGTCATCAAGCTTAAGTGCTCGTCTGTGGTGGCCAATCGGAGCGCGGCAGGCCCAGGGTTGCCGTGGCGATACACGGGGACATTTAGAGGACTCCGATAAACTCTGCCATTTAAAAGGTTATGACAATTAACGCGGCTCTCCGCAAATTACCACTGCCAGACCTTTACCCACGGACGTCTCTCTCCCTCTTATCACCTCGCGCCCAGCCTCGCTCCCTCTCTCTGCCTCCTCCTCACTATCTCGCCATATGCCCTCCATTTCCACAGCCTGTCCTCTTTTACTCCCCCCCTCTGCTGCCCCCAACCCACCCGGCCCTCCCTACACCCCCTTCCACCCAGCAGCACTTTTATTATCCTGTTAATTAACAGACTTCTTCACTTAATATTCAAATGCTGACCAATTAATGACATTGAACTTTGGGCACTCCCCCTCCACACACACCCACCTACAAACCTTTGTTTCAGTCCCCAACTCACACACGCACACACGCACGCTAATACACTCCTTCCTGTCTCTCATTTCCTTCATTTCGTCCCCTCAGCCTTCCCTGCCATTGCCAAGGTGAGCTCCCATTTCTGCGTGATTGAAAGAGAGTGTGAGTGTGTGTGTGATGAGGGGTAGCCAGGGGTGGCTGAGGCAGCAGAGCAAGTATACGACGAGGGGGTAATAAAGCCAGAGGGGTGGGTCGAAGTAAGGCACGATGGCCTTTTAATTAACCTGGTGTGATTAAAAGCGGGGGTGTGTGGTGGGTGGGTGCAGGGGCGAGGGAACGGGGCGTGCTGCTACAGCCGGTTGGGGGGCTGAGAGGTGACAGACAGGAAATGGGAAATAACACGAGAAGTAATGAATGTTACAAAACGTGGACATGTGGACATCCTGTAGGTTTTATACAGTTTTTAATCATTGCAATAAAAAAAACAAAAACAAGATCAATTACATTATCGCACAACAGCACAACGATTCAATATAATGATTAAAACTGTATTTAGTAAATGAAAAAAATCTGATAAAAGAAATTATTAAACATATTAAATGAAAACTCATCATCACTGTTCCAATGTTTCTTCTCTATTCATGGATAATGGCTTTCTGGTGGTTTGCTGGAGTCAGGAAACCATTTATGAGGCTTTCAAAACACTTTCCAGGATGAGAGTTACATCAATTACTTGATGTTTATTATGTGAAGCTTTTACAAATCTTTTGGCCCATTTCATGTTGTCAGACAGGTGCTTTTAATAGCAAGTGATTTTGTGGTTCTATAGGTCAGGCGCTTTTTCAACCGAGGGTGTGTCCAATAAAGCTTGAAAAAGAGTAATTTATTTTAACAACATAATAGCACAAATTATAAATAATACCAATATTATTTAACAAGGCGGTTCGATTCTGAAGATAAAACTTTAAAGTTAAAAAATAATTGTGATGCAAAGGAGAAGGCATCCTACGTTGTGTTTATGAGAGGCGGTATGTGACTGCTGCTATAAATAATAATGTTGATGTGACGTTTATGGTGCAGGGAAACGGAGTTAATGCATTAGTACAGTACAGCAATATTTTTACAAGCAATAACAGCTTGTATAAATACTTTTTTCCATGATTTGCCCACACAGTACTAGACATTCAGTCTTTAGACGTTAAATTTTATCTGATGTTAAGCACTCAACATAAGATGTTGACAAATTAAAATCTTTAACAGTCTTAAGTAATTAGTCGCTTATTAGTCTTTTTTTTTTTTTTAGGACCAAAACCAACCAGTAGCTTACTGAAAAGCAGACTCGGCCGAACCGATTCTGGTTTTGGTAAAACACAGCAAGGCTTTTTGAAGAATGAGTGACATTACTAAAAACACACACAAAAAAATTTTGAGATGAAAATGTTGTTAGCTTTTTTTTTTTTTTAAACAAAGGTGTAAGACCGTTCTTATTTTTCAGATGTACACTTACACACAGACAAAACTCAGATTGTTGTCTCCGTTTTATCAAAATATGATATTTCATTTATTGTTGAGTACGCAAAAAAAAGCTAAAAAAAAGTACTAATCAAATAAATGACCCATGAGTACTTTCAACAAAAATATTTGAAAACGATTGCTTTTCCACAGGTGAAAAAATTGACTTCTTATCAACCTGTAAAACTCACTGAAGTATGTGTGTATGAATGGAGTTTTACCAGTAAACTTGTCTTGACTGGTTTTCTTGTCAACTGACACCAGATAAAAAAAAAATAAAAAAAAAACATTGCTGCATGTCATCCCAGTAAATCAGCTTCTATCTGTGCAAGTCCCTGTAAAGTGAGCATGTCCCCTCCAATCAGCTCAGAGTTCATCTATGCTAAAGCACCAGTCCCCAGGGCCAACTCTCAGACAGGAAGAGGAAATGGTAAAAGTCAATAGAGCAATTGGGATCGGTTTCACACAGAGGAAAGTGAAAAAAGGACTTTGAAAAAAAAAAAAAAAAGCTGACTGCCTTTTTTTTTTTTTTTGCCAAAGACCAGCAGTCAAATTCGAGCCTCACTTGAATAGAGCACACGATCTACCACAGATTCTAAAGAACACTAAAACAAAGTGCAGCTAAATTCTGTTTAACGTTATGAGTCTATAAACATCAGTTTAACACACTGTTTCTCAATGAAAATTAAATGGTGTGTGCTCCAAGGGAAAGCTGATCAAAGGCAGAACAACATTATGAGTTTAGGTCTGGCAGATGGCCAGAGTTGCTTTTCACCTGCTCTACTCAGCTGCAGAGCCTACTCTGTCACAATTTGCTGTATGCAACCCTGTAAAGCAAATATGCTCCATAAAATATCATCTTCCTCAGATTATGCCCTTCTGACAAATGATTAAATTGTTCTGCTATGAATTAAAGGCCTTATTTATTGTAAATGACATAAAAAGCAATGAGGAAATGTTATCCGTCATTAGGATGAAGTGTCATTATAATATCTGCAGCTCATTTGAATCAGCTAAAAATCCAGAAACAAAGTCTTGGAACTAGAGTGAACCAAAGAGCCACAGACCATAAATTGAGAAAAAAAGAGGTGAAACTTTCCAGGGGCGAGATAAACAGCCAAAGGTATACCAAGATTGCATCCAATACCCAAAAGAAACCAGAAGTAGATTAATGATTTAGTAATAAGAAACAAGCCGTAATGGTCTACATGGCAGGTCACAACCACTGCTGACTAAAAGGATCACTAAAAAAAAAAAAAAAACCTTGATAATCATATAGATTTTTGGCAAATATTCTGTGGGCTCACAAGACGAACACTTTTTAGAAAGTTTATACAGTTGACTCTGACATAAAACGAGCAACATGAAAATGAACATCACACTTACAGTCATGCATGGTGGTGGCAGTGTAATGATCTGTGGTTGTTCAGGAACTGGATGACTGACTCTAACTGATAGAATCATGAATTCTGCTCTGTACTAGAAACCCCTAAGGAAAATGTCTCACACTCAGTTTCTGATGTTATACAGCAGGACAATAATCCATTATGCACCAGATAGTCCCAGAAAGAAACTAAGATTGGCCTAGTCAAAGCCTGGATTTAAATCAAGTTTAGATGCTGTGACCTAACATTAAACATGCTGTTTGTGCTTGATTTACAAAAAAAAAAAAAAAGCAAAACAAAAAGTACAAATCTCTGAAGGTGCACATACTTTTCAGTGGCTCTGTACCTCTTTTATGCTACCATCAGTATATCTGTTAAATAGTTAGCATTTGTTTTTATGGCCTGGACTTTTGATTTTATTATTAAGCTGGCTCTAAGGTCAAATAGATGCCAATTGGACGGCTTTTGCCCAGTGCATAATGAAGTTCCAACATAATAAATTCGGTCAAATACTGTCTAAAGCTATTTACGGACTCGTTTTCTTTACCTTTATCATATCTATTTGTAATAGAGTATGACATCTGTAAGGAGACTTTTTTTTCCAAAGCTCTAATTAGAAAACTCTAGTTATTTAAGTGTAAATAACTAGAGCCACTCTTTTCTCAAACACCAGTTCAACGATATCTTCTGCTCTCGACTATCCTATGCTTTTAAAATTCTCTTCTCCAAAGTGGTGCTACATACAGTTTTATTTTCTGTATGAATGCTGATATCTTTGAAAATGTCTTTTTTATCCTGTTTTGCTCCTTGCAATCAGATGAGGTCATGAGAGGGCAACAGACTCAAAGAAGGAAGGCATTTTTGCTCCATTCCGTTACAAAAACCAGCTAATGGCAGTTGTTGCACAGCAAACTCTGTGTCAAAGGCAGCTGGAATGGTTCCATCAGCGAGAGGATGTCCTCTGGCTGGGGTTAATGGGAGTGGAGTAGGGGGAAAACGAACTGCTGAGAGCGCCGGAAGAACAAAATAAAGAACTTTTCAGCTTGGATTTCTCAGAGTAATGCAGGGTCAGAAAACAGGGGTCAAAACCACAATGACATCGTAATCTGGCGTGCGCTGGCGATTGTGCACGGGTGCGTGCGTGTAATCCGTTCGGTGCGGCTCACATCATGTTTCATTTCAGCACAGAAATCACAGACAAAGGTCACCGTTTGACCTTTTCACAGCTCAGAATTGCGGCACCACGCCTGCCTGATTAGTGTACACGCAGACACAAGCCGACACACACGTATGGATGCTGAAAAGGACGAACACACTCGCTCAGGACAGAAAAATGAAAGTAATAACACAAAGCTCAAACCATACAAAAAAACATCATCTTTTTGTAATCTTGCCCAACTCTGCTGTGTGAGTTCAATTTTCAGACATGTTTACCTCTTAGATACAAAATCAAAAACAAGCACTGAGCCTCTTTGTTGTTTAAATTCATTCTGATATTTTCTTAGTATTTATTTCATACTTTAAAACCTTCACTGAATTTGCAAACCTAAAGTCCTAAAGCCATTGCACACACTCGCTTATGTGCAAAACGTCACTTTTTAATGGTTGATCAAATGTATTTAGTCATTGTTCCAAACTGAGATTGAAGCTCGGATGTAATTTGCAGGAAAAAATATTCAACGTTTCACCCTTTTTCCAAAGATATTCTTGCCCGTTTCCATTTTTCAGAAAGTATTTTCAGTAAGTTTATTATGAAGTGGACTGCTGATTGGTGAGCCAGACCTTTAACGAGTAATGGGAAAGTATAGAAGCTAGAGGCTTATTAGCTGATAAAAATGTGTGAATTTATTGGCTATATTGTGCTGGTGTGCAGATAGAAGCTAGGAGTTCACACACATCGCCCGCTGTGCTGCTGAAGCACAAAATGCTTTATAGCTGTAACACATACCGCAGGAAGGATTTCTTGATTATAGGTAAAACCAGCAGGAAGTAGCAATGATGCAAATGCGCATGTTGATTGAAATATAAAACACTGTGCATGCATTGCAATGAGAAACGACAGGAAGCCTGCTCTGTGGTCACCTCAGAGGTTGGCATAGTAACCAATCAGGAACCTATCAGCACAGGTGAAATGAGACCTGAGCCAATCAGTGTGTTCGGGCTGAACTACCTAGAGTATAAATGTCAACGTGGGTCAATTGCCGCCATATCATCAGCCATGATGAAAACACACCATTACTGTCGGAAAATGTCAATGTGGCCATGGATCCTAGCCTCTCCTTGTTAAAGTGAACAATGTTTGCTCAGTAAGCTGCAAAATTTGCGCGCGCGTGTGTGTGTGTGTGGGTGTGTGTGTGTGTGTGTGTGTGTGTGTGCACGTGTGTGTGTCGTAGGTGAGGAAACAGGAGTAAGAGTCACAGACAGATTGGTTGACACTGTATGTAAATTATATGCTAAGATTTACGGTTTCCTTTCTGTAACTACCTGCCATTGTGCTCACAGTGTCTTTCTGTATGGCCTTTTTTTTTGTGAATATTGCAATTTGAATGAAAAAAGCATTTATCTTGGTAAATTAGAATATGAATGCCTTCGCTATTTTCAGACAGCATCAGCTTGTGCAGATTTTAAACATATCTGCACATAATTTAGGTGCATGTCTTTAACATCTGGGATGAAAAAAGACATTTTGAAAAATACTTGAACAAATGAACTGCAGTGACGACGTGTCTTCTAATAAAAATACCTGGTCCCTGATATGCAAATTTTTCTACAAAACAAAATTTGCTACAACTTCTTGTGACAAAATCACAATCAGCTTTATTGGCCAAGTTTGTATGCACAGACATTTTTTTGTCTGGATGCAAAAATAATGCATGAGAGTCCTGGTAGAAATGATTGTCATACTTTGTCTTGTTTTGTTGCATACTGATACTATTCACTTGTTTGCAAGCTTTATCAGGCATAAAAGGTTTCCTAGCAATCGTAAAATAAAAACCTCTGTTTGTCTTTCTGGAAAGACAGTTGCTGGCTTCTGTTTTGCTTGTTTTCTATTTTCTCTCGTTGCAGTCTTTTCTACCTAGTTCTTTTCTTCCTCTTGTTTTGTTTTGCTCTCCTCTACAATGACTCGGTGCTGGGCTGTGGCCCACAGTTCCTCTATGCAGCTTGAAATATCCCCCATGCTCAACAGTGGATAAGAAACACATTGGCAGGCTTCACTTAACTCCAAAAAATACAACTCCTTGAACCCCAGCTACAGAATGGAAATGTTTCACAGAAAAGCAGCTGGAAACTTAGAAGGAAATGTCTCGATCCATATCTGCACTCCAGACCCTCTGTTGCTCTGAGACTTGGCTTTTCATCTGATGGACTTCAGCGCATACAAAATCTCCAACATGTGTGGACGTAGTACTGAGACATGTACAGAATAAAAGCTTAATCTATCTAAAGAGTGATTATATTCATTTTTCCAAGCCTTAAATCTAAACCTTAAACCTTTAAATCTAATGTAACATATACTTTTTTTACAGAACATTCAATTCAAAAAACAAAAAAAACATAAGTAAATTATTAGAAATATAGATATGCAATTATATTCAAAGGAAAAATAGAATGTGTTAAGCCAACATATGCAATCTCGACTTTCTAAATAAATCAAACAGGGAGTGCTTTTACTTTGAAGGGGGAGTACTGTACTAATTGGTGTTTCATACACCTGGAGAAAACTGTGATCACTCCAACACTTTCTCTTCCGTCTCATTAAAGTGCCTTTAAACCACAGCAAAAATCCATCCATCCATCCATCCATCCATCCATCCATCCATCCATCCATCCATCCATCCATCCATCCATCCATCCATCCATCCATCCATCCATCCATCCATCCATCCATCCATCCATCCATCCATCCATCCATCCATCCATCCATCTCAATATCTGCCTGCCTCCAGAGGTCAACAGGCGAGAGGCGAGGTACACTCTGGACACACAACACACTCATATCTGAGAACGATATAGAGACCTAAAAGACCCCAAGTCAGGGTTTGAACCCAGGAGCTTCTTGCTCCAAGGTGACAGGACTCATATGTTTTAATACCTCCTATAATTTTTCTTTCTTAACCACACAGGAGGGACTTGTTTCGGCAATAAAACTGCAGCATGCACCTTTGTCTTTGTAGTGACAGAGTGTTCTGTTTGCGAGTGACACTACCTGCTGCGGAGGTGGTCGAGGCTGCAGGTAGGAACTCTGGGACGGGCCTGTGGGAGTCTGCTGAGGAGGACTGAAGTACGGAGGGGTTCCTTGCTGCCCTCCTTGCTGCTCTCTGCTGAACCCTCCCATCGACTGCTGGCCATATGGTGCAACCTGCTGAAGAAAAAAGAAAAAAAAAAAAAAGAAATCAAACTTATTAGAGGGGAACTCAGTTCTAATCGTTCATGTTAAACAGCTTGTGTTTGCATTAACTTCTTCACAACTCTAAGACCCGACAAGTAGGAGCTGATGGAGTTGTGCTGTGGTCAAAAGTCTCACAAAAGGAGTCTCTGACCTGCTAAGGAATGCTTTTGACATGGAGATAAGAAGCAGAAACATTGCCCAAAGCCACACAAAAACTATGCAAATAATATTTTCTACTATCACCAATTGTCCCTAAGCTGCAGGCTCTAAAAGGGGGGGAAGGCAAACACCAGCCTCCAATCAGCCCTCCGCCTAATGAATTCCTGCTGAAGACACCTCTAGCTTTATGTCCTCCAGTTTGCCAAATGCATCCACCTCTTTACATTATCTCTGACTCGGTCAACTCGCAGATGAGTTCAGAAGTGCTAGATATTACTGCAGGTCCGTCCCAGGCCGTAACCTTAACGAGGGACACGTGGATGAGTGGTAGCATTCCGGGGCAGAACAGAAGAAAAAAAGAAAAACAACTAATTCATAGGGGTGAAGCCGTGCCAAGCGGCAATGCTGTATTACACGGTGGTTTTGAGGGAAAACGCGAACAAGGAGTGCATGTAACAAGCTGGCACAAATACAAATGTAGACTTAATCCCTTCATGTTGTTTGTTATGACTACAGACAGCGCCAGGTGTTCGAACTGCTGCGTGGATTTCCTTATTCACACAGAGACAGCCACACATTTACACAAACAGCCAGGAACAGATTATTAAACAACATTTACGACTACCGACAGCACTTTTAATGTCATATTTCCTTCTCATCATGCCTTGTTGCTCTGCCACAAACTCGTTAAACCTACACAAGGCCATAATTTGGGGCATCTGTCAAGCTTGTCGTCCACTTCCAATGCCTTACTTTAAGATGTCGTCTTAAATCTTCCTTAGCAAAGTAAAACTCTTAAACTTAGCATGATTTATATCTCGAATGATGGCGTTACTGGGCCCTCTGACATGACGTAATTACCACACTATACAGCTTTGTCAGATAAGAGCATGCAGCCAGAGCAGAGGCTTTATGAGAGAGAAACCCCTCTAACATAAAAGGCATGATGAAACTCCAGGCTTGTGGAGAACATAGTGAAATCTGATCTGGTGGCAGCAGAGTACCAGTGGAGATTAATACGTCTGAAACAGGTTTTGAAGAGAGCCTTCCATTGAGTGGGCTGTAAGAAAAGAAATATTCTCTCAGTGCTTTTGACTTTCTCAATAGCAGTGATTGGACAGTGTTGAATACTTTTCACTTCAGTGGGAATTTGATTAGCAAAGACAGGTTTGTGTGCATGTGTGTGTGAGCAGAGCTTACAGTGAGAGAGCGTGTCATTAGGCCGATGAGATGGACAGACAGGGTGAGATCAGTAGGGCTACCAGAGAGGTTAATAGCATGGCCCTGCTCATGCCAACAACACCACTGGATTCATTACCAGCAGCCAGAACTGCGCACACACACACACACACACACACACACACACACACACACACACACACACACTAAGCTACTATTTGATGCTTTAATACTTGAATGAATCCAGAAAGATAAACCGTTGCTCACTCTCTCTCACACATATGCGTATTATTAGGCCTGCATCGAAGCTTCTCCAGTAAAAGTGAAGCAGCCTTTGTCCAGTTATTAGTGTTGACAGTCTGCTGTAACACGGTGAGCTTCAACGGGAACACCGCTGTTCTCAGATTGTTGAAGATTAGGTCACCTTGGCAATCAAGACCAGAAATCCATTGGAGGGTTCCTCTTTTCACAGACACATGCAGATACAAGAATCTCCTAGTCACAAACTGGGACTAATCAGAAGAGCAGAAGCTACAGAGGCAAACCGGCAAAAAACACCACCACAAAAAAAGAGAAAGAAATGTGGCTTAACGCTGAATAAATTTAGGGCTACCTACCCTTGCCAATTATCAGCATGAAAAATGGCCGATCAGTTCATAGTCTGAATGCAAATTCTCTGGTATATATATAAAATAAAATAAAAAAACAACCTAACAAATGTGATGTGTCTTTGTTTTCTGCCCTTGTGAGAGAATAGTTTATGGAACCTGCAGTTACATCTGCAGGTTCTTCCAGCTTTTCAGAAACTGAACATTTTCCTATGTTTTGCGAAATAGCTCAAGCTTGGTCAGCTTGGGTCAAAGGCGTCTGTGAAGAGATATATTTAGGTCTGAATGGGATATTCTGAGTCATGAATATGCTTTGGTCTGAACCATTCCATTATAGCTGTGGGTGTATGTTTGAGACTGATGGAAGGTGAACATCTGTCCCAGTCATGTCTTGTGTAGCCTTTATAACATATTTTCTTACAAGACGCCTCGATTTTCAGCTCCGTCACTATCAACATGATTTCTGAATGTAATGAGTCACACTGGATTTTAAACAAGTGTTGTAGAGTAAATTGTGTACAAAGCACATGCAAATAACCCCAATTTGTACTTAAATATATATATTTTTTGGAACCAATATATAAGTTTTCTTAATCTTCACAGTTATGTGGTACTTTGTTTTGGTCTATTCCATGAAATCCAATTACAACACTCTGAAGTGTGACTATGATATGACAACACAGAGTGTTAATGATTTTCCAACGCAGTGAATTTTGGGCCATTAATTCAAGGATAGCTTTTTTGACTCATCGTCAAATGTAATAACTAGCAGCAGACTTTAAGCATGATCTTTTTCAGATCTACTAGCAATTCATAGTGTAACCACTATTTTTCTCTAAACTGTTCATTAGAGTATCTGAAGCACGTATGCCATTGTTGCATTCCAACGGGATGGGCTGCAAAAATGTAACCATAGCATGCAGATGAACAAGTAAGACGGTCACAAATATGAAAAGATAGAAATACCAACCCCCTGCCATTCAGTCAAATAAGCACACAGGCAGAAGGCAGACTGGAGGTCTAACGAGTAGCAACCTGCCAAAGTGGCTTTGGGTGGGAAGAAAGAGTTATTCAGATGCAGCTTCTGTTGGATCGCTAGGGCAGACTGCATAAATGCACTGTACCTGCTGAGCACACACCAACTCAATGAAACCTGATGCTCTTTGACTGGGAATATGTTTAGCGATAAACAGACTTGCTGCGCTGCTGGCTGCACCAATAAAAATAACCGCTGGAAGGAGAAAATAAGACCATTTTCTGCCTTTTGCTTTCACTCAGGTGCGGAGAAGCAGACTAAATAACAGTGTGATTTATCCAGAGTGTCTTGGCAGGCACATGGTGTCAAATAAACGTCTGTAATGAAACGGCAACAGATGTGAAATGCTGTGGGGAGAAATGACGCAGGATAGACGTCCTGCGAAGCAAATAATTCGCCATAAACTGCCGCAGCAGTGTGATGAAAACAAAAGCCTTGGTGGTGTATTAAGACCCAAAAAGCATAACAAACGGAGAATAACTCAATCAAAAATCTATCAAAACAAGAATTGTACGAAAAGGCAGGCAATAAAGTTTCTCTTTTGCATTAAATAGCCATGCTAACTCTCATTCAAGCAGACGGTGCATGTGAAGTACATGCAGAGGTGCAAGTCCCTTAAATCAGCCGTTAAAAAAGCCTTGCACAGAACAAGGCGCCACTTGTAATTCAATTGGGACGATGAAGAACGGACAGAAATCTTCATAATTCTGTCAAAGCACCGATACGCTTGACTGGTGAGTGGGGCCAGAGGTTGGCCCTGTTTTGAGTGACAGATGGGCTCAGCCAACCAGAGCACTAACCAGTGCCATCACACTGACCCCTGAACACATTCACGCCCACAACCTGACAGGCCTGACAGGCACACACATCAGCGATGCATAGCTTTTAACATTTACATGCCAGCAAGGCAACTGGTAAAAATAAGTGCTACTTTATCAAAAAAAAAAAAAAAAAAAAAGTATTCACATCCTTAAATCTTTTTCACATTTTGTCACAATGCCAGAGAAAAATGCTGACGTATTTTACTTCGATTCACTTGACAGCCCAGCACGAAGCAGTGCGTATTTGTAGAATGAAAGAAAAGGATTCGCAGTCACTTGTTTTTCAGAGCATGTTTCTACCAGATTTGCACATCCAAAAATTGAAATTAATGTAAGGTCAGTAAAAAGAGTTTGGAGACGGTCTGAACAGTAATGTTTAAATGTTGCCACAGATTCTCAGATGAAAAGCCTTTCATTAAGCAATTAAGTGTATATTTTGGATCAGTGTCCTGCTGGAAAAAACATCCACCTCAGTCTCAAGTCTTCTGCTGCTTCCAACAGGGTTTTGATGCTGCCACTGTCATGAATTACTGTGGGGTATTTGGGGACAAAGTGTTTTGTATTTAATACAAAATGCAAATTTTGGTCTCAATCGACCAGAAGACCTTCTCATACTTACCTATATGGTTTGTGGCAAACTGTGCTAAACTCCTATTTTCTGGTGATTGAGCAGAGAGACATTCACAATGGGGATTATTATTTTCTAACCTAACTCCGCTTTAAACTTCTCCACATCTTTCTTCTCTCTGACATGTCTGCCGTCTTATTTGGTCTTCATGATGCTGTTTATTCACTGGTGTTCTCTAACAAACCTTCACAGAACAGATGCATGTATTACTAAGATAAAACTATACCCATTTGTAATTAAGGTTTTATTAGGATAAACCTCACACTAGAGAAGCAACCTGAAAAACCTGAAAAAGCAATATCCCTCTAAGATTGAGTGACTTCTATATTTAGCTGGATCACTGTATATGGTAGTATTAAAGTTATAGGGTGACGTTCACACTCATAATTTGCAAAAAAAACATTTGATCCTCATTTTTCCACTTCACAATTATGTACTACTTTGCATGTTTCTCTAATTAAATTTCAAGAAAATGCAATTAAGTTTGAGATAACATGTGGAAAAAGTCAGACGTGTGATTGCTTTTGCAAGACACTATAAATTTTTTTTTTTTTTTTTTTTAAAGGAACAAATTTCCTTCTGAGCTGCCAGAAATTGAAACAGGGCATGGAAAGCACAAAAGAATCTGGCATTATACTGGCAAGGGAAGATGTTTAGAGAGACAGAGATGGACAGATAGGCATGAAGAAAGATAGAGGACGGGTGTTACACACTGAGATACTTAAAGGAAGAGATAAGGCGATGTTTCGCACGATAAAGGCAGAGAGGGAGAGATGGATAAAGACATCGAAGCAAAAAAGATTTGTGGAGAGAACAGAGCGACACAGACAAGATATAAAAGATGAGTTTTGGATGAAGAAAAAAGATCACAATACAGTGATAAGCAACTGAGAAACAGTTCTATATCACATTCACTCATTTCTACATTGAATTGAGAAAAAAAATAAAAAATACACGTAGCTGGTGACGCATTTCTCTTTTTCCACTACTTTTGCCATGACACAATGCTTCAAATTATTTTAAAATACTTCCATCCAAGCACATTTAAAGCAAGTAGCATTAAGACAATCCAAGTTGTAGACAGGCAGCATCTGAAACGGAGGCTTTTTCTCTCCACATTTAAAATTTCCAGCAGCTGATAAATCCGAGCGCAGACTTAACAACAGATATCAAAGAGGACGTTTCAGTAAAGGGAACGCAGCGGGTGAAAGGTAAGACAGGAGTGGCAGTGTTGACAGATGTGTCAGTCATGGGAATGAAAAAGTGTGCCACTATCAAAATAACTCCTGACAACAGTGGCAGCTGGCTCACCTCTTTTTCTCTCTAAAGCTTCTTCGCTGCAAGAGGTTGAGGCATTTAAATAACACAAAAGTGACAATTTTTAGTTGACCTGCCGTGTTTGCTGTGCTCTTGCTGTGTCACATGTAACGCCTAAAAGATTCTGACTGTGGGGGAAAAAAAAAAAACGGGAAATTTTAAAAAGCCGTAGATTTTGACAGAGGTATTTTGTAAGCAAACAGTAAATTGAGAATTGCATAATTTCTGCAAAAAACCCAACATTTCTATAAAATTTCAAAATTGTATGCGTATTAACTATGCATTTATTGTTACGGCAAAAGATGTGTAAGTGCTTGTTAACAGGAATCAAAAATGTTGTGTTTGTGTTTTGTTGGTGGAAAAGGCTTCATCAAAGGGAATGCGACAAACCATAACCGCTTATAATAGAATAACAGCAAAGGATGGCCATCAATTTTAAACCACTTAAACATATTAGGAGGTAAAAATAGACACCACATAGTAAAATTATACACAGAGAATATTCAGGTCACAGGCTAAGACTGTACAGACTGTGGGTGGCCGTTTGTGCCTCTAAAACATTTAATTGACTTATTTTTCCAAAGATATCAATGCAGACCTGTTACAGCTCACAGCCTTTTTTCAATGTGTTTGCAATGGCAATAAAAAGTTACCTCAACATGTCTCAAGTTTTTTTTTTTTTTAATATTCAATAAAATATACTGCTCAAAAAAATAAAGGGAACATTTCACTTTAATTTTGTGTGTGGCTCCAAATCCAGGCCTCCATTGGTTAATAAATTTGATTTCCATTGATGATTTTTGTGTGATTTTGTTGTCAGCACATTCAACTTTGTACAGAACAAAGTATTCAATGAGAATATTTCATTCATTCAGATCTAGGATGTGTTATTTGAGTGTTCCCTTTATTTTTTTGAGCAGTGTATATTTAATAAAAGATTTGAAATAAGCAAGCAACAAATACAAATCTTTATTTTGTTGGACATTTGCGTGCTGCTTTCATTTGGGTGAGAAAAAAAAATAACTAAAAACAGATTCAGTGGTTTTTAGGTGCTACGTGGTGATGAGATCATTGCATCACAGCCAAAACCCTGCACACTTATAAATTGTAAACGAAGGTGAGTCCCATAATGACACGTGAAGCGCCAGGGGACAGGGTCAGCTTCAACAGGCTCATGATTAAACATAAGGAAGAGAAATAAGGGATGCATCATTGTTCTTGTCATCCGCTCGCATCTCTTCCCCCAAGGTGAAGGCGATTCCCCCGTCCCTCTCTGTCTTTCATCTCTCTCACCTCCCCCCACCTCCCCTTCTCATACATCGGAGGCCCTTGGCACCATCGGGAATGAGCTGCCCTTGGAGGAGCGAAGGAGTGAGGGACAGGGGGAGCGATGTGCAGCGCTGTGATTCCCGACATGCGAGCCACCTGAAGGACGGCCTGCTCTGTGAGGCCAAAACTTAATAAACAGGCACACTTCCAGATAACGGCAACGCGAGAAATAAAAGGTTGCGCACGCAATCGTAGACAATTCACTTTTTTATATGAAGTACAGTGTGCTTCATATACTGCAGCTGTTTATTCTCAAATGAAAAAAACACGGCCGTCTATTCAGCAATCGTGACTTATTGACATGTCGATAACATCAAATAAAACAGACAGAGCAAGAGTGAGCAGGTAGTGTGGCTGTAAACTGACACAAAGACATATCTGATCCCTACATGCACTTTTTTTCATTGTAGATTACTTTCTGAACCCTGAAAAATAAGCTTTCCTTTCTCTCATTCTCAGTTTCTTCTGCATAAGCTAATGAAACAAAAAGCAGCTTCTTGTTGCTGCTGTTTCAGACTGAGCCATGATGGAAACATTTGCAGAAGCAGAAAAGGTTAATGTGGTCTGTTATATGTGTGTGTGCATGCATGTGTGTGTGTGTGTGTGTAAAAAGCCATTTATTTTTGTTTTTTCTTTATTTTTGTGAGTGGCTCTGGGCTCTGTGCCACCAGCTCTAAATGTTTTTCCCCTACTAAACTCCTGACCCCAATCTGAGGCCAAGCAAGACAGCAGAGAGAGGAAATCGAGAAAGAAAGGCAACAGGGTGGAAAAAAAGGCAAATGTGATTCGGTGACGGGGTCAAAAATGGCTACGGAGGAGAAGAAAAAAAAAAGAGTGGGTTGACATGAAAGTGGTCCAGCTGTCGATACAAATAACCAATCACTTAAGATGTCTAAACAAGTAATTTCTCAGCGTTCACAGTAGACATTTCATACAGGAACCTAAAGCAAACCACATTCACTCTTGACAGATAGAAAATAATCATTATCAAGAATAGAGGGGCTTGTGATCCATGTAAACATCACAATGGAGCACTAAAACATCTATCAGACCAATCATTTCTGCACGCTGCAGCTCGACTTTTTTTTTTTTTTTTAACCGCTTGCTGTGATGACAAGCTCCAGGTTGTGTAGGAGTCATGTCAATTACACCTGAGCAGGGAAAAGGGAAGAGGGGAGGGAGTTGGAGAGGACTTTTTCACCATCAGTGGCCACTGTCAGTTCAGGAGATTATGTTTGCATTTTAGGTCTCCTGCCGTGAAACCGTCTCCAGATGGATGCTGATATGATGAGGTGCTGCCGTTTGGACCGAAAGTGACCTGTGAACTGTTGCGTTCCGTGAAATAGATGGAACAGGGGCTGGTGATAAACAGGGAGGTGTAGTGATAATTTTTCTATTTTTTGATTTTAGGAAGGGGAATATTATTTTGGGAGTGATTTCCCACATGGCTGATTTTCAGCCTGATTGATCAGTGAAGAGGTTGCACTGACAACACATTTCTCAGATGTATGTAATGTTGCTGTATGCGGAATGAAACAGAGAGCAAGCACTAGAGATTTAAGAAGTTATTTGGAAAAACAAATCATGTAGAGATGACTAAATAATATTCCTTATACTCATGCAGACACTCTGTATCCGTTGTTGAAGAGCCATTCCTCTTGCCAGGGTTGGTGGCTGAAACAGCAGAGGAGTTCTCCCTGCTTTCTGATTAATTCAGCTGACAATTATTTAACCACCTGGGGAGACTCCTGAACCGTGAACAAAGCGCTTAACTTTTAGCTCATAACAGTCAGGCGATCTCTAAGTATGGTGACAAAATGAAACGGAAGAGGATGCCACAGCAAAATGTAAAAGCTCTGTTCTAAAACAGTAACAGACTGTAATTTTACACCCTCTGATCCAATATATGCACGAAACATGCAATGGAGTTTGATCAGATTCTATGGAGCCCAGAAAGTAAACCAATAAAACGGGCAAAAGTCTGATGTTAACAATACACAAATGCAATTTGCTTTTGTGAAAGGCGAAGATTACGAAGAAAATAGATTTACTTAGTGATTTTTCCCAAGGTGGAATCAGAATGCGAGATGTTGGTTTTTATTATGTCTGGTGTTAAACTGAAAAAAGTACAAGTTAAGCTTCTCCCTTTGTCCACAAGCTAGTCCATAAAGAAATAAATGAACGTAAGATTCACTCATTGGTTTAATCTTGACAACACCATCCCAGCCCATCTCAGCTCTCTTTGATCTGTTTATAAATGCAGAGGTTCTGTGTCCGTGAAATACAAATGAACAAGCTGAGATGCCAGATCCCCCTTGACCTAAGTAGGAAAAAAAAAAAAAAACATCTATTTCTAATCTGGATGTAAACTGAGAAGAATTTTCAGCGAGCCAATTAGAGCAGCGACTAATCCCCTTCTAACTCAGTAAAGATGCAAAGCATCCTTTTTTTTTTTTTTTCCTCAGCTCTCTTCTTCGCTCCCTTCGTTTCGCTCCACTTTCATCTCTCTGTGCTTTTATCTTATCAAACAGGCACGTATAGGGCACCGCAAACACAAAGAGCTGAGTTCTGATCTTTGAAAAACACACAGCTTTCGACGTTTTGCATCTCTTGCCTAAATTCAACCCCAAATTACATTCAATTCAAACCTTAAATCAGCTGCAAAAATGAAGATAGCAGATATGAACCTAATGCATCAAGACTATACGACAGCAGCAATTGTAAAATATCTGCTACAATGAATACAATCCATGTCTAACTTACTCTAATATTTTGTGGGAACAAGCAATTTATTAATTCACGCGTCTGAGTGTTTTGTCATTCTCTTTATGTATATGGTAGCCCTATGCTTTATAATTGATGGCATCACTTAAACTAGTATATGAATGATGGTTGGGGGTGGGGATGCGGGGGGGTCTTCCCTTTTTTTCCAGATAATGGCCACAGTGAAATGGCTCTACGTTGTGTTTGATTGGCTGAGGGCCACCTTAAAGCAATAAAGTAATAAAAGTTACAAATGAGAGCCAGCCATTAGAGTCACTGACGTGCGTAAGGCTAGCTTGCTAATTAATTGATCATGAAACTTCATCTATTCCGCAGTGAGAGAGGAACCTTCAATTCATCAGCATTTCACCATCATTGTCCTTTTTTTTTTTCCTTACCCTGTTGTCTTATAGCACAAATTGGTTCATCTGCTTTCACCTAAACCTCTCTTTAGTTGGTGTGTACCATGCAAGGTAGAATGAGTTGTAGTGCTGAAGAGGGCACAAGAAAGAAAGGGTGTCAAAAGAGGTGCGAGCAGAGGCTGGAGTGGTCCACTTTGCAGCCAACTTCGCCTCCTCTGTCTCCATCTTTCCTGGCAGAGAAGCTGATTTATCGGGGCTTCCCAGTCATCCGTCTGAGCGAGCAATGCGGGCTGCATTAACCCCAGAGGCAACCCTACCACCCAGACCCGCTAAGTGCTTCAAAGTCCCCCCCCCCCGCCATTCAAGCAATGTTATAAATTGGCCATCCAGCTCTTTAAGCTCAATAGCCCACAAGATGAGGTCTGGTCACACGAGGAGTTTCAACGCCTTTTGTTCAACGACAACCATAGTGTAAGTTTACGTCCTTCTCGCATTGGTTGCAACGTTACGCAAATTGGGATCCTTGGTTAAGACGTGAACAATCTTCCATCCTACCTAAGTGTCATTTTCTTTTATCTTTCCTTTTCAAAAAAGGCATTTAGAGAAATAAGCCTCGGTGGTGTCAGAACCTTGCAAAATTGTATTTTATAAATTTTATCACAACTGTTTGGGTTGGAATATTTATTTCTTTTTTGTAGAATTTCATTCCCCACTGAGCAAATACACTCAAATGAAAATTTGGATTTTTCCCATTTTTTTCTGTGTGAAATTTTGCTACTACCACTACAAAAAAATGAAAATAATTCTAGCACATTTTTACCATGGGTGTTATTCAACGTGCTGAAATTTGATGCTTATAAAAAAAAAATTAAACACTTTTTTCTTATTATTATTGTTAAAGACGCTCCTGTAAGGAGGAGCTATGTTTATTTAGCTGCTTATCTGACAACCTTTAAGAAAAAGTGAAAGATTTGTACTGGAACTTACAAAAATAAACGAATGCCTCAAGCATTCTCACTAATAAAAATAATACCATCCTAAACCATAACATCCTTGTGCCTACATCTGGTTCAGGGAGCTGAGCTGAACATTTGAGACACTGTAACTGGTCTGGGAAGGGGCCCACTGGTTTAACCATATTATTCTAGTTCCCTTAAAGTTGTGTTACATGCAAATCCTAATTTGCAGCTTTTACTTTTAAAGATGGTAAACGTCTGTTTTTCTGGCAATACTGAAGCAACAGACACTCAGTGAAGGTGGAAAATTAAGAAGAATTAATATATTCCCCCAATTTCCTTATAAGTATTGTCTTTGTTCTTTCTTTCTTTATTTCTATTGTCAGTGTACTGAAGGAGAAGCAGAAATACAGCATCACCATTAAGAGATAACATAGTGCATGATTGCAGTCCTCTAATCCATGAACAATTATAACAGCAGTTATGCCCTCAATTCAGATTGGCCCAGATCTCAATCACTCTAATTAAGCACCTGTGGAGAAAATACTGAATATTTGCCAAAGAATTGATGCTGTTGCTGCCTGCGTCTGTTCAGGTGAAGGCAGCTCACCTTTCAGCACTCCTGATTTTAATAAAATGTTAATTAAGAGTTCCAGACAGACTGGAGAAACCTAAGCTTTGCAGCCATTTTCTAATTCCTAGATGTTTAAGAGTCAAGTTTCTGAACCGACTATGACAGCAAAAGACTAAAAATACATTTTTCTTACGTTTACTACATTTCGATTACAAGTGGTGCAGTTTGTGACAGGTCTTTATCTATTTATTTTTTTTCCTCTACAAGAGATACGTTTATATTGTAGGAAAACACAAAGGTGTTATGCATAAAAGACAGTTTGTGTTACTATACCGCTACGTGAGATATATAATTAACGTTGCTGTTGAACCATTCAATTTACACCAAAGCTACTTCACACAGAGTGTCTGTGGCTATTTATGTAAAGAAATAAGAATGGTTCAACTGGTTGCCTCACATTTGCTCATACTTTCATGCAAAACATCTGAAGCAGTCAAAGATGTTTTGACACGTGAAGCGAATAAAAAGGAAGAAGAGCCATCTTTCAATACTTATTGTCCAGGAATGTACACAGCTGCTGGCCAGCTGAAAAGAAAACAGACGCGCACCAGTCGTGCATAACATTATGATCACCGATAATCACATCTCATTTAGACATCTCTACTGACAAAGGAGTTCCCAAAATTTTGTTCAAAGATGATTGTGAGATATGGGGAAAGGTGGAGAAAAACTAGTGATAAGCAAATCCGTTTTATTTTTTTTTCCTTCAAAAGAAATGAAGGTTAACATTTGTTTGTTGATGGCAGTGAGCCACGCTAAGTTTGGATTGCAAAGCGTAAAATGTGATGTTGCTTAAATAAAAATCCATTAAACTTAATTTAAATTGACCGTTATTGTATTTTTTTTGTTGTTATTTTCTGAACAAATTTCTTCAAAAAAATAAATGAAAAATGAATAAACACAACCAAATAAACTGAATTTCATATCCAACAAGTGTGTCAGAACTGGTGAACAAAAACACAAATACTTTACATTACAGTCATTTTGCAGCTTAATGTTCTCAGTGAGCTGTTTAAACTTAATTTGTTGGACTTTTGCAGAAATTCCATTTTCCATTCCATTCCATTTTCCAAATTCTCTTTTTTTTTTAAATCTTTGCATTTGCAAACTCCAGTGTTTTTTTTTTCTAAATAGAGAATTTAACTGCATTGAATGCAGTTAACTGCAGAGAAAGTTAACTGCATTTATCTATAAGTATGTTTGTGATCAAATTAAGCAGCATCTGTGTTACATTTGAATTTTGGGCCCAATAACAGTGTAAAACGACATAATAGTGTAAAAAGACGTGCTGCCTTAATAATATGAATATGACTCACATGCCATGTGCGCCACACATTTGTTCAGCTGCTACTGCATTTACACAACTGCTGCTGGAAATCAAAGCAATTACCAAAGAATAACACGATTAAATCTCATGCAACTCTATGCAAACACGCTGATGACTCAATAAACTCAACATGCTAGGTTTTAGAAAAAAGTGGCGGCACTTCATGGGAAATGACATTTAATTTCACGTGATCTTTAAACATGGAACAAATGACACGGGGCAAGTCCCAGCTAAAGTAATGCACCCAAGTCCTGCCGCTGTTGGAAACTCCGACACACTTGATCCAATACACACACTATCTAAAGCAGGCCCACATCACAAGCGGCACATACTTCAAAGTCATGACAGGACTCAATGTTCCACAAAACGGATGTTGCAAAACTGGAAGGACCGATTCACGGGACAAAACAGAGAGTCTGATGCTTTCACCAAGCATGCAAATGCACAAAAAACTGCAAATAATTTACAGTTTCAACATGCGTAGATCACCGGCAAATGCTCTTTATCTGTCCTCCCACTGGCCTGATGTCTTAGTTGAAAAAAAGTTGATGCGCATATTAGATGGATGTTAACAACAATAACTACATTTTAAACAATATCAGTGTATAATTTTTTCAAGTTTTCTTTGTTGACTTCTAGACCAATAAATATTTGTCAAAACAAAAATAATTTGATTTAAGCTACACAAAGCCTTAAAGGATGGTGGTTTCCTTGTTGGTCTTCTAGGTGTGTGTAGTGAACAAGTGGCAGGTCAGCTGCATTTCCACTTGACTTTAAATGCTTGGCTCCTATTAAGTTGGCCCAGCATGTAAGGAACAAACATCCAACACGGGTAATGGTTTCTGCCTGATTGGTTGACACATTCGCCCTCCTCCTCCAAGCCCGCATGTACACGCACACACACACACCCACACACGCACACACACACCTTCCCTCTTCTCGTTCTCCCTCTCAACTATTTCCCAGGATATCTTTCTTCTCGGTGTTCTCTCACTCCCCCCATCCTCTCCTCCCTTCCCTTTCACATCAAACACTAATGTTTCCTTCAAATGCCTTTTCCTCTCTGTCTGCCAACGCTGACATCACAGGAAATTACGCTCAGAATTGGCAGCACTTTTTTTTTTTTTTCCCCCATTTCAGCTGCATTCCAGTTTCCCACACAGACACTTTTCTCATGTGACCTGACATTCCCCAAAACACCTGCCTCCCTAATCAACTGTCTTGATGTTAATTTTTGCTTGTTTTTGTTATTACCGGTATCCAACAGATTTTAACCATAGTTCTGATGATGCCACACAGCAAAAATTATGTTTCGCAAGCACATAATGTCTGTCAAGTACTGTTTGAGTTAAAATGCAGGTTTAGTGATGTCATTTATTTATCAATGTGAAAATATGTAGAGGTCTGAGATCTACATTAAGTATTCTTTCATGTCCTGCAGCTTCAGTGATGGTAGAAATGCACAAAAAAATCAGATGGTGATCAGAGTCAACTGCTAGTGAATGGATATCATGCTTAGGCACTACCAGGTCATGCTAACATCACTCTTTGACACGGATGTTGTTCCTCAGAGAAAAACACTCAGGTTACACAGCAAGAAAATCATTGAAGGAATGGCTTCTACTCAGAGGAAGTCGAGCTCTGAACGGTTGAAAAGAAGAAGATGATTTTGGAGTGGTCAAGTTTAAGTCTGGATTTAAACGCAGCTTAGATGCTGTGGCATAACCTTAAACAGGCTATTCATGCTGGAAAACCCTCTGCAAAGAAGAGTGGGCCAAAATTCCTCTTCCTAAAACTTTCCATAGCGCTGCACTATTAGGGAAAAGGTCATCAGAGACCTTTTAAAAAGCTCTTATCTCTTGATGGTAAACTTGATGGTTTACCTTCAAATTGACCAGGTAATGTTGCATACACATTTTGTCCTACTTACAGGACAAAGTATCTACTTAATTAAGTACAATGACAAGGTTGCATTGGGAAAAATTATGTCATCAAAGAATGAGAATCTGTTCCAATAAGTAGAGAAAGATTAATCTTCATCTTTATTTTTATTCAAAGGCAAAAGCAAACGAAGACCCACCTCACTGAACAGTCAGTAGAAGAGCCACGAAAAACACAGATCACATGATTATCAATCAATCAATTTGTTTTTTGTATAGCACATATCAGCAGCAATGCATTTCAAAGTGTTTTACATAATTAAAATTAAAAAAACAGCATGTGACATTGAATAAACAGTGAGAAAGAGAAAGAGATTTCGAGAAAGATTAAAAAAGATAAAATCATTAAAACCCGAACCCCTTTTAGGACTTCAGTTAAACGTCGTTTAACTGGGGCTCTAACCCATTATATTATATACTCACAGCCAAAAAGGACACACCCCAAGTCTGAACTTATCTCTGTTACCAGGTGGACAACAGAGCCACATCTTTAGCCGCTGTCATGCAACTGCCCCTCGCCTCATTGGAGGGAACGACTTTTAGTTAAGACATTTCGTTGGAAACCCACACCCCACATGTATGGCAGGAAATGACAGCTGACAAGGATTCCAACAGAAACTTCTAGTTCTTCTTTATCAGTCACTCATAGCTGCAGGCACTCTTAACACTTACACAGTAACAAATATTTAAGCAAAACATGCATTTGCACAAAACACTATCAATCCTTATTATTTAGATAAAATTAAAACAAAAGAGTTAAAATGAAATTTTCTATTGCAGTGGCAGGAAAGAGTTGGTCAGAGAACCAAACTATGATCCCCAGTGGTCAAGGCTCAATCCCCGTCTATATAAAACACCCTGAGAGGCGTGACTAGAAGGCAGAAATCAGGTCTTCACACATTTAAATAACCTTGGTGAAAGAAATATTACCAAGCACAGCTTATTTTAAATAAATTGGGCTTAATTTTTGCATGATTCAACCACAGCACTGAAAGGCGGTAAAATAGGACCTTTTGTTCCACTGTTAAAACCCCTACACACACTCAGACGGCCAACACAGTCGCTCCGTCCCAGGGAAATCACAGACAAATACGCTTTGCCTTTGTTGACGTCACGTTGCTTGGCAACAACTCAGCATGCCTGTCTACGACAAGCCGGGGTCTCAGCCCTGAAGTGTGATGCATCACGGGGGATAGTGTGTGCTGTGCCTTACATCACCCACAATCCCCCTTGCTGATACAGCTGCAGCCAGGATTGGCATTTGCAGCTGATCTTGGAAAAGTTTCACAACATCCACGCTTGGGAAAGAGGGCGACTGTTCCTCTTTCAGAGTCAGCTGCGGCCGTGTTTGTCCAAACCGCATTTCAGCGCGTCTTTTGGCAAGTAATTAACAGTCACTTCAGGAGCTGACATGCTGCGCCTTCCGCAGCACACAGTATTTTGGAACATTCATTTCCCGGACCTCTCCTCTGCTGCCTGATCAGACCCCTGACCGCTTTTTCTGTAGGTGAGGCTCATTACGCTCATCTGAGAGGTTGGAATTAAACCTCCTCCTCCGAACTCATTACCGCGAGCTAGATTTCACCGGCTTTCAGATAGGCAATGCGGTGGTGCTGCTTTTAAAGCCAGAGCTAGATAATTAGAAACTTTAGAAGCACAGTTCCCATGGCTATAGCCAGAGTGAACAACTAATTCTATTTGAACTAATTACATTCCATAACGCTATGCAGTGATTGCTACCCCGACCACAGCCTCCCCTATGAAATACGCCAGAGGATTTCATCACAAAATAGTACCAGGGATGTATTTTCTTGTGTATGTCTGACTGACTGTACTGTCTTTGTGCACTGGTATTACTCTCAGAGCACAGCATGTCTTCACATATACACCCCCGCCCGCTCCCAACTGTGTGTATTTCATAACGCGAAACCCCTTATTGAGCTCAGTAATGATCATTTTGGGAGCGTGTTGTCATCACAAAAATGCGTCAGAGGGGGTTTTGGACCTAAAGCAATGAAGTCTGAGATTTGAAGTGACTGAGTTGGGACTGCATTAAAGTCACCTACCAGAACAGGCGCTTCAACACAGAAGGAATTCACTAAAACACTATATCTGAAACAGAAAGTAGGATCCATTTGCAGTAGAACCAGCTCAGTTCAACGGGATAGATTTTGTTTTAAAGTGAGATTATTTAAACCGCTTTAGGTAGTACGTTCTGAGAGAGTCCCTTTTGGTCTTGGTCCCACTCACACTAACCGTCAGCCTCAGCCAGACCAACAAATCTGAATTAGACCTAAATAAATAAGCCAAAAAAAGTTATAATTTCCACATACTGTATTAAATGCTTATAACCCTATTCAAACAAAATCTCCTTTTAAAAGTTTTGACCTATCACTTTTGGAAACTAAAAGGAAAAAATTGCTTTTAGTTCTTCATATTTATTAGTTTTGCATCTGACAACGCTTTCCTTAGAAAGATCCTGTGTGAATCACGTTTGTGTCAATTGTGTAAAGCAAGTCTTTCCTGCCGCATGTTTCCAGATGTCTGCATAAATTTTACACAAAACAGGAAGTCTGGGAGTTGATATGATTTTCTCTCATTCTGTTTGTGTAGCTTTGCTATGTGTGGAAGCTCAGCTCAGTCGCCCCAGTGAGAAGCCTTCGAGTCCAGACCAACTGACCCAGGCAGACTAAATATAGCAGCCAAATATGACGGTGGGGAACAGCATAAACTACCCCCTCCATCTCGCCCCCCAAAAAAACACTGTTGAAGATATGTTTTCATCCACACACAGACACACAACTTCAGTCTCTGCCACAATCAAGTCACAAAAATTCATCGCAGCCACACAACCAATCACCTTACAGTGGAAATTTGATTTACTTAAGACTGTAAAGCAGACACAAGCACCATTGTCTTACAGGCCTATTGTGTTGCAAGGAGAGACACTGATGTGGGCCAACATGCATGTTAAACAGCTAAGTCTGTGTAAATACAGATTCAAGCATAAGTATACAGAAATGCATTCAATGGAAAACCAGAGTAAAGTCTAAACACGCTTCAATGCATCTGCAGACAGGTGAACCGTCAAACTCAGCACACCCAGCAAGGAGTTTCACAGGAATTAAGCAAACAACCGGAGAAACATGGCAGCAGTCCAAGATGTGAGACATGGCTGGTCTTTAAGAATAGCTTTTTTTTTTTTTAACGTCGATCCTCAAGACCCACTGACCATTGTGTTTCAGATGAAGCACTGCTCCCACACACCTGATTCAAATGATAGCATTAGCGACTGCATGCCATCAAGTGCTGCAGAACCCTGATAATCACCAAGTTATTCTGGTCAGGTGTGTAGCAGCGGGTAAACACATACACCATGAAGGACAGTGGACCATCAGGACCAGGGCCATGAAAGACTGTTTGAGACAATAACTCCAAATAACAAAAGGTGAAAATCCAAACCTTAAACTAAATGTCCAAACACGACATGTAACATGAGGAACAATAACTGGAACCACAAAACAACAATGAAAAAGGAACATTTTCAGCATATTAACACAAACAAAAGTTGTGTAACCTAATCAAATTATTGATTTGGAACAGAAAAGCAACAATTACACACATTGCTGCTAACATGAATACTGCATGTAGTAAAAGGTTATCTTACTTCATAGATTTATGTAAAAGTCATAACATTTATGAAAACTCTCCCTGCTTTTTTCCAAAGAACATTAGACTTTTATGTGGTTCTGCTCTTCATAGACAAACAAGCCAACATTACGTGGTCAATTTGTCAGGCCATTTAAAGTAGCAAACCCTAACAGTAGTAATATGTGGCACTCTTTTAATACTCACACAGTGCGGCAGCCTTACTTAAGCCAGATGGCCAGACGAGTGTGGGAGCACATGAGGAACGGCCAGCCTCTTTACTCTGCACGTTTTGTACTCAGAGAAAAGTCTGACTTTAAACTAAGCGAACTTAACATCAATTGCTAAAAACCTTGCTTCACCTTGAAACAAGTAATCAGCCTAAAGCACACAATTCAAACTCGAAGCCTTTGGGTTCTCTTGACGTACCTGCTGTTGAGGGTATTGCATGCCACTCATGCTCATTTGGCTCCTCCCCTGCATGCTCATTGGATATCGATGTGAAGGAGGTGATGCGTATGGTTGGCTTGAGGGGTAACTTCCGGCGCCTGGCTGTTGAGGAGTGGAGTACGGATTGTTGGTCATTCCATACATCTGTGAGCGCTTCATAGCCATGAAATCCATGGAGGGAACCTGTGGAGGGAAAGAAAAGGGATTCATTTGCATCAGCATTGCCAAAAAGTGTCGTTATTTGTTCACCGTTGTCCACGGACCGGATGAAGGACTGCTTCAAGTATTGGAATGCCAAACAAAAGCCCACTTAGCAAGCTCGCTCCATCCAGAAACCAATTATTTCCACACACACTTCACAGGATGAACTCACATTAATATTTAAAGATAACAAAACCTTTATCTAAAACTGCTTTAAATGCTGTTTAAAGTAACTGGCAGCAAAAAGAATAACTATATATCTCCCGTCTCAAATACCATAAAACAGTTTATAGTCAACGAGCAAAGTACTTATTTGTTTATTTACTTTATATAATATTCCGTTCTTTCCTTTTGTAAGACAAATTAATCCCTACACTGCAAGGCAACCAGATCCCCCAAATTATTTGCCCAAGTCAAATGAATCGGGTTAGAAAATATGATAAAAGGTTATACAATAAAGATTTCTATAAAAACTACACAAAAATGTCTAGAACAATCATTGAACTAAAATGTGAAAATATGTATAAGTTTTAATCTTACTAAGAAAGCAAAGAATATGCTCTTATAAATAAATAAACTCAACAAAAGGGTTATGCAGGATCCAGACGTTTTTTTTTTTTTTTTTTTTCTTACAACTGAAACATTTCATGCTTATAAATTGGAGTCTGGTAATTGAGGTAACCAAGCAGTCAATACTGGCTTCAAAAAGCACATTGCTGGAGCTGGGTTTCTTATTATAAGAAGCCTCCTCCCCTCACCCCCAAAAAAGAAATGAAAAAAGAAATTCAAAGAGAAGAAAGAAAATGTTTCCAGGGCTTTTTTTTATCCCATCGTATAGCAAGTATTTCAGTGAAGTTTCAAGGGTTTGTTTGGGGTCTCAGTAAGCCACTGGAAAATTCCTGTACAGTGCATCGGGCTAATGCTAATCCGCCACCAGTAGTTTGTCAGTCTGCAGGGAAGATAAAGTGACATTCCTCTGCCTTTCCTTTCTCCTTTCATGCTCTCTTCCTTTTGTCTCTGCCATGTAGGATCATGAGTGATTTATGACATTTTGCTCCCACTGTTTCTTATACACACTTTCACTTCTCTTCTCTTTCTCTGTAACTAACTGCCTTCTCTTCCTCCACCACCACCACCGCCACCCTCCTCCTCCTCCTCCTCTGGTTCCTCTCCTCTCCCCGACTCAATATCACCTCGTCTACCGTAGAGGAGAAATTGCAGCTGCCTCATATTGCCAGGCTAATATCAAGAAGACATGTCAGGGGAAGGGAGCACTTTATACAGCTGGTTACGAGTAGATGGCCAAGGTGCTTCACTTTTTAAAAAGGGTTTTGCTTACTGAGGCATGTGCATGGGATAGTTTGGACTATTTCACAAAGTGCAGAGTGGATGGAGAAAGAGAAACTGATTTAGAAATAGAGAGAGTCGGGATAGTGAGAAAATTGGTGTAAGAAAGCTAGAGAGAGAGGCATGAGTGTTCATGAGTGTCTGAAATTATTTCACAGCATGGAGGTGCATGAGCGGGTGTGAGGAGGGTTATCCTGTCATGGTTCACATAATCAGGACTTCAGTAGTTAAATGTAACATTTAATTAGTTGCTGGTACATGGTTCTGGTTGAAATCATAAGGTGCACCTCTTTCTGATTCATCCGTATTCTCACGCGACGCTATTAATAAGGGGATTATTCACAGCTTTGCTCAGTGAAACTGGTACCAGGTCTGGCGATTGCTTAGCACCAGTTTCTCTTTGTTTCTACCACCAACAGATAAAGAACAGGTGCTGCAGTGGTGCGGCGTTAACCCTTTCATTAATCAGCTTTAAGCACTGTTGCTTAAGGTCAGCTTAATTCATGAGTTCACAGAACTGCCCATTTTAGCTAAGCATTACAACATGAAGCTTCAATGTTAATAAGAAGTTGAATTTGATATCACAGGTAAAATTATGAATCTAGGTCAGTGCATCATATACATCTCTACTCAAACTCCTTGGTTTAACACTAACACACTGTCAGGAGTTTTCACGTAATTCTTGCGTAAATAAAGCTTTATAGCTCTTGTTTGAGTAATGTAATTTGGTGCTAGCAATAAGTTAAATATAGTGGTTTTAAGAAGTTTTAAGAAGATATTTTTTTCTTCTTCTTTTATTCTTTCCTGAGTGATTTATGGTCTGTAAATTATGGTAAATCCCACAGGTTATCCAACTATAACAAGCTCAGCCCAGGCGCGGTGTCATTCCCACAGCCGACTTCCAACATTCAAGACAAACTAAACAAAGCATAAGTTAAAGATTGGCTTTTGCAACTATACTTTCTCAGGACTGAAAACACTTTGGGGGAAGGATAAAAAATGAATGTTATAATAAAAATAGTGCAACATGTAAGATAAATAATAAAAAAAAAAAAAATCTATCTCACAAAATTATTGACCACGCTGAAGTAAAGTGCACAAGAGAGTAATTGTTGCTCTAATTTCAAGAAAGGAAAAACACTTTTCTCATTTCTTGTATAAAAGTGTCATGCCAACTTTTTAAACATTAATGGCTGAAGTTTAACTTGTCTGTTTCCACTTATCCAGAGAAATCATCATGTTATTCATAGTTGCTTGTTAAGCTTTAGTTGGACACTAGAAAGAACTAATAAACAAAAAGTTAACTCAATTTCCGGAGCACCAAAATAGAGCTAGCCCTCAAGTCCGATTGGAAATACATTAAAAACTAACCGAACACAAAAGAGGTGATTCACTATTTTTTTTCTTTTTTTTTTAGGCGAATTATGTTCTCAAACAGATGCTGGTCATATGTTTCTAATGTAGCAATAATGGCGCTTTGGATAAGTAAAGGGCAGCACATGTCCTGCTCAATCTGTAAAAAAAAAAAAAAAAAAAAACTGAAGGTAGACAGAAAAACACTCTTCAGTTTACATGGCACCGTGGCAGTTACGATATGAGGAAAATAACCCCCTTTCCAAACTCCGTCCAGTTCACTAGTTCATCTCAAGAGGTCCTTAGTTTGGCAAAATAACCCTGAGTGCAACACGAGTAAATCCCCTCATGCAGCTGCCAAGCATGCACACATGCTTGCAAAAAAAAGCCATTGAATCCTGCACTTAGGGAGGTACTGAAGAGAGAGAAAAAAAACAACAACCACTACAGAGTTTTGGAAGCAAAAGAGTGGATTAAACACACACATGTTCGCAGCAGATTATCGCACACGCTCTTCCAGTTCTTGTAATGTTCCTCTCTTCTTCGTGCTGTTTTTAAAAAAATAAATAAATAAATTTATGGGAAATTCTAAGATATAAGAGTCACAGTAAAATTTTATCTCATACACCAGTCGATTTTCTACACATCGCTCACGCCTACAAAAAGCCAAAACTCTCATGACAAGTTCCACTATATGGGATTTCAGCTCACTGGTGCCTTGTTCTTTGAGATATTTCCCTCACACCCCTGAGCACACAAAAAATGACAACAGCTCCTGACAAACTGAAATGTATTTTTTTTCCTCTTAACTAGAGAGGAATGGCTGTTCTGTACTTTAGGGGGAAAAAAAACAAAAATGAATGTGACGCCGAGGGAACCGTGTTCGAGCCAGGAGGAACTGCCGATAAAAAGAAAAAAACAAAAAGGAACTACGCAGAAATTGTTTTTTTTTTTTTGTTTTTTTTGCTTTCTTGAAATGTGTTTCTCACTTTTGTTCATCTGGGCCCGCCATTCAACGCAGGCGAAGAAAAAAAAAAAAAAAAAAAAAAAAAAGAGGCATGGGAGACAATAGTAATTCAACTGCTAAATTTAAAATTCAATTTATGAACTCCTCTCGATTCTTGTGAGCTTTCTTTTTTTTCTGCTCCCTTTCTTACAAAACAAAGCCATTAAAAGAGAACATGGGTGAAATTACTGTTGGGTGAAACCTGCCAAATTGCTTTTCAGAGCTCAATCGACAACATTTTTTTTTTTTATGTTCCAAAAATGATTTTCCTCCCCTCTCCCTTTAATGTGCTAAGTTGTTAATCGGGAGAAAGCAAAATGTTTGACGCAAACGGGTGGGAAATACGGATTATGAGACACACACTGGGATCAAAGAAACATAAAACTATATTGGTAAACGGTTATTATTCCAGTCCCATTTTGGATGAAGAAATGCCTTGGGGGTGGGAGGGTAGTGCTGCTTTTATCAGCTTTGTTGAATGACTTTTTTTAGTGCAAGCCTAACACATATGTTACATCCACAAACTTGCCTTGGTATTTTTGCTATAGATTGAAAATATAGGATACTTAAAGTGGAAGGGGAAAAAAACTGAAAAGCTATGCCATACATTTGCATTCAATTTGAATTTACTTATAGATGCTTATATGCATAAGTAAAACCCAGTGCAAAAAAAAAACACATTCAGAAATCACCTAATTAGCAAATAGAGTACACCTGTATTTAGTCAAAGCTTAGTGTTAAACCAGCTGTTGTTTGGAGGCCTCAATTTTGAAAGAGAACATTATCAAAGAAACAGCCTCATGAAAATAATGGAACGAGGCCGACAAGTCAGAGTTGTGCGATATTAAATTATAATCATCACTGGAATGTTGCCTTCTCAAAAGACTGCTTGGATGCAATATATGATAGGATCTTATATCTGAAGTTCCATGGATGCAAATTCTTAATGCCAATAATATATCTTGCCTGTTTTTATCACTACCTTCAATGGCCACACAATGTGTCTATTTTAGTAGCTAAGAAGCAGATGCTCATAAACTACGGCTGGAAAATAGTGACAAATGGAAAAAAAATTAAAAGAACAAGTCAATATTATCACCACAATATTCAGCCATAGTATCTCATTTAATAGTTTTTCTGATATTGTGCAGCCTTGCTGCAAACTTACAAAGACATTGGTTTTTCTCCTAAACTGCCAAACAGAGTAATGGGAGAAATAAAAGCAGCTGAGAGGCTCACGGTTACTGTGGGGGAGCTGCACAATCTGCAGCTAAGTTGGCAGATTTTTTTTTAAATGGAAAAACTATTGATTATCCTACATGTAAAACTCTTAATGGGCTAAAACACCAACACCATGTGGCATCAAATTAATGGGAAGTTGGATGGAACTAAATAGAGGAAAATACTGGAAGAAAACATGCTAGATGCTGCAGAATACGTGAGACATGTCTCCTGCAAAAGGAGTGGTTTAGAACAAAGCATAGATATGTGCTAGCATGTCCCAGACAAAGTCCAGACATAAATTAAACTGATAATCTGTGGCAAGACTTGAAAAAGATGGTCAAAAATGCTCTCTCTATCTAATCTGGCTGAGCTTGAGCTACTTTACAAAGCAGAGTGAGGGAAGATTTCGACAGATCTACAAAAGTCCTATAAACATACATCACAAGACAGTAACTGCAAAGAGAAGCTGTTCCAAAAAGTATTGAGTCAGGGAGTTTGAATACATATACATGCTACAATTTTAGGTCTTTACTTGAGAAAGAAAAAAAAAAAAAAGCAAACCATCAATCATTTTCGATCTACTTGCTGTTTATGCGTTGCTGCATGTTGTATCACATCAAATTTTCATATAATACATTTTAATGTAAGAAAATGCAGAAATCTTTAACGGGTGAATTACTTTGCAAGGCATGATTCTTTCCAAGTCAGCCTCTGTCTTGAGATTTTTGCTACCCGCAATCTACAGAAAGCTGAAAAAACACAAACTGTATATCTTACCCACAGCAGTACAGTGGGCTACGGATTCCTGCCTTTAGGGCTGAAGTGTCTCTGCTTCCGTCTTCTGTGGGGGTTTTTAAAAACTCGAACAGCACAGCCATGTCTATACAAACAACGATGCAATAAAAGATGTTCCTTCATATGTTCTTTATGGGCTACAAGCTGCTTTATTGAGAAACAGCTACTTCTGAAATTGGCTGAACCCCAAAAGAGCAATTCAGCAAACTATTTTGATCCTTTATATCACCAGGTGGTTTAACGCTGGCTGCTGCAGGATTTCTCTCTCTTTCTCTCTCTCTGTCAGCCGGGTAATAGTTTCTGTTGAGAGGTTTGAGGATACTCTCTGAGTTGTTCCAAAGGAAAGCATGTTTAGATATCAAATGTTGCAAGGTAGCCATGTGGAAATATGTTAAATCACTAAAACATAATGATGTGATGACACAGAAAGTAATATGTTACTTTCTGTGTCATCACATCATTACCCATCATCATTATTTATATAGAAATCAATGCTTTTTAGCAGAGTGAACTCTGCAGAGTTTCAATTGAGACATTTTATTGTAATCAACAGGGTTCACAAATATTTTTTTTTTCTTTTCATATGTCTAAAAATACTATTTTCCAAATTTAAAGAATTTGCGGTCCATTTTAATTGACTTTTATCAAATAAATTGAAATTCTGACAATATCTAAGGCAGATATCTCCACAGTGGTCACATTTTGAACATGGAAACTGAAAATCCCACACACTGGACACATGGGTGGATGAACGGATGGACGTGTGTAAATGTCAGAACATTCTACACACAAGTGGGTACAAATATTCCTCATACTGTATTTCTGTCCCTAGCTAATCTAGCCCTGGATACTACCTAAGTTCCAGACTTTTCCAGACTGCAGAGGAGCCCACAGTGAAACCGTTTTAGCATGTGTGCACATGTGAGGAGAAACAAATACAGATAATTATTGTCAACAGCCCCTCTTTATCCTCTCCGCTGCGCCTGTCTCTGGAGACTCAAAGTGCTGCAGCCACAGTCTGTTGGGAGAAAAAAACCGTACCGTCTTCTCTGTTATTTATTTGCACCATACAGAGCAGAGCACGCTCAAACTCTTTCTGAACTGCAGGGTCCTGTGATGCCTCTTCCTCCAGTACAAAGCTGCAGTGTTCAGCAGTAAAACCCCATGCATTTGCGGCTATTGTCTAACAAAGATGAGGAATGAAATAGGATGGGAAGATGACGAGGTGGCACAAGGAAGTTTACGAAGATGAGAAGAGACTGCAGCAAAGGGCGAATGCAGATCGAGTTCCATACTAATGTGTGCAAATTCCCCCTGCTCCTGCTGACTAAGATTAGAAAAATTAATTTCATGGATGCAGAGACAATACTGATGTCATCAAGCAGAGAGGAGAGAAGCGGCGCACTGTTAACTCCTCCCTGCCCAGCCTCCCTGAGGAATAGATCCCTCATTAGTGTTGGTTCATCACTTCGTTCCACTGTCAGGACTCACCAAACCAGATACTCAATACTGACAACAAACTAGAAATCTTAGCTTTTGCAGATCTGCCACTTAAATCTATGCAACCCCGAGAACACAGAAGCTGTGCCGCGTGCATGTTGACATCCCCATGTGTCTGCTTTATCTCCAAGTGCAACAAACTCCGTAAATTATGTCTTGCAACTAAATCTAATCCCGCATCTCAGCACGCATGCCTTGTTAGTAAAAGGACTCATAAGGAATGACAGTGTGAAGAGTAGCGCTGGTCCGCAGGGAGACAGGAAGAGCCAAATTACATTTCTTCAGCCCAACATGCCTGGATGGCGCAGGCAGAAAGGCATGACAAGTGGCTGGCAATGGGAAGAGAGGTGCAGAAAAGGCAGGTGAATTGTTTACATACACTGTGCATGATTCCCAATGAGGCTGCGAGCTGAGAAAGAGAAAAGCAGACAAAGAGAAGCCAGATAAGGTGTTGTTGTTGTGCGTTCTTTTGTGTTTGGCGCAACGCTTCATAATTGCTCCGTCTCTCCCGCGTCGTCCTTCGGAGCTGCTGATCGGCATGCCCTCTGCAGTTGACACCAATATTTACACAGCAGACACAACACACGCTCAGAAATTCATCTGGCCACTCCGAACCCCCACCCGTGTGTGTCGGGGAAAAAGTTGCTAGGCGTTTGGTTCGTCATGGCCCGCACAAAGACGTCATTAAGGGAAGAGAGGACGGGGGAGCGGAGGAGAACGGAGGAGAGGAAAGGGAGAGAGCGAGGGGGGGAGAGGCTGCTTCATCTGTCTCAAGTGAGATTGGGGTCGCAGGGTCACCGGAGCGCTTTTCCTTCGCTGAAACTGGGAGCTAAAGAGGCGGCTGGGAGAAGGAGAAGGAGAAAGGAGGGGGAGAAATGGAAAAAAATCTCAGTGACAAAAACGAGATGCGCCTGACATGCCTGCAACACGCCATTAGGGAATGAAAACAAATAAAATGCAATCGTGTGCAAACAGTTGAGGAAGCATGTGTGAAAGGAGCCACATTGTGAATTTGGCAGTCAAATCTCCTGTCTGGATGCAGTTTTCCCAGATGGAATTCATTCAGATTTCCACCGAAGGAAGAAGGCACTCATGGATGAAAATAAACAAACAATGCATACAATCTAGAGCACAAAGCTCATTTTACAGTTTTGATTATTTACTTGGAAATTAAAATTCCTAGAATCTTAAACAATGGATTATTTCTGTGCCAAGTTTTTTAACCAGAATAATTCCATTTCTACCTCAAGACAGTCTTTCTATGACGAATAAGATCTAAAGCAGCACTTAACAGTAAAAAGAAAACCATCCAATCTGAGTGGAGCAAGAGAAATGTGCTCCTCTCCAACTTCCTCTGTTCACAGAACCCAACAGGGAGACGATATTACACAACTGGGGGAAACAACACAAAAAGCGTTGGGGTGCCCCAAAGACAAATCCATGCTGTTGCTATTTTATTTGATTTTTTAAATAATAAAGAATATTTATTTATTTATTTTTCAAAGACTAAAAAAAATATATATAAATTTTTCTTTTCACTCAAATCAATGCAGCATTGTATAGGTTACTAATACATTGCCAATTCGCAATTTACATCTCACGCCGCTTTAAAAGACAAGTAGACTGAATGCAAAACAGACAACCACATCAATCAAGTCATATGCATTCCGGTTTAATCCTGGTTATAAACTAATGCATTAAAATACAGCTTAGAATGCTTATGAATAAAAATGTATCCATCAAAAAAAATGTTATCTATTTTTTTTAAATCTCTCTCCACCTATCTTGTTAAGTGGAAAAGTTGGTCGTAAACGTGCAGACTGGAACGGTCCCATATATAAAAATGCACTGTGAGAGGCGAAAAAATAAATATCTTCACAAATAATTACAAACAAGTTCCTGTGTATTACAAAATGCGTTAGTAAGTGCTACTAGCACCACTGTGCTCAAAATAGGGTGAAAATTTGTAAATGAACACTAAGCATGAAGACCAACCGAAATGATGCTAAAGGGTCCTGAGGGGCCACTCTCTCCTTCATCCATTAGTCTTCCTTTAAGGCAAAGCTTAACGAGCTCCTCGGGCAGGAAGGCTGCCCACTAAAGAAAATGCAGCTGCAAAAAATTATGAATATTGAAGCATGTAAAGCAAGGAAAAAATACACCCCCTTCCCTTTTATTTGGCTTGTGCCTTGATTTCATTTGGCAATTATGAGGGACATTGTAGCAATCCTAGATTAGCTGGAAAAGGGAAATTATGTCACTGCTGTCATGCAGCTAAAGAGTTTTCCCATGAAAACATGGATTCTCATGAACTTTTTTTTTTTTCTTGTTTTTTGGAGAACTGCTCAGTTCCTCCGGGTGTAACCATCTCTGTTTCTCAGGCAAGCGATCCATCACTTTAAAAACAAAAACAACAACCATCCTGACCTTCCTCCTCAGGCTGATATTAGATACTCATTAATAGTCACCTGAAACAATTTGAACCTGATTGATTTCATTATCGGACTCAGCGTGACACACAAGGCTCCCCCGCCTCTGATAGCTCAGCTGGAAATTTACAAAGTTAATTAAAAAAAAATTGATTTTCATACAAGTTTTCCTGCTCTGCTCAACCGAGGTAAAGAGACGCAGAGGGCGTCCTCTTGAAGCGCGGCGGCGGTGATGCTGAGTGAAGCACAGCGGGTTAGAGGTTTGAACATTGTGAATGCGTGTTAGCGCTGAGCTACTAGAGACAGACCTGTTTCCTCTCCAAACCCTCACATACCAAAATCCCATCACCTTCTCACCTTCCGCATATTCTCAAGCACACAACTCCCCATCTTGTTTTTTCCCCCCCATAGATCCACATAACAGTCCAGCCAGCAGCAGATGTGGCCTTAATTTTCTCCTGTAATGAATGTGTCCCCTTGCCCTCCATACCTGCTGTGAAGGCTTCTCCAGAATTGGTCCTCTGGATTGAGGTTATGGGCCCTGGATATAAGCTTTTCTTCTCCCCCCACATCTGCAGCCCCCTCCAGGTCGCCCTCTGGGAGGCCCCGGGCTCCATGAGCCCAGGCCAGGCCTCCAATCTCCTGGGCCGTGACTGGGAATCAATCACTGAAGTTGGCTGAAATCATGAGGGGAGGGTTGGGGGCCGATCAATGAGAGGCTCCAGGCTTGTGGGAAGCTTGATGCATGGCCTGGCTGCACATGCACACCTCTGACTCACAGGGAACTCCACCATTAACTCCCATTATTACTGAGCCCCAGGGCAGCTATGTTTACGGTGGACCATATGAATAACATATGACTGGGAAACTGCAGTTATTTAGACTTCATTACATCCCAACATGGATATCTCAGTCTCAGTTGGAATAAATGAAAAGAGTTTTTTATCAGCCACAATGTGTTTGTAGCAGTGTGATCACACAGTGAATTGAGCCTTTCAGCGTGAATGCCCTGTTGACTTTTCTCGTTCATGTTTTATTGAAAGGCAGATTTTGCAGAGTTGCACAGAGGAATCAGCTGTTGCGACAGGACTCATATGATTTTCAGTTTGAATGGTGAACTGCACAATTGGCAATTAAAAAATTGGATGTTTCACTGAGCAGGACATGGACCATCACTAAGCAACATCAGGTCAAGCTGGCAACACAACTAAATGTGAATACTGTTCCAGAAGATTCAAAATTAGCTAAGTAGATTTGCCAATGTTAAAGGAAGCTGTCAGAAGTGGATGTCCACACCTGTTATTGATTAAGGCTGAGAGAAAGCAAGAGAGAGCAAGACTTGAGCAGGTAACAAGAAGGCTGAACGGAACACGGAAACATTGCTCTGTTTTATTCTTTTGAGGTCTCTGTTTCTCTCTGTCATTAAAGATGCTGGGTTGGAGATGTTTGCAAACTCTTGAAATATCAAAGTTGCAACAATGATCTGTATTTTTAAGGGAGTACACGCAGAGACTGGTGTTTTACCAGAAAGCTAATTGTTAACATTAGATTCCATAATCTTTTTTTTTTTTTTTCAAAATAGCTAATTTAAAATGAAGTATACTTTTCTATTACATGTCTTTGATTTATTCAAGATGTGAAAGAGAGAGAGAGAGAGAGAGAGAGAGAGAGAGAAAGAGAGAGAGGGAGTGTGTGTGTCTTAATAATGCAAAACAAAGTAAAGCAAAGCTGCTGTTTTTAATCTATTTGAGCTTTAAACCTGTGTTTGCCAGAAAACATGCTGCATTTGAAAAGGTTGGAAGAGTTTTGGAAATCGTATAATTCTTTACTGCTAACATACGGATCTACATTCACTCGAGAGTAAACATGGATGCTTATGTTTAAACAGCAAAAGAGCAAAAGACGGGTCAAAATATATGTTCCTGCTTCTTGTCCATTGAACGAACCGCACTGGCAGCCTCTGGTTGCAGACAATGCTCCAAGGCACAGCACCCAGCAATCTTTTTTGAACCTACTCTATATAATTCTGAGTTAAATATATTCAAGATTTGCTCAGGAATGTGCAGCTTCGATTTCCTGTGGAGAAGCATTTCTTCCCGCAGCGCGTCTAACTTTGTGATAGAAAATAGGAGCTTACCTGTAGCATGTAGGTAGAAAACAAATGTGAGCCAACTGTGTTTGTGTGTGCAAAAACAAGAAATTGGTACTCTGACAAACTGTAAATGCGCAGCATGTCTGTGAACGTCTGCCAGTATGAGTAAAACATGTAGTGTGCGGGTGCGTGCGTGTGTGTGTGTGTGTGAGATCAGTGTGTACCATCTGTGTCCAGATGTTGCGTAGAGAGCAGGCTGCGCGGACAGCCAGGCTGTTGGCAGGTCTTCTGACAGGCCTGTGTTCCTTATTGATAGAGGGATCACAGAGACAGAAGAGTCAGTCGTGCTTAGCTGGACCACAATATTGTCCTCTCTGCTGTTATTCATCTCTGCCAGCCCGGGAGAAAATGGGATGTTCTGAGCCAAGTCTGTAGCTGTCAGATCCGGGCCAAATAAAGAGCTGAGCAGGTTTCAAACATTTGGAAAGCAGCTAAAGGAACGTTTGATTTGTCATCCAGATGCAGACAGATTACCATATGTAATTTCTCACAAAGTCATTTCAAAACAGAGGAACCTAAAGTGCAAGTTCACTGGGGCGAATGGCAGGGAACAACATGTTGGTGAAGTGGTTAAACTAGTTTCTGAGTGCTAAAAAAAAAAAAGAACAAAAAAAGTTTTTGTGGCAAAGTTTTCTAGATCCAATGTTTTATATGTGCTTCTTTTTTTTCAAACCAAAATAAACTTAAAGACATTTGGATAAATCTTAAACTAAAAAGCATTTCGGTGGACAAAATAAAGAAAGAAAATAACTAAGAGTTTGTCTTTCCCTTTGACTTTTATGAAAGACATCTGTGGGCTGCTTTGCTTCCACTGCTGCCTCGCCAAACTGTCTCCTGACCCCAGATCCTGTATCATCTTTTTTAACAGACTCCATCCAGGGTTATGGAGCTGGGCCGACATTTATAGAGGGTAGAGCCTTTTCCAAGAGCTTTGATCCAGCAGGTTCTATTGCCTATAGCTTTGCAGGGGTCACTCATGAAAAGCATTGTGGCCAGAAGTGTTTTAAACTAAGCCTCATTTATGAGGACTCATTAGGTGCTGTGTGTGTCTCTGTTAAAGCTGCCAGTGGTGTATTTTTTTTGTGTTTTTTAAACAAATTTGCGCTGTCAATTAAAGCAGAGGTGGGTAATGGAGTAAAGCTTTCTGCGGCAGGATGTAACAACGTGCAATGTTTTTAAAAGCACACTGAAGAAAAACAAAAAAAAAATTATATGTATTTGAGTTGATGACATCACAGGAGCCACACGAGTTGAACTGATTAGCTGGAACCTTGAATAGGAATTTTATTAAAATCTAGAAAAAAAGGCGCCCTTTTTTTGTTGTTGCTTGGAGTAAAGTTGGGTCAATGCAGCGAAAGTGAAAGAAGAATCAAATTGATCAGCTGGTGTTAGTAAAGTCCTTTGAAGGATGAATTTGAGAAAAAAAAACAGGCATAAAAACATGGAACAAACTAGAGGACTTCACACAGTACAAAGTGTTAAAAAGCACACTATAAAACAAAAATTATAACACTGTTTTGTGTGTGTTTGAGCATCAGCCGGCATTTTGAAGGAGGCATTTTATTAAACATGAAAGAGGAAAAAACAAGAAAATTACAAATAAATGTATTCAAAATAACTATAACAAGTTGCCTTATGCCTTGTGTGATGTCATCAAAGTGTGTGGAGGTTTCTATTTTGAATGGTAGATTTGATGTTAATTAAATATTGCCTTACAACAAAATTAGCAAAAACAGAAAGCGGACCATCGCCTGTTGCTCCATACAAGACCAAGAATTTCTGAAGTGAGTTTAACTGATTTCACAGAAAGGTCTGGTGAAATCAAACACTCTCTTCTCTAAGAGAGTGTTTGAGATAAAGCCCAAAAAATTAAAAGCAAGTACAACAAAACTGCAACTCTGTGGAGGCCAAATCCAAAATTTCATCAGGCTACATAATAGCTCTCATTTCTGTCATCTCTTTTTCATCAAACCCCACTTTCCTGTATACAAATTATTCATGCCAACAGCTAAATGTATTCATACCATTCTGTTTACTTTATTACCACACTTTTATTCGGCTCTTTTTTCCACACATTTGTTTACAAGAATAAAAGCCTACTCTGACAGAATTATCCCCTCTTCACAACAAAAAATAAATCACAGCGCTTGCATACACATCATTCACACACAAAGAGCGCAGCTAAATTATAGATGGCCTCTCTCTCCCCAAATATGCATTTCATTAGCATTTCCTTCGCCTGTTGTTTTCCTTTTTTTTTCTTTTTTTTCTTGAATGCCTGCACACGCGACCCACTGAAGCTCATGCGGGAGTGTGTGTCAGTGTGTGTGACAGCAGAATGGGAGCAGACTTGCAGCAAAGCAGGACGTGTCCTCTTTCCCAAGCCTAATTTAGGATTCAATTACAATACTCTTTAGAAAGCGTCGACTTCACAATTAATTATTTTAAGATTAGCCTGACACTAATGGGCTGGCCACTGATGCCAGCTAGAGTGAAACTGGACAGTCAGTCAGTTTAAAAGATATATATACCGTTCACAGTCTCTTCTTCTCTCAATCTTCTATATGAGGAAGGAAGAAACGGATCTTCCATCAGCTCTCCATGTCTTAGACCTTCCTTTGTCCTGACCTCTCTTTTAAGTCTGTCCGTCCGTCCCCCCCCCCCCCCCTCCCTCCCCACCGTTACTTTGTTTTGCACTCTGATCTCATTGTTGCTTCTCATGCAACCAATACAGCTTCTGGACTGAGGGCTGCTTTTTACAAGCCACCAGAGTCTTCCTCCACATCCTCATGCAGCCTCCCCAGAAAACCGAAAGCGGATGAGCCCTGCAACAAAGTCCGGGGCGCTCAAATGAATGCACGCATACACGCTGGTTTACAGCAGGTTGGTGTAAACCAACAAATGCGGCACCCCCCCTTTCCATCTGAAGTGACTGGACCCTAGCAAAGCATTCTTACTCCCACTTTGTCTCCAATGCTGCTGTGGCTGCTTTTCCTCCCACTAGCACACCCAACCAATCCTGTTTTTCTTTTTCTTTTCATTTCAAAAATGAATGTCATCATCCTTCCCTTTTTCTCCCTATGCCATTTCTCCCACCATCTCCTCCAGGCAAAACTCCACTGAACCCCCCCCCCCACCACCACCACCACCACCACCTCCGATTCTGTTTATTTAAATATTTGATATGCAAGCAGTCAGGAAATAAATGTCAGAAGAGGAAAAGGGAATGAATATGAGGGATGTGGGGAACAAGGCCATTACTGGTAATGATTTCTATTATATACACCGCCCTCAAAGCGTTATATCCCCCTCCCACACCACACACACACACACACACACACACACACACACACACACATATATATACAGCACCACTATACAGACGCGAGTCTCGATATGTTGAAGCAACAGGGACTGTAGATGCGGCAGTGTCTTAAAAGTCTGAACAGGCATGCAGGTAGAGGCAGTTGCACAAATGCAACTACACACTTGTTCAGCCGGCGATATAGAAAATAGGCCTTCCCATGCACAATTGACTTCTAATATTTTGTAAACTCCTCAAGTCGTCCGTTTAGCAGGCATTGCAATTTCAGTGGATTTGAAAGAAGCAGCACTTTGACAAAAACTAAAAAAAAAAACTTAACAAATGCGTTCTCTCTCCCTGAAAGTACCATTTCTAACGCAACTATTGAAGTAAGAGCACAACTGTGTTGTTCCCAAGTAAAATGAATATTGGTTTGGTGAAGTGCAAGAATTTCCATGTAGTTTCATGTGTAGCCACTGAGGAGGATGAGCTGTGTTGCAGGGCAGCAGTCTCAGGATTTGCACAAGTCTGATCAAATGTTTTTGTTTAGTCCCTTGAACATTTTGAAAATTGATGATAAAAAAAATTGCTTTCATAACAATGTAAAATATTATGTCTCTCCACTATTGAACTCTGCTTTTTTCTTCAAAATAATATCAGCTTATATCAGAAATTTATTTGCATATTTAGTCATTTTGAACTATCGTGTCATATTATTCCTTCGCATTGCGTGTTTGCATGCAAGGTAAATCAAAAGTGAGAAAAAGGAGGAGAGAAAAGAGAAAGTACACAACCATACTTTCTCACAGAACACCCTTGAATTTCACCTTGATGATGATACGCTGACAACTAGCAGAACAGCACAAAAAAAAATCCCTAATTAAGAACAAAAATACAATGTTCATTAGCAGATACAGATATACGGGCTTGGCCTTTTGGGGCCCTTTTATTCTCAGACCTAACAAACTCCCCGGCCTAACTAAAGGGCGGCAGAAGGGGAAAGTGGCATCACATCAGGAGTCAAAAGTCAAAGTGAGGTGTTGCCGGCATTTGACCTCATCACCTCTAATTGACCAAATAATGCTGGATCCCCATGAGATGTTTTCCATCTGTCACCATGCAAAAGTGTCTGCAAGGATACAGTCATTCTGCATCCTTGCATTATCTTTCTGATAATGAGCACACACATCTTGCACAATCTCATACAAATACACATCGTTTCATTACTTTTAGAGGTAAACTTCCTTCACACACAAGCTCCCTGCTCCCCTCTGCTCCCTCCAGAGTCCAGGTCAGGGTGCCCTCCAGAGCGCTTCACCGTCTCCGCTGTTAATTACCACTAATTGGCCCTACTCGCCCCCTCCCCTCTTTGCTATAATGGAACCATTCATCTTTACTACTTAATGAGTAGGAACTGTAGTCACCCATCAAGGTCAACCACAACTAGCATCCAAAAGACAGAACGACATAAGCTTGGAAACACTCGAAGGAAGGTTGCTCTAGCCGTTAAAATACAAAGGAGAGAAACATAAAGTTGAAACAATTTCCACACATGACTTGGCTTTTTATTTATTTATCTTTTTTTATGTGGCCGATGTGTTAAAAAAAGAAGTTGAGAAATGCCTAGAAGCTGTGTGAGTCTGCACTGCCCGACCGAAAAAAAACAAAAAAAACAAAACCACAACACAGGCAGGGAGTTTCCAAAGACGCACTAATTAAAATATGAGTTATGTGAGCGAAAACAATGGCTTTCTCAGAATAATGCTGACCGTTGAAGTCAGACTGAGCTGCAAATACACAAAGTGCTTTTCCAAAAAAAAAAAAGAAAAAGAAAGGGGAAAAAAAAGAAGCACTGAGAGTTTTCTTATCTGGCTTGGGCGCACACGTTATTATCAAAACAATCACCCCGACTGTCGGCACAGATTCCAGCCTCAGCGGGTGAGAGGGCAACATGTTAGCATGTCTCAACCACCATCAAACATCTAATTAACACTGAATGTTTTAAATATTAGACCAGCGGCTGCTTTGTGTTCATTTCTGTGGTGATTCTAAAAAAAAAAAGATCAAAAATAGTTACTGCTGGAAAGACTGACTTAAATAAACAACCACCGAATTACTGAAACACTACTAGGTTTATTTAGCATCTCTGGAAAAGATGTGTAAAAAGCCCTATAATAAATTCAGTTTTTATTGCATTGAGAAACGTCTAACCTTTAGCTGCAGTATATTTATTCAGTGGGAAAAATCTTTTTCTCTCTGCTCTCTTCAACTCACACATGTTTTCTGTGGGATTTAGGTCTGAGAACAGAGGAAGTCCTGCTTGTTTGTGTCTGGTGAAGCTTAGCTATGTTGATTTTGCCATATGTTTTGAATAATCATACACCAATAACAACCCATTTTCAGCTGTCTGATAAAGGCCACCAGATTAGTAAAATCTGGCATTTAAAGGTTGTATGATGAAAGGCGCTCTAGCAAGGTTCATTTTGGATGAGAAACAGGCCCAAATCATCATGGATCCCCCACCGTGCTAAATAATGGGTATGGCTTATTTTCCACATATTTTTCACACACCCCTTTCTATGTTCTGTTCAAGTTTACAACTGCACGTAGGTTAGAAATGTATAATTTAATGGCTTATTTAGTTTATAAAGTCAACTGTTTACAGACTCTGTTCCACCTGGTTTTGCTTATTTGTTTGGTCTGCGGCAGACAATCTAAGAAAACAAACTCTACGTCTTTTAAAGTAGATCACAAAGCTCTGGTGTGAAAGTGCCTCTCGTCTCATCTTACGGAAGTTCCCAGATTCAGTTAAAGTCCCGGTAGGATTTAGCTAATTCCACGTTTATGTGTTCGATACGATGACAGAAGAGTTTCCTTTCTTCTTCTTTTTTTTTACTGCTTGGCATGTAAATAGTGTCTGTTTGTTTTGGAGACTTATTCATGCCATTCTTTCCAGCAGTTCACCAACAGTGAACTTTGAAGATTTTGTTTTTTCTTCTACCTTCCCTGCACACTCAGTGTGGAGCCAGGATAAACTTGGGTCCATTTTGGTGGCCAGTGGTTAAAAGAAATGTGTCACATCATATTCATAGTTGAGAAATAGAAAAAGATGGATTACAACTTTGTGGCTCCTAAAAATTAAGTAAATGTTAAAAGTACAAATTTAAAAAGGAACTCTGTGATATTTATTTTAATGTGATATTTAGAGTTACAAGAGGGCCAGCAGCAGTTATTTTCTGAGGAACAGCTTGTTTTTTTTTTTTTGTTTGTTGCAATTTAAAAAAAAAATCCAAATAAAAGAGACATTTAGGATTTTTTTTTGTGTGTGTGTTAAATTATCCTACCATAAGAGTTTATTTTGAGGCTTTATAGACATCCCGAACATGAGTGCCACTAAGTCTGTCTGTGTCAGGTCAGAAAGGACTATATCTTGCATCTTCCTGCACGAGCAAGGTAAAATGTAGGTCAATACCGTAAGCCGACACTTTAGCAGGTGTCTTACGCAGAGAACGTTTCATTTGGTTTCACACAGCGCTGCAGAGGCAAGAGCAGCCACGTGCTCCAGCAGAGCTGTGGCGATCAGCTCAGCGAGGGTACGTTTGTGAAAGGGAAGGTCTTCTATGGATTATGTTAATGTGGTATTCCACACTCCCCTCTGGCATGTGTCTGACATTACAGTAACCTTTGCATGTTTAGCCAACAGTAACAATGGATGTTCATTGAGCAGGGAGGGGGAAGCTCACACAGCGAGGAACACGCGGGCCCGAGATTAAACGTGCACAGCAAACATCTGCCCCCGCCATCCACATTGATATTCTTTGGAAGAATTAATATCCTAAAGAAATAAGACATTCATGCTTCAAAATAAAGTTCACTCATGTTGTCAGTGTCTGTTCCAGTTCATCCGGTTTCTGCCAAAGGAGTGGCTGGAATGTAGAATAGTTGTCTGGCGGTGTCACAAGAAATAAGAGCTGTATCGAGAATAAATTTTGTATTTAAAACACCCTCCGCAACAAACTGCATTCTAATGCAACCTCAAATCCCGCACTCAATATCTCCAGGAAGAGCTGTGAAATATGCATGCATGTTTCCGGTTTTGCATATGTCCTTGCAGAGAAGAGGATGTGGTGTCAAGAAGTTTCCAAAATTCTTGAGTTAAAATTTATCTAAATGAAGCATCTTTTAGCCAGAAGTGACCGCCACTGTCCTGTTGTGACCACTGGCTATAAATTTAGAAAATACACGCCACACACACACACACAGGAGCTCTGGTGGATTTGGAAAGGGTTTGGTGGGGAGTTGTAAAGAGTGACAAGAGAATGTTGTGGGTAAGGAAAATATATGGCTTGTCATAAAGATGAATATGCATGGACAGTATGATGCTCGTGCTATGAAAACATTAAGTAAAAAAACAAAAAAATAGTTCTACTCTATTTACACAATGATATTTGCAGGTATAAGCCTTTTTGTTGTCTTTTAAACACCTGCTCCTCCTTTTCTACACCTCTCAATGAGACAGAAAACAGGCGTAAGAGGATTACCGCAGCAAAGTACAAGTGCAGTGATTATTTGATATGCAAAGATTGTGTGAGGTCATCTGAGGTGCCTACGCTCCCTACCTGAGCGCCTAGTCTGCAGCAGATCGAAGGAAGGAGGCAGCCAAAAGTTCTCCCTCTCTTGCAAGATAGACAAATATGGCTGGTGTAAAAAATATATAGTATATATATATATATACAAGCATCAACCATCACTCTTATTAATGTAACGCTGTTTTAAAATAATACGTCAGTCTAGCAACTGACTCCAGGCTAACTAACTGAGCAGGTCATAACCTTATATCAGTTTATTACACTAGTCACTCTGTTGGAAACAGAGTAATAAAATTGTATGTCATTTTGTTCAAGTATATGTTCAAATAAACAAATATTATTTCTATTTTTAACAAACTGTAACCTACCTTTATTTATTATGTTATTTATTTTATCTCAGCAGCATCCTAGCTTTTCAGTTTTAAATAAAAGCAATTACATTATGCCAATCATTTTTGCTTTTCATTTGTTGTGGGAATATCATGCAATAGAGGTATTTTTACATCAATGTTATGCCATAAAAATCTCATTTTTATGACATGATAAAAATGAGATTTTTCTCCTAACCAGCTTCACAATCTGGTTATGAAGTTAAAACCTGAACAGAAATTTGCTAATAAATTACACAAGACAAAAAAAAATCTATTTATATCTATTTATCTATTTATAAAAAAAAGAAAAATTATGATTAAGATAACAATCAGATATTTTGCCCCATCTTTATTTTTGTGTCTTTTTGCTTCATGAATTCCATACAGCATCTCACTGGCAGTATACAGTACCTGTTATTTTTCACAGCCTAATACTGCTTCCATGACTGCAACTATTATGATCAACTCAAACAGCAAGAGCTGCCAAAGTACACAGCCTAGCAGGATTCCTTGTGCTGTGGAAGCTGGTGATGATGCTCATGGGTATTTCATAGGTTTGTTTCTGCAGGTATGACATCCACAAAATTATAGGAGTGAGGAATTTGAACTACATTAAATTTAAAACTTTTCTCCGAATCATAAAAACATTGTTTATGGGAATATGTTATCTGTATTCTATTCAATGACATTTTCCGCTACAATTATGGACATACTTGTTACTTATTACACATGAAACAAAGAAACAGTAAGCAGAGGCAGAAGAATGTTTCAGCAGCACCTGAGAGATCAGTATGGCTTAGTATATTAATGTTTGATAGGGTATGCTTGCTGTCTAAATACCTCTGAACTGACTACCGCTCCCTTGGGAGACTTGGCAAGTTGTTGGGAGCCTGAGGAGAAATGGAGAACAAGGTGTATTTAAAGAAAAATCTGGAAAAAGCAGAAAGCTTTGAAGTGAGAACATCATTTAAGAGTATAGTTGTCTCCCATACTTCATAAGAAGAAAAGATTAAATGAAATGTGTATTTATTACTTCGACTTAGGAACTCCACATGGCTAATTAGCATTTGTGAAGGTCAGGAGGGGCTAGTTGTGGGGTTACAAGAGGTAAAGGGCACCACCACTTGGCCTCATGCCTGCACAACCTTACACACACACAACCACGCAGACATACTGTGTGTGTTCAAGACCAAAAGCCCAAATACTTTTTCTTCCTCGTGTCGCTGACAAGGTTGAAGTGGGGAAGCTCCAGAGGGAGAGGACTTTAACTGCAATGACATTTGCCAGAGTTCTCTCCCTGATTTTCTGTTTCTCCCTTTTCTGTCTCTGTAAAGTCATTCAGTCAATTTCCTCAGAAATATGCATCGCTCTGTGTGACTCAGGTCAAATATGCCTTTATTTCTAGATTTCCAAATAATAATTGCTTACACAAGTCTCTACAAATGTGTGTTTTAAAAAAAAATAAACACAGTCCACAATATATGGCTGTTGAAAGACTATGAGTGCCTGACCGCACAAGCTTTAACCATGTTTTTCTGGACATGATGTTCTATCTGGACATATCGGCATCAGGGTGTAATACTGATGCCATTCTTGGATCTTTCTTTGGATTGGGGACATCAATCTGTCCACCTAAGTTCTTTGTTGATGGATTTCCAATTTTGGCAACTTTTACAATAGAGGTGAGCGATATGAACTTAACGTTTTATGACAATATTTTGAGGAACTTTATTGTGATAACGATAAAAGTGACAATAAGAATTATTTATTACTCACTGCGTATCACAGCAATCACAGCCCCACAAACGCAATTAATGCTCTTGGAAAAACATTCCCACTTGTAATGCACTTCTTTAGGACACCAGTCTTGTAAAGAACTATTATTTGTATCACTAAGCTGCACAGCAACTTTATTTTCAAATTTATTGGTAGTTATTGATGCTTTTAAGTAGAGAAGCTAGTATAACTACCAATCTCGACAGTAAAGAGAGTTTTGGGGGGTTTTAAACATCATTAATTAGAATTTATTGTGAGAACAATAAATCAAAATTCGTGTCATTATAAGAAATGAATCACGATAAATGATAAACAATATGATAAATATCTACCCCTAATATTGGTTTAAACTTAGAGATAAGAATTAGCTGTAAACTTAAACAATACAAAACATGGTATTCTCAAAACTTGCATTTTAGCACGCTTTTGATAAATACTTAATAACGTCATGTTAGCAAAATTACCCAATGCTTAAGCATACATGCAGAACATGTCACAGAATGTTGTCAAACTATTACTTATGCTCTACCATTTAGTTTCTCTCTTCATTTTCCATCCATGTGCTCAAATCTCATATAAAAATCAATTTAGTTGTACATCATTTTATGATAATTTAGTATTACACCCTTCATTAATGTTGGTTGTTATCCCTCCTTTAGGTCAGTTGACTTTAATGATCTATGGCCCCTGATCAAACCAAAGCAACTCTGAGGGCTGTCCTGCATGTAAATATTAATTATTAAAACCACGATCAAAGGTTCTTACAGTAGGCTCTAAAAAAATTTGCATCATCCATTTTGGATGGGGACAAACTGAGGCATGATCAGAATAAAGTGTCCTGCAAGAAGGCACCTCAAATGCACACCTCAAAATGTTGGGTACGAAACATCCAGACCTACCCCAGATACAATATGAAGAAGAGGCAAAATGACCAGAACTATACAGAGTAGAGGCTCCAGCGGACACTGAGAGGTCTTAAAAGAAACTTTGTTTTGTCTTGAAGCCTGTTTTCATCTCGAGACGGCAAGAACAAGGCGAGAAATGCTAGCCCAGAACTCCAGAAATCTATGCCAGCAGAAAAAACGCAGCTACCACATTTCTACTTTTCGACATTAACCACACCCGCTTTGAATTTCGAGTCAATCATATAATAGTTGTGGGACCACTGGGGAGGAATTTGCTGCCAGGAACAAGCTGAAAGAAACTCACAAATCACAGTTCCCAGAAAGGAACGATGTTATTTTTTTTTTCTTGCAGCACTGGGAGAGAGTGACAATGTCTTTGTTCTTGGAGAGCAAGTAGAGATCTTTATTGAGCTTTCAATCTCTATTTGCCATGAAGCATATAGGTCTTGACGATGTTGCCAGCTTGTTGGAAGACTCTCGCTTAAGGTAAAAAATATTTACAATACAGAAGGCGCTGTTACAAGAAGCACAGCTAACTGCTGGCGCATACAGGCAGTGACAAAAACACTAACAGCCAGTTGGTGGCACAAAAATTACATTAGGTAAACATTGAAGCAGCTTTGCTTTAAAAAAAAATACTATGAGGAGAGAGCTGCTGTTTTTCAAGAGTGGACAATAAATCTTAGAACACTAAGCTGATGATAATCATTTCATTTTTGCTTTTCCTTCTTCTTCTCCTCCTCTGATTACAGAGTGCATTATCGCCCTCTATAGGCTGTCGTGGAAACAGTAAAACTCAAGGTGGAATGTGGTTGTCCAGCTAAGCCAAAAGTAGCTTGGACAATGGCGGATGCTCATCCAAGTGTGTCACATTCATAGAAACGGCAAAGTACGTTAAAGCCTCAACTATCAGGGCATTTGTAACTTATTCATATTAGCCTATACAATATGAATGAAATGATTGTTGAAATAAAAGCAAAATATAAAAATATCAGAAAAACATTTAGATATCAACATCTCAGAAAATCTACCCCTAACAAATAAATATATAGTTAAATGACTCACACAAATAATTGACGCATACATACCATAAGTGATCAACAAGACTAGAAAACCATATAAGCAAAAGTTAAATCTCCCATATGGACCATAATTGCTGCTCCTCAAAATTGCTTTGTTTTCTGTTTTTCTGCTGCCTCCCTCACATCCACAGTTCAGATAAGACAGAGCTGAGAAACAGCTGACACAAAATCAACACCCGCTCGAAGTAATTAAACTCTCTCTTCAGGGCATTTACACACTAACATTTGACTCCAGGGCAAGTAATGAGTGCACAGTGTAGTAAGACACATGAAAAAAAAAAAATTTATTAGTCAGCTAATAACACGCACGCTTACATCCAGTAATATAACTGACCTGGTATTTCACTTATTTTAAGAAATCTGAATTAATTGGTGTTTTGTGGAATGCACAGGCAGATCAGGGATAACCCCGGCCTGCCAATTACCTACACGGCTTCCCTGTTTCATCCACTCAGATGAAAAATGCTGCATGGGGCCTTATCGGACACAACAGAGCAAATTAAAAAAATTCACTCCACCGCTAATCACCACAGCGCTGTCTGGCCAAGACTGAGATGTAAACAAAACAGGAAAAAAAAAACAAACGACTGATAGGAGGAGGCAGGGAAAGCCGGTCTGCTTCGTGCTGACAACGGAGGCTTCGGTGCGCTCGCTCTGGCACAGGCTATATAGAAGAGACGCACCGAAACAGAAAATCTGAAGGAAAGAGTAAGACATTTGATGACCAGACATCGTGGGCTGTCCATCTGATGCAGAACATGATCCATAAATTAAATTCCCGCATCCGCGGTCGGGCACATCACTATGCACGAGGCTCCCTGAGATAGCTGCATAATACAAAGTGACATTGATGCATTGCTCCCATTATAAAGTCTTTGTTCATATCACACTAATAATTCATAAGACAGAAATGTAAACAGTATGCGCTGCAGAGCACTGCGAGCAGGGATCATTTCAAGGTAAGCACATTACCAAGAATGGGATTGGGTCTAGTCTTTGATATAGAGCTCCACTGAGCTTTGATTTCAATTCTACCCGCAAAACACTAAACAAAATAGTGATAAATTAGAGGGAATCATAGATGCTCATTCATTTTTATTTTATTGGGTCAGATTTTCAAAGAGCTGCTGTTGTAATTATCTGAGCAACAACACTATTTCTCTCTCATTAGTCTCTCATTATTATCTGCTAATTACTTTTACTGTTTTCTAGCTCTGATTAGTTTATAACAGACAGACGCTTATTATAAGGAGTGTTTCGTTGATGATGTAAGCTGAAATAAGTCATTAGGGTTGCACATATGGTTTCGCTGCTACATACTGTAGGTGAATGCTGCAAGTGAGAGAAACAAAATGGAAAACGAGAATCAAAGTACTCTGATTTAAAGCTAAGCTACAAAGCTATTTTCTGAGGATGCATAAACAAAGGATTAAGCAAATGAAGAAAGGAGGTGCAAAATGGCAAAAAAAAGGGCAAGAAGCCAGCTCTACCTGTATTTAGAAAGAAATTATGCCCCCTATCAGATCCAATTAATATCAGCTAGTTTGTTCCTAATTGATCGGCTATAAAAAGGTATCCCATTAACAGGTGATTACACAAAAAAGGATCTCATGATGGATTAAACCACAGAGCTCTGTGAAGACCTTGGCAACTTTATTGTAGCCAATTATACTGATGGCATTGGTGGCAGATATATTTCTAAACTTCTGAATTGGGCCCTTAATTCAGCAGCCGAAAGAACATCCCTTTCAACAATAAACCAGCGACAACAAGGTATTGCTTACAAAATTTCTGACAGGAAAGTCAAGATGGCCAGAAGACTTTGGTGAGAATTTCAGAAAGACCTAGAATTAGAATAAACAGTAAGTAGTACACTTAACCCATATTAATGGTCAACATGCAAGATAGGTCATCAAAACTTGTTCTGACCTGTCCAGAATGTTTGGACAGGCCAATAAAATACTGGGAGAATCTAGTCAAGTTACATGAGAATACAATTGACATGTTTGATGTTACTGCACCATATATGGAGGAAGAATGGCACTGCAATTAACTCTACGCAACAACATACTAATTGTGGATAGAATGACTGTATGGATAAATGACAACTAGTTTCTAACTACAGCAGGTATCTTGAAGAAGTCTTTACCAACAAACTGGTCTCAAGCAATTAGACAATGTATTTTAATAAGCATATTCGATACTAAATTCGTGTGTTGTTTCACTTTGATGCATTTAATTTGGGTTCCTTTGCATTTGTGTCAATAGTCCCATCAGGAACATTTCCACAGAGAAAATTTTGACCTGCTCAATACTTATTTCCCCCTGCGCATCTTGTCAAATATGCCGTCCATAGCTAAGGTGGGTTCCTGCAGGACAAACAAACACAGCAGTTCGGTTTTCATTCTGTTGAGTGGCCACAGGAGCGAGCGCACAGGCGGCGAGGGGGACGAGGGAGGGCGGTGGTGTCAATGAAGGACGCTTGTTTTGCTCACAGCAAGCTCCTGTGGAGAGGTAGTGGGGAGAGAAATTGAATTTGAAAACAATTGGGGGGGGGAGGGCGTCAACAGGTGACAGACTTTGAGCTTTGACCAAATTTGCTCTGAAGTGAAGCGCAGTCGTATCAGTGTGCCAATTTGGAACCAGTGTTATGCACTACATCGCTCTGCTTTTTTACACATAGCCTGTCAGCAGCGTACAGGAGAACAGTGCTCCTGCTCCTGACATGAATTAAACATAGGGATGTTTGGAGCGCAGATATACTGCTCCTGGAATGTTGCAGGAGTTAGGGAAGAAAACAGCACCTTATGCTAAAGAGGGAAAAAAAAACTAAAGTACCAACTCCTCTGAAGGGTAGGTTTCCTTTAATTATCCACACCAGAAACTGAAGCTGGAAACTGCGTTAACACCGTTTCCGAACATCTCGACAGACGGAATCAGCCGCTAATAATCATAACGCGAAAAGAGTTAGACTACGCTACGTTTCATGGAAATAATTTTATACAATCAATGGAACAGCAAACCCGCCCACGCTTAACGCATTCACCTCATTTTCTCAGCACCCAACACAAATTGCCTTTGATTGAAACAATGTAGGCTAATGAACTACTTTTGTTTCCACTGGAGGCAGACAGTATAAGCTGCGCTCAGCCTCCTTGCCCTCCAGCTGCCCAGATGTGCCATCCAGCAGCGCACATAATTTGCTCCAACAAAAACAACTGCAGTGAAATGGCTCTTCGTAAGAAGGACATTGCCCAGTTTTGCTTCAGATTTCCAAACTGGCATTGGCTCCACTAAGATTTTCTGTCCCCCATTCCCAATCAAATGGACTTACATGCATGGTATTTTTTATTTTTTTTTATGCATTTAGGAGAGAAAATGACAAGCTTCATTGAGTTGCAAAATGTAAGCATTTATCTGTTTACCCACTCCCTCCTGGCTCCACCCACATATGATCACATATGTAGGTAAGAAACAAATCGAGCTATAGTATTTTGAAATCATTTAAAACTAAATAAAAAAAGCATGTTGTGACATATCAAATCATTTGAACTGTGACAAGAAAACAAACTATATAATACTTCAATTTATATTTAAACTACTACTACTTTAATTTATTTTTAAATCAGAGTTAGATTTCAAATGGCTATGGAAACAACCTAAAAGAATCAAGAAAACCTGATATTTTTTTTTCATAGTGTGCCACTCAGTGAGGCTCAGTGGTGGCACCATCTGACCACCCACGACAAAACTTTTTGGAGACACCCCTGTGAACTGGCAGCTCCAGCAATTTGTGTAGAGCTGACAGAAAGTCTGGGAGATATGAAGCCATCCATATCCCAAAACAAAGCAGCATAATTTGACACTTCTTTAAACTGCCATAAAATAAAAAAAAATATTTAACTTAAAACTGTGATACCACAACAACAATAATTACAAAACTGCCCAGGAAGTATACTTTAAGTGTATGTAACATGATATAATATAAATATAATAAAAATGTGTTAGTCAATCTGTTCTAACAGTCAGGAATTCAGTTTGCAAGATATTCAGCCAGATGGATGGAAGTCTCACTGGAGAAGATCCCCACACCTGACACAGATGCTAGGTCACAGGGAGCGGTTTAAGCAGCTTAATTACAGATGAGAATGAGAAAAATAGAGATTTATTGTAATTGATATCAATAATGCAACTCTGAACCGTGAAACTGATTAAAAAGAGAGAATCCTTAGAAATTACCACTACGTTTAAAAAAAAAAAAGAATAGTGTAGCTACATACGTATTTAGAAATAACATAAATCATTCATCGTGAAACAATCTAAATGAAATATAAGCAGTAAATGCAACATCACAAAAGCGTAATGGCAAAATCCTGCAAGAGTCCCGTTTTTCTCCTGAACACACTCTGCCTTAGTGGGACCACTGGGAGCCAATCAGATGGCAGGCTGGATGTCAACTCGGAGAGCTTTAACACAGTTTACCACCACTATTCAAATTGTGAGCAGAGCTGGATGGGAATAAACCGAGCAGCGTGGATGCGCTCCTGCTCCACACGGGGGGAAAAGCGCACAGAGAGCGGACGGACGGTCCTTAAGCGGGCGCGGTTTCAAATTAGCTTATCGAAACAGGGGAGAGAGAAAAAATAAAGAATTGTGAAACACATTTGATTCTGACTAGTTTCTACTGAACTATCGCATTTTGTTCCACGGGCGCTTTCAGCAGGACACGTCGTCAGCAGGGGCGTTTCGCAACGTGTCTGACAACACGTCGGCAGAGTTTCTACATCTGTGCGTTAAAACTGCAGTTATACAACATATGAACAGTTAACGTGAGAACCAAACAATTGTGTAAGCGTAAAGCGATGATTGCTTAAGAACAAAATCAGTGTTTCCCTTTTTGTCTTTCACACCGACCCCATTTTGGTTGTAAAGCTTAAAGTTGAAGAACAGTAAAAGGTCCAAACATTGGACGGTTAAAAAGGTAATAAAAATACATATTTAACTAAAACCCGCAACTTTGGAACAAACTGCCCGTGACTGTTTTCATAGTAGTTCACCAAGGCGCACCTAAACTCCCAGAACTCACCTGTGTTCTGCCGAGGCCCTGCCCTCCGCTGCCTGCGTTCATTGAAAGCGGGTGGTTCCTCTGCTGCCCTCCCCAATGGCCAGTGCTGGCTCCATATTGGGGGCCCACGTCCTTCCCCAAAGCCATGCCCGCCTGATGCTGAGGCGTCGGGCCGCCGTAGTCCTGATAAGCACCTCCGTAACCCCGCATCATCGGACTGGGAGACGTGAGCAGCTGATTGAGGGTTGGCGTGGCCCCTGAGGGCCCCTGTTGCTGCTGTGTTTGCCCCGGGTACCTCTGAAACCCACCCGAAACAGGGGACTTGCCGTGGGTCGCAGAGGAGTTGCTGCCCATCATCATGTTGCCTGGCTGCCTGCATCCAGAGGAGCCAATCATCCCGTAGGCCCCTCCGCCGTAGCCCGCGCGGTACGCCGGGTACTGGCCGTACTGGTTGTTGTGGTACCCCCCTTCACTGGAGTCCTGAGTTACCCCCATTCCACTGCTTTGTTGTTGCTGCCCGCCATGCTGATCATAACACGGCCTTGAAGTGTAATAGCTGTTATTAAACTCAGAGTTGTTAGTAGGGGGACCCAAGTTGGAGTGTTCAAACCTGGAGCCCATCATCCTCTCCGTGGCTTTACAGGTGAGGTCCCCCTCGCCTTTCCCCGGGCCGTGCTGCTGCTGGGACTCCTCCTGCCCCACCAACAGGTTCTCCTTACCACCGTGCTGCTGGTGGTCCACACTTCTGTCCCCCCGGGAGGGCTGCCCGTTGTTGCTGTTGTTACTTTGTCGCTGCTGATGTGGCGCAAACTGGCCGAACTGCGGCGGCGGTGGCTGCTGCTGTTGAGGTTGAGGCGCATCTCCGCTCCCCGCACATTTCAGCTTGTGGTTCGCGATCAGAGCCGCTTCCATCGGGGAAGTGTTTGAGTTTGACGCCGAGAGGTTAATCCCGGTCTTGTCGTGGCCGTCCGGAGCTTTGTGCGTCGCGGAAGTTGAATGGACCATGCTGCCGAGCTCGCCTCGGCGGTGATGGTCTACATTATTCAGAGTTCCATCGCCGGCACCCAGCATCTGTCCGCTCCGCTGCGCGGTCCCTGCCCCTCCACCTCCTCCTCCGGATTTCCCCGAATTGAGCTCCGGAGTCAAAGTGCCCGATAATTTCTTATTTTTATTATTAGTTCTGGTCGGAGCCGATGCCACTTGCGCAGCCATGGTCACTCCAACATCTCAGCGCGCAGTGACAGCAAGCCCCGACCAGCCTTGCGCACAGAAACTGACAACAGGGGAAGGGGAGAAACACTGAGAGCTAAAAAAAAAAAAAAAAAAAAAAAAAAAAACAATATCAAAAGAAGTCTATCTTTTTTCCCCCCCTATAACGAAGGTTTTGCTGTGGTGAAATGGCGAGGCTTCATGTTGAAAGTTTTTCTCCCAGCTTTGAACGAAACTTTTTCTTCTTCCACCCCTCTCCGCCTCTCCTCCATCCCCGGTTCTCTGTAATGTGTAGCAGCGTCTCCCGGAGCCTTGTGGCCCAGCATGGCATGAGAGAGAGCGGGCTCCACCAGCTTATCCACCTCCAGGGCTCCGGCGCTCTTCATATGGAAAACCTGGACTGGAGTGGTGAATCGTTACGCACTAAATATATGCTTTCATTTCGTCTTCGTACCACTTTCAATGGTGCATTTTTTTTTTAAAAGCGTAACATGAAGATAAAAACGTGTGATTTAAAATACGCTTAGTTTAATAGTCTAATTTTAAGGTTTTAACAGCTTTATTAGGACCATATGGAGTCAAGAGATTGTTACCGCCTCTCCAACTGAGGCGCACTTTATGTTTTCACATCTTAAGTGGCTGGTTGTGTTTTACCAAATTACCCACCAACATCGCTTTAACCGCAGCAAATAAACATAAATAAACGCCAATGCGAAGTTTTTGCGCGTCACCACTCCATTATCCAGATCTGCTTTTACCTCCCCTCTCCCGCTCCTCCGTCCCTCGGCTCAAGCCGGTTTCTCCGCAGCTCCTACAGCAGCGGTCGGACACGCAACCGAGAGGTGTGCAATCAAGCTGCCACCAGAATAAGAATGTAATTACGCCTCGTAGCATATGTAAAGCTGCAAAATTCCAGCTTTCCTCCACAACACTTTGCAAATCGCGTCATTGCAGCTATGCAAATTTCAGCGCAATAGAACAAACAAGCAAAGATGCAATAATCAGAAATCCAGACAATCATTTCAAATATTCAAGACTATTTGATTAGACTAGATGGAATGCGATCTGAGGTCAATTTACAATGGCGCTGCTAAAGGAGGGCCACGGGGGGCAATAGACCTTTTATAAATACAACATATTTTTAATAACCTTTGTTTAGAACTTATCAGCTTTAAATAATGTGAAACTGGAGCCAAGATTGCATAAAGGGATCTGCAAGGGCAGGTCCTTGTATGGATAGCATTAGCTGGAGGTTTTGCAGGTCATTGACACCCACCACACGCAGAGAAGCCGACAACGGTCACGGCTAAAGCAGCTGGCAATTTATACTGCTGTGTGCCAGTATCTTAATGGAAAGTTAAGTGAAAGGAAAACATCTGGCAGAAAATTGTGGACAAGAAACAGAGAAAATCAGAGTCTTGAGAGTTAAAGAAAACTCCATTAGGCTCAGGGTGGAGTCAGTGCTGTGTGTTTCATCACATCCAGGACATTTATTTATCATCTCCCTTGAATTCCTGTCCTTTATCCGCTCTAACATACAGTTGTGGGATAATATGACTTCTGAAATGTTATGCATTTTAATTTGAGTGACTAGTTATCACTCCCACATCCACGCCCCATTAGGCGCCTTTTATAAAACTTCCTGGGAACACCCCTGTCACAATACATTGAAATGTAAGAATGGGATTGTAATAAGGATGGATCTTCAAGCTAATCCTCAGATGAGCCTTATTTAAACAGATGACTGCATTCCTCAATTTCCCCTCATAAGATTCTCACTTTTTTTTTTTTTCAAAGAGAGACTTGTCTGAACATCTAATAGAAAAAAAATAACCGCGGGCGGCAGTGTTAGACCACACAAAACCAAAGTCTACAAGATATTCTATCCCATCAATAGTATTTCAAACATGAATGTAAAATAGTGCTTAGTAAAGAAGCCAGGGTGTCTGTTGGGACTTGAATGAGCAGAGGGTCCGCTTTGATGAGATCAGATGCATTTGATCAACAGAGGGAGCTGCAGATGAAAGAGTGGAGGGAGGCGGTGAGGGTAGGAGGAGAGGGGTCGTTTTAAGGGGGGTAGAGGAGCGTTGTGCTGAGGATGGCCATGATAATTATGATTAGTGGCTGTGGCTGGAAGAAATGTGAGGAGAAGATCATTCTGCCAGTGGTGGAGGTAAAATAGATTACCATTATTGACATGACGATTATGGGCTGAGGTAGTGACGATCAAATCATTCTTGCTTCATGTCACAATTTAGTTTCCTTATAGGAGTTTTGTGTTGGATGAGACACAAGAAATCATGTCCATGACAATGGGAAGACCCCTGCTGGAGAAACTGTGTGATTACAAGCAGAGGGTTAAAAAGATAGAGCATGAAACACATTTTTAGGTGTTAAGATTCCCATCTTATATCTTGCTTGTCTAATTCATCGCTCTCAACCCCCGTCTTCCCCCCCGCCCATACAGATATATATTTTGGAAGGAAGAGCAATCAAAGTGAAGCACTTTGATTGGAGCACTTCCAATCAAAGTGCTGTAGGACCTAATGAAAACCAAAAATAGGGCTGAACATAAAGACATTAAAAAATATAAGTGAAGATGAAAGAAATAATAAAATTATAAAATATGATTGCATATAAATTACAATTATATGATAAAAACAGTGACATTAAAAAAACTAATAAAAGGATGAAATAAACTAATGTTTATTATCCTTCTCTTAAAAACAACTAGCATCTGTCTTTGTGGTTTAAATTTATCCGTACATATTTAACAATATTTAACAAGCTCTATTTTCACTCGGTTGCATTTCTTTGGTAGCTATTTCTTAAAATGAAAAAAAAAATAGTATTTTACATTATTATTAGTAACTATTACTGGAAACAGCGTCATTGAGTCACGGGGGACTATACAAGCTTCTTCATCCTTGGTGTTTTGGCAGGAGATAGCTAAAATGGGAAAGCATGCTTTTTTTATTTTGGTTTTACATCACCTGGATATAAATATCAAATTTATATTACTACACAGCATCAAGAAGCTTAATCCCACTTTTCCAAATAGAACTGTCTCACCAGAGACAAATAAACAAGAATGACAACCCTGGAAACCTTTCCCAGCTGCATACCTTTATGAGCCCATATGGCACAAAATAAAAGCAATAACACTGTTATGGTCCAACTACAGACTCTATGGTGTTCACTGGCCCAGCCTACAGCATCAACATACCAGATGGCTGTTTAACTATAGGGCACGCCATGAAGACATCACATTAACAGCCTATTTACATGTGATTGTGAAGAAGAAACCACACAGGTGAAGGAAAATGACACCAGCGCTTCACTAAATGACTGCTTTTGTTGGTTAAGAGCTAAAGTATAGACATTTAAGTCTGATCCACACAATGTACACATGACATATCTAGTTCCCATCAGCCCCCAGATCAAAGACTCAGCCCTGATTTGCTGGAGCTACGCTAACGCTAACAGTAAGGGGACCTGGGGCATTAGCATATTCTATGATGGTGCCCAGCTTTTTCAAGCCGTTGCCTCGGCTGCAGCTCTGGGTGTGCCGCGCTGTGGCTTTGCAGCTCTAATTTCCCCTTTCTCGTTCATTAAAAAAGCCCACTGTTCTCCTATTAATTCGCAGACACACTGATGTGTCTGAAAGCTGGGGATGTGTACGCTACGTGCGCGTATGTGTGTTTGGGAAGGAGGGAGGTGGAGGAGGGCAATGGCTCAGCGCATTTGCATTTATGTTTAATTTATAACCTTCAGGGGCCCCCTGATGCAGCAAGATTGAAACAATAACTCCAGACAAACACAGGGAAGAGTGGAGGAGGAGCCTGAGGAGGGTGGATGGAATTAAAAATATACAGATATGAGATGGTATGCGCTTTGGAAATGTGTGTCTGTACACTAAGGATGCTGTTGAGGTGAGTGCAGCTTTCATGTGCATTTCTATGAGAATTGGTATTATTCATCTGCATCAAGGAGTATTTGAGATGCACACACACGCACATACCCACACGCACACACGTGCTGACAGAGAGGCAGAGGTCTCCAATCCACAAGGGGATAACATGCCACGGTGAGTGTCTGTCAGGAGCAGAGCTGGAGCCTGTTCTGGGGGAGTCTGCAGGGATCTCCCCCTTTGCAGCACAGCAGACAGTAGCAGCAGCACAAGCTTGGCCAAGCACAGAAAGTGGGTCAATCCAAAACAGACACACACACACACACACGCATGCACGCATGCACAAACAGGCCCGGATACACACACGCTCAGCTTAGATATATGCGGCCTCTAATGTCAAAGAGTGGGCGTGTTTGTAAGAAAATAAAGAATGCACAGATGAATGTGTTCATGGGAGAAAGCATAGCAGTTTACTTTGCATTAGTGATGTTAGAGGGGGTGGTGAGTGAAGGGAGGCTTATTTGAGATGGAGGTTAGATGGCTGCTTGGTAGAGGAGAGGAGGTGTAGCTGAGACAAAATGTAGCCAGCCATTGTAAGCATACCGTGTGGAAGTGCATCAAATTGATCCATAGTCTTTTCATTTCAGGCTTGGGTAAATAACAGCATTTGCATTGATCATTCTACACAACCAGGCAACAATGGTCTTGGGTAACTTGGGTGATTTGGTGTGTGAGTGCCTGTGTGTGTGTAAATGTGCCTGCTAGCAAAACACATCTCTTATTTCGCTACTGTTCCTTGCGGAGTTGAGGGCCTCAGCAGAGCCCTACAGACGGCTATGATGGATAAAATGTTTTCAACAACACTTCAGAAGAGTGGATGCTATTGTGTCCGCCTATATACCGAAACACAGAATCACAGAATTCCCAGGACGCCGCATGCTCTATTTATGTGTTATGAAAAACATGACTCAAAAGAAAATCGGAAAACAGCCCTGCTCCACTTTCACTGTCAGCTATCATGTGAAGTGTGAAGAGGAGGAAGAGGATGAGAGTGAGAAACAGGGGGAAAGAAGAGTAGACGGGGTTTTTTTTTTTAATCCACAGATCCTTTCCTGATAGTGACAGGGGACTGGGCTCTCAGAAACCCCTCAACCCTGCGTCCCTCCATCCCTTCCTCCCCCCACCTCTGATGCCTGTCACTGCTACCCTCTCCCTCCCTTCTCCTCCCGACTGAAGGAGTGTGTGAAGTGTCCCCCGAGAGGCACTGACTCAAAGACGGTATTTACAAGATCCACACTGAGCCCACTTTTAACTGCCTGTGAAGAACTTCTCCCGCCGCCTTTGATGTGCCAACCTAATGGGGAAGAGCTTGCCGGCAGTCATTGCATATGTTAGCGAGGCAATGTGAGCTAATCCGCTAGCATTGCAAGGTAGATTCATGCTGCTTGCAGTAAATGAGCTCTTCAAATGCTGTATGACTTTGGTGCAATGCTGTCTTTGGAAAATTTTCTCACCGGCAAAAAACAAAATACATATACTGACATGTTCTGTCAACTTTTACAGCAAATCACAGAGGGCTGAAGAAGAAAAAAAAGCACAGTGTACTGATTTTACAGCGGACTTATTTATAAGTTGGTAAATACCCTCTAATATGACTGGACAACACTGACACTGAATTCCCATTGTTGCAAAAGTTTATACTAATATACTTTTCTGTTGTTGTAAATGGTGTTGGAGTAAATAAGTTGGTTTAGCAACATCCTCACCCAATGAAAAATCTTTTAAAGTAGTAAAAATTTTAGAGTGGTACAAAAGACTCATTGCCAGTTTTAGCAATAATTGACTGTTGCGACCAAAGTTGACAAAACTAGTTGTTCAGTTTAAGAGCCAATTATGTACCTTTTCACATAAGGCCAGGTTGGAGTATCTTTTTCTCCTGAAAAATAAAACCAAAATTTCAACCTTGCATGTTGTTTTTACTCTGATTGTCTTTGTTGATATAACAGTCATTTATTTCAGTAATTCAATTCAAGATTCTGTCAAGATATTTTATCTTGACAGACACAAAGAATCATTGGAAAATAAGCTGGATTGACACATGTTAATAAAAAAGTTCAGTGGAAGGAAAACAAAATCAGACAAGCAACAGGCATCAATCACTTCAGCTTTGAGAGGATGATGATGATGCAAAGCATGTTCAAGAGTTGGGGAGGGATTCATATTTTTTCTTCTTTTACAGACAGTTGTTTAGTTTTTAACTTTCAGTATTATTTTTAAGACTTATCTTATACCTTCATTGATTTACTGCCCCCCTGCATAGACAGAAAGCTCGTAGGCTTTTTCCAGAGTAAAGTCCTGAGTGTCATCAAAAGTTATAACTCTGAAGGTGATGGAAGACATCCAGATAAAATATTTCAAAATACAATCAATTTGGATTAGGATTGTACTTAATTTGGGTCCAGTTCTGTACAGCACACCATCATTTGGGCACCTCTGGTCTAACGTCAGATGAATTTTTGATTTATTTAATGTCATCTTACACACACACAAAAACACAAACCACCCTCATTGGCAAATCTGCAGAGACAAAACGCTGATGCTCATCCAACTAAGTTTTATCATTAACAAGCGTTGGAAGAAGAACTGATTTCATAACAAACAGGCATTTGGAATGATTTTGAATTAGGCTAATTAGGTTTGTGTTTTGTTTGTTGCTCAGGAGGCGTGATCAAAGTGATATTTCACCAATTTGTGTCAGCTTGGGAGCAGAGGAGAAAGAGTTCGGAGAACAGTGCCTATTAAATCTCCTCAGGTTTGGCACACCGTTGCGTTAGGGACGGTAATCAAAACAAGAGAGTTATGAATAATGAACAGCGTTGATCAGAAGGAAGCAAAACAGTGAGTTTGTGCAATATTAGTGGCTTTATTTGTAAGAAGACTGGATTCAGGACTTCTGGAGATTCATTGCAGTTTCTACATGCTTAGGTTGAGTGGCAGGAGAGAAATGTTAGAAATTTGGATGGCTTGACCCAGGAGCTCAAAGTCTGAGTGCAACTAGCTGTTTTGATCTTATCTAATATTTATGTATAACTTCCTTGATATTTTCTTCGCTCTGTGAAGCGGTCTGCTTTTACAGTGTTACACAATGATGTCTTAGAGGGGCAATGATGAAGATCAAACGAGGTCGGAGCTCAGAGTATAGAACGTATTCCCTCTTTTTTCTCTCTCTCTACATAGCCTGCGAGGAAAGGCAGCAGCGGGCTATCTAATACTTTGTGATTGAAATACATGCTCCACTAGACTGCAGCATACACTCTGATCATATTTGTATTTGTGTCTCTGTCAAAGGAATATGGGCACAGAAAGAGAAAACGCTGTTACCATTTCGGTATGTGCCTCGTCTACAGAGAGTATGATTCTGCAGAAACACTTATTTTGGGGTCTTTCACGTTCACGGCTGCCACAGAACCAATCAAGGCTGTTTGGATCAGTAATGGCTTCAGTTGCTTTTCACTATCTCTCCACAAAAGTCAAGTGTTCTCAACATGTTATTTGCCCAAAGTGGCCTTGTTCCAAGGCTCTATTGTTAGCCTAATGGAGGCAAGATGACACTAAGACTCTAATTATGGACGCCAACGATCAGCCCTGATAATATTGAGAGTAAAGTGGGTAATTTGTGGCTGTTGTGTTGAAGGGCTGTGGGTAGGGCATAGAAAAAAGGGAGAGAGGGGTTGGGGGTGGTGAAGAGAAGAAGGGAGGTGGGGGAAGTTGTTTTCTTGTGTCATCGCCTCATCGTCCGTCACCCTAATCATTCCCCCAGAGCGTAGAGCTGAGATGTGGACACAGCAGGAGAATATTAATGGACTGTGTGACATTACGGTCCCCGCCCATTCAAAAGGAATGTTCTATTACATTATGGCCCATCAACAGGTGATTTCTCATTGCACGCTAGGATTCAGTGGAGTATACTCCTATTTCATAAAGTGACTGCATGCCGCGGATCAAATGCCCATTTTTCATGTAGAATGCAGATACTGTACATACAGCAGACTCAGGCTTATAGATCAATGTCTTATTTGTCACTGTGCTTGTGGCATACACAGATGTGCAAAAGTCTTGAGTCAGCTCCTATTTATACGCCTTTCTGTCCTCAAGGAACCAGTCTTTGACAGAGCTCTTGACAGACAACCAATGGAACGATTAGGTTTGAAGGAGTATGATTTAGTGGTACCTGATTTTTACAGAAAGAAAAATGTTGCTTAAGAAATACTAAAGACAACAGTTTGTCAAAAAAGGGGGTTGCTGTATGCCTTTTTGAAAAAAAAGTTGCTAAGGGGTTCTGAAATGTTGCTAAATATTGCGACAAAGTGCTATGCTGGTAAGAGTGCTTTACTTTGTTCTTCACACTCTGCTTAACCTTCTTTGCTCATCACTTGCTTGTGCCCTCAGTGTCTCTTGTCACCATCTGTTTTGGTGGAATGTTTCAAAATTTGTCTGGGAGCAGGGTTATCCTGACTCGGGGGATTCTGTTCCACTTTAAAGGAAACTGACAAAGCATCACAAGTCATGTTTTGTTAGGTTTTTCTTCCAATTTCTGGAAGCCATGACATATAGATAATAATTATTTGCAGCAGGTATTTTAATTGATCAACATATTATTTGATAATTTGGTCATACATGTGCCTTCATATTTTGGTGTACAGTTGTGCTTATGAGCAATCAACTTTTCACACACAAAAAGGGCTCATCTTCAAGTTTCTTGAAACCATCCATAGACGTCATACCAATACTGATTGCTTCCCTAATGTTCCTGAAATGTTTAATGAGCATTAAATGTTACTCTTAAAAGTCTTGAATATATTAATGCAGGTCTCCTTTAAAAATGACTTGATTGGCTGGTTTAGCAAGCAACAAGCTTTTAATAGTTAATAAGTGAATCTTAAAAATGAGTTATAGTAATAAACTCTAAAAAAGAACGTTCTTTGTTACACAATGCACTGTGCACTATCTTGGTCTAGTCGAAGCACTAGACAGAAAATTTGAGAAAATGTCTAGAAAATTAGTTAATGTTCGAAAACATTGAAAACTACAAATCAAGACAACTTCAAAGATGCCCTAAGTCTCCAGAAGTATCTTGTCACCATCTGAATCAGAAAATTCAGGAGTCACTCCAATCACTTCCATTAGAGATGTATAAAATCCAGCAGCTAAGCAAGCGTGCTGTTTCTACAAAGAGTTGGGTAACAATAAAGGACAAGACACACCAGATCCAGTTTACTGAAAATCAGGTCGGATGATGTACACAGCAATTAGAACAGTGAAGTTAATGGGGTTTCACAGACAGCTAGCAATCCCCTGCAACTGCGTCTCCAAATGTCTGACCAAAACTGACTCAGAGAAAAGTCTTGGTTGGAAGTATGGAGCAATTTGACCAGGATATCATGAGTGAAGTCTTTAATTCCCATGAACAGACTTCTAAATATTGTGGAAAACCTTCTCAGAAAAGCTGATGATGTTCCAGCTGCAGACAGTAAAGTCTCATGCTAAATCCTATCGGTTAGGAATCAGAGGTTTCCTCACAGCATTGAGCAATCTTTTTTCTACCTTACACTTCTTTCTTGTAACATAATTTCCCAACCAGTATCTAATGTGATAGGCTTAACAAAGTTTGGCCTTTGTCTCAAATTCAGTCTAAGGTAAACAACCTATCCTGATGAATGAAATCCAGTGGCAGTAATGGTAAGACAGACACCAAAGCAACACAGCAGGCTTGTGCCTATTCTGTCAACACCCTAAATCAAAGCCTCCTTTTCTCTTGAGTGATCTGTCCAAACAATTAAAATGGAACCTCTTTGTACCATCACACTTAACATGTCAGACAGAAAAATGAAAGGAGCCTCATGTATTGCCTTGACGCCTCCTGTGACAAGCCCCACGGAGAGAGCAGCACACCACAGAAATGACGGCACTGTTCAAATTTTAAATATGTTTTGACACAAAATCAAAAGTTGCTCACCATAATGGGGCAGAGCTTCCCCCCTTTTCCTCTGTGATCACTTATTAGACCCCAAGGTGAAGCAGGCAGAAATACTGACACCTGAATATTCTCTTTGCACTTTCTTTGACATTTTTTAGCAGATCTGGGAATCATTTCACAATGTGAGATATCATTTCATAGTAAGATTTAGGCTCTGATCTCTCCACATCTGAGGCTCATGAAAAAAGCCACCAATGATCAATGAGGATTCCTGGGTGAGCTGCTGGGTTTTTTTTTTTTTTTTTTAATCTGCTTCTGGTGTCCAAAGGTATGTCTGCTGGTGTTCACATTCTGATGATAAAGAACATTTTGACTACTTGACAGTGAATGGGGGGCTGTTTCTAAACACCCAAATATCCAGATCAGAAATAAAAACTGACTTTTTTGAGATTCATATCATGTTATAATGTTATTCATTCATCAAAAACACACCCAGTGTGTTGCTTTGACTCATTCATACATGGCTGAGGAACCCTTCAATCTCAAGTGGCAGCCATTTTGGGTGCCTTAACATCTGCTCATACAATGCACCGCCTATTTCCCTAAAGCTCCGCCTTGGACCCTCAGTCACAAGCTGAGCTCCAGCCCCACAGAGCACCCCTTCCCTGGAACCCCCCTACACAGCTCCACCAGACCAGTGACAGCAGTAATTAGTAAGCACCTGGAGAAAGCACGTTTGCTGAGTTTATCATACCATCCTAAAAAAGGCTGTAAACTGCGTCAATGGATAGTATGGATAAACACTGTTGTGATGATGATGAGTGTCGGAAAGGGTAGGAGATTCTTCAAGTGAAACTCACCCCCAAATGAACTTTTTTGCCGATAACCTCTCTAAATAGGAATCAGGAGTGGGATACTCCTCTGCTCTGACTACTGGTAAAGGTATGGTGTTGAACGGATGACTCTAGGAGACTGGCTTCATTGCTGAGGAAGCTGGAGAAGCTAATGGTGGCTAATGGCGGCTCTTGCTTGTTGTTGCCATAAAAGTTTCCAACAACACAGAAAAAGAGTTACTAGATTTATCACTAGTTCTTGTTTTGAAAAAAATGCCACTAGAGGAATCTGAAAAATCAATTATTTTTTCTCCTATACCAATAGGAGTCACTATATTTTTTTTTTATAAATATAGCAAAAAAGTGGATAAGTTGACAACATTGCTTCTTTCGTCATGATCACCCATCAATCATCCTCTCTGCATATCCCCACATTTGGTCGTGTTTCTTGTGTTTCTTCACCCAGTTTTCCAGAATTTGTAAAACAATTCCAGGGGGCGGGGCTTAGTGTTCAGAGGGTGTTAGTTATATTATAATTCAAAGTCAAATTTCTTTCTTTCTTTCTTACACTATATGTCTGGGAAATACATAGTAACCCTCTTTACTAATGTAGATCCTTGGAACATCTTGTCTCTTACAATGGATGCAGGGATTCTACAGTCTGGGAAAAGTCAACCTTTTGTTTTAGGAATTTTCTAGATAAGAAATTAAGATAAGATTTTCTAGATAAGAAAAAAAATAGCTCATCAGTATATCTAGACTTCTAGACTCCTCTTTCCAGTAAAGCTTGGTTGTGTTCTCTCTTCCTTCCTATCTAGATGTTACCTGAAGCACTTTGGTCATGAGACAGTGGTGCTACATGAGGAACAATTTATTTTAATTTAACATTAATGGACTGAAAGGCTTTAAACATAATGGAAAAAAGAAAGTCCATTTCATGGTCTTTTACTGTTTTCTGAATAATCCTAAAGATGAAATTCCTAATCTTCCTCCAAACAGGAGAGAGTTTCTTTTTTAACCAAGACCCTAATTACGCCCAGCTTCGAATTAGCATGTTTAATACAACAAAATGTTTTAATAAAGAATAAAGGCAAGGCAGCAGAAAACAAAAGGCAACTTGGTAATGAGATTATCTCTGCCGGGCGCCCAGCGCACATCATTGTAGTTCAGACAAATGGAGATTAGGAGTCACACTCAAAACAGCCTAATCCATGAATGACTGCAGATATGATTGCTTTCCATTGTGATTGGTGAATGAGTGTGGTTGGATTTATCTGAAATCCTGAGGAGACTTTAAAGTACAGTTGTACATGAAGGCGTAGAGCCGGTTGAAGATTAGTTGAATCCATCTGTGATAAGCTTCTGCAGTTTGGCCACAAACGGAGATAAACAAAAATCTGAAGACCAGATGATGTTGTACGCATTCAGCATCTACAGATTATCCCCACAGATCAGAAATTTACATAATAAATCAAAGTACATTCTAAAATACACAAATGTTTTATTTACTCACTAAAAAAAAAAGTCAGATGTAGTTTTCAAAATGTGTTTAAATGTTGCATGTTCCAGTACACTTAGTGGTACCGCTGCCATACGTCCCTTTTCTCTAAGGGCTAAAACACACTCCTTCATCCCTGACCTCCCCCCTTTAGTTGCTGACAAGGTCAAACATCTCCCATTAGAGAGGACCAGGCCTCGCCTTTTTGCCAGGGAAGTATCCAAGTCGTACATCGTGAAGGTCAGGGGCTGCATAATGAACTGGAAAATGTCAGTTATATTACTCCTCGTTTAAATAGCGGATTTTCCAGCGCTGGGAACAAGGGTGATATTTACCCCTTTTTTTCGCCTGCGCGGGCCCAGAGCATAGAGTCCTCTTAATCCAGCTGAGGGTGTGAAATTGAGTCATAAGTGTAAAGGGATGGGATGTCCTGCTGTGTTACGCTGCACTTCTTCTTCAGCAAAGCGAAGACATGAAGAGGAAAGGGTCCACCAGCCTCTCACTCAGGTTTTCAGTCAGTCGTCTAAGAAATTATAACTTGGAAGGAAGACTGATAAACAGGGTAACAAGTATACGTCAACTTTTCACAATTGCAAACACAGACTTTAATGGCTTTTGCTTTGATGTTAAGTCATACCTTTACTTTGATACCCCCAAATAAACTACACATAAATGTCCACATGCAATCTTAAAATAAATACAGCTGTTCTGTGGAAGCAGTGGAGGTTTTCTGAGAACATTGGTAAAAAAATAAATAAATAAAAATACTCCACAAATATGGACTTTGTGGAGAAATAGCCAGAAAAGTGGCAATGTTCAAAGAAGACCACAAGTCCTACATAATGTTTTCCACAAGTTATGCAGTAGACACACCACGTGTTGAACAGGATGCTGTGGTGAAGTGAGACCAAAAACACTTGTTTTTGGCCAACATGCAAAGTGGTCATCTCCATGGGGAAGCATAGAAGTGGCAGCATCATATTGAGTGGATGATCTTCAACAGCAGGGAGAGGACAAAGCTAAGTTAAAGATTATACATACTGTTGGAAGGTTTATATAAGATAATTTTAAAAATATTTGAATTCAGCCAAGAAGTTTCAAGTTTTTTTGTTTCCAAAAGGATCTGTGGAAAAGCTCAATCTAATTGTACAAAATGGAAATGTTTTCTAAAGGAGAGTGAGCTATGATCACCTCTAGAGAAAAGTAACCTAAAAGGTAGGCAGCTGCAGTGTAGCAAAATTTCACTGTACTAAGTGTTCATTTGGGAGGAGTAAAAATAAGAGGAACATTTTTCAGATTCTTATTTGCACAAAAAAAAGTTTGTCTTCAGCTTTACAATTGCGTATTAGATTGTCTGAGACTACCACATAAAATCTCATCAATTTACCTTCTTTTATTCAAACTGTGAAAAAGTGTGAATATGAATACTTTTGCAAGGCACTACAAGATCAATATTTCTTATAATATTGATCTGATCATCCACATTTCTCAATACAAAACCCATAGGAAAGTTAGCAGCCATGCAATAGAAGTGACAGCGGAGTGCTGACAAAAGGGCATCCAAAGGAGAATTTTAATAATGATTCCTTAAAACAATTTCCATTAATTTTCAGCCCTCTCACCGGGGAGTAATATCTACATGCTCGAGGCAGGTTTAAATTGCATAGTCTGCCTGAGAAAAAGAGACAAAGACTCCCCAGTGTCCAGCAGCTCTCATCAGCACAGGAAGAGTCGAGGAACACCCAGGAGACAGCGCCACAATAATGGAGGCCACACTATTAGCACGGCGTCAAAACTTGAGATGGTTAAATCTGGATGGGCATTGTCTCGAATGATGCTGTGAAACAAACCACAAGAGACGTGGAGGCTGTGGCTGCATTTCCTGGGTCTTTGCCTCATGTTGAGAGGCATTACCTCAGGTGGACAGACCGGCCAGATTGCAGCTTTATCTGCTCTGCCTGCTGCATGGCTAACAGACAATGTCAAAGGTAGGACGTGAATAATACCATCATTTCATATTCCGACTCCCTGCCAGGGAATATGTCACTTGGACATCAGGTCACAAACCCAGCCGGCGCGTGAAGGTAGATGCGCGGCCTCGAGCTTTGCTGAGAGGAGAGGGAAGGCAGCCAGCTAATGTCACGCATAGCAGCCTCAGGGATGCTCTCATTTTCCCTCCTGAAGTTATTCCGGGGCCAAGCTGGCGTCCCTCGTACTTCCCGGCTTACGTGAGTGCACTTTGATCGATGACACCGGGCAGCTCTCCTGGGAACGGGCACACCTGGCAAACTGTCAGCGGATGCAGGTTTTTTGTGAGGGTAAAGAGGGTAAGATGGGGTTGCAGACGCTCTGGGATATCTCTACAGACAATACTCCTGTGTGTTTAACATTATAAGCCCTTTGGAGAACAATTTAGATGCACGTACATTTAATCAATGTTTTACCAAATACTTAGCGAAAAGGTAGTCTAGCAAATGGCCCGACTTTATTCACATAATCATCCCCATACTGAACAATAACATAACTACTGCCAGTAATACAACTTAGTCAATTTTAACAGTAACAAAGTAATGCAATAGCTTGCCAATAATGTGAAAAAATATTGTATTGTTGGCTGATTAATATTAAGCAAACACATGGAGATCACATGACCACTGGTGTTTTCTTGAATTCTAGTTACTACCTAATGCAATTTGCAGTAATTAGCTAAATAATATTCCTTCATAAATTAAATGATTAATTTATATACTGTTGATATTATACACATGGAACAAAATGATACATGAAAATGTTTTCCCTCACTGTCTGATGTTAAGTCAGGGATGCTCTCATCATAACTAACATTGTTAAAGGTTAGTTAGAATTACCAAAATTATTTCTATTTGCTAAATACCAGAAAACGTCGTGGATTTTCTTGTAATTCAGAAGTTTACATACATTTGGTCAGCATCAAAGATAACTGTGTAAAACAGCAGGACTTGGATCAAACCTTTTGGGTTTCCATAAATATTACCAGAAGCTTGATTATTGCTACAAAAGAATGTGGCTGAGGTGCAACTTGCCACATAAATTTAAGTGATGGTATATGTAAATGTTTTCGCCCGCATGCATAATATGTGACTCCGTGTGGATTAGACAACATCCAGTATAAATTCAAACTTGTGCATCTAATTCTTCTTTTTTAATTTCATTTTTGCTCCTCTGTTCTATTTTTATTCCACCCTTGAAAAAGAACAGTTCAAATTAAAGATCCAAAGCCCCAAATGAATTGGAGAATGATGCCTGTGATGAACTAGCTCTTTATTTGAACTGACAACAGCACATCCATGGTCTATTGTAGCATTGCTGTCAAATGTTTTATATTAAATCTGTCAACAATAAATCATTACTCCAGTCATTTAAAACCACGTTGTGCTCCAACCCATAACGATAGCCACTTTATTGGCAGTTTTAGATGATGATTAGTTACAAAAGTGAAGGATCTTAATTCTTTAATTTGGTGTCACCAGTATATATGTAATAAATATATTTCTACCAGTTCAATGAAAAAAAAAAAAAAACTGCATTTATTTTCTTCCACTTGTCACTCATATAAGTTCTTTTGATGAAAAGTTTCTTTCTTACAGAACTTTTCTAATATCCTGTTCTGCGGCTGCTCCAAGAGGTTGGATGTCTCATTTGCAAGTGAGGATTTGGAGGAGAGAGGGCTGTCCAGCAGCCTGTCCATCACACGAGCTCACTGGGGAGAGTGTGTGCCTGAGCTTGAAGGAGTGTGCATGTGTGTGTTGATTAATACCGGGAGGGCAGGGCAGTGCTCAGGCTGCGGCTGTCGGGAAGAGGGAGAGAGAGGACACTTCTTTTCACTGGCGCTCAGGGAAAAGTCTGCTGGAGGAGAGGGTAATGAGCCAGAAACGGGCTGAGAGACGAGAAGGCAAGACTAAGAGGAGGAGAGTCAGTGGAGGAGGTACAAGGACAGGGCGCCACACTTCACCACTGACCTCACACATACCCCCACCCCCCTTCACTCAGCTTCACCTTGCCATCCCTGTCCCACTCCTACTAGGAAGCCAAGCGCCACCATGGTTCTTATTCTTTTCCTGTATTTTTCCTCTGCTTGGGTCTCTTGTCTTTTCTGCTCTACATCACACGGTAACCTGAAAAGTACATTTGTATGTGGTTCCATGCACACAGTCACAGGTTAGGCATGCACACATTCCCACTCCTCTTTTCACATGCATGGGCCATTTCCATTGTGAAAGGTCATATGTACTCTTTGCATAGTACACTACACCCAATTAATCTGAAAAAAGGCAGCAGTTCATTAGAGATGAATGCTTTAAATAACCTAATTTTAAATAAGAACTAATTGAAACAGTATTTAATATGCCTTAGTGGCATAAGCGAACCTTTAAAAGTATTATTATCCTCATAGTTTCTCCAGGAGGTGCTGGGTTGAACATTAGTGAGGCTTACCAGGAATGTAGTGTAGTATTGCATTTGATTCAAATACAACTAATGCAACATATATTAAATAAATAAATAAATAAATAAATAAATGTAGTAATAATTACATTTTTGTATAATCAAATACATGTGAAAAGTATTATTTGATTTTTTTTTCTTTATCATAAGTTGAAACTTATGATTAATTATTTTATAGTCCTGTGTTGCTGCAAATTATGAGTAGATTTTTTAAAATCATTTTTGTCTTACCTGTCAATCACAGTGGGCGCGACTACCACTGCTAAACTGATTGGCATTGTGTAGCTTAACCAATCAGATGTTAGGATCTATTTCCCAATACATTATGAAAGTTTACATTTTATGACTGACTTTACTGAAGGCAATACTGAATTAATTACACAATTTTTTAAACAGAAATGTTGCAAATAAATCTAAGTTAGCTTACTCTAATATTTATTTATATGTTGGATTTGTTGTGTAGATAACCAATGTACAGTTATTTAAAAGCACACTCCATACCATTTTGTGCTCCATTTAATTTTGTAAGTATGAAGACATTTCTAGAAATTATGACATGTTCATAGAGAACTTTTGAGAAAGGACACAAAAGACTACTTTCATGTGGACAAGGATTAAAGTCTTTAAGCCATTTAGCATCAAATGTACAAAACAGTATTATAAATTTTCTGAGTAAGAAGTCAAATCTGACCCTAAGTATCTTCCAACATGTCTTGGAAGATACTTAATGGGTAGAGTAAAAAAAATGTTTAAATAAATGTAGATTTAGTACAAAGTCCTACATCCAAATAGCCCCAAAGAAGAACCAGTATCCATCAAAAATGCTCTAAGCAGGAGTTAATTACTTCATAAGACAATAAAAACAGCTTCCCGATTTGACAGTAACAGCTGTTCATATATTTTTAGCATTTTCCTTTTAGCAATAAAACATATTTTTATTTCTAATTGGGTAAACATACTTTATCAATTTACCAATTATTTTGCAGTAGCTTGTAACTGTTCTTTTGTATGCTGAATTAAGTTTTCTAAAAATGATCATTGCAAAATGTTAATTTGCTAACAATGGCTTAAGGATAAACTGTATTGATTTGAATTCATACCCTGCAGCAATGCAGTGTTTTAGGCATACTGGATGGCATGCATCCAATTAGAAAACATTAATTTCAGTCACAGATCTCAGACTGTATTGGGCTTGCTCCTTCAAAAGATATGAGCCAAAAGGAATAAAACGATATTCATGTTTGCAGTGATGCATCAAATATCTATCTTGACATTACAGAGAGGTGCTTTCATTGACAGATATGAAATTTTGGTGGGATTGTCTGATATGGTTGTAAACTTTTAAAGTTTAGTTTATTGAGTTGATTTGAACAGAGACATGAATCAGGCTAATTGAAAAGTAGTTAAAAGTAAAAGAACTATAATTCCCTACCCCTTTTACATCATATCAACTTATATTATTTTCCTTCCTTTCTGTAACATCGAATGATCCTGGTACATTACTGTCATTGAATTAGCCATCCATTGCCTAAACCCTGCAGACTGGGCAGAGTACACCATGGAGTTTGCACAGTGATGCAAACTCCATGCATAAGGACAACAAGCTGAGATTCAAACCAGGGTTCCTCTTGCTGCACAACAGTGCGACCAACTGTGCAACTGTGCCAGATGCAGTGAACCAATGTTCCTAAGGCGTCCACAAGTAAACAGATCCTCCAGTTTAATGCAGATAAAACAGAAGTCATACTTGAGGTCCCTAAAATGCAATGTTACAGATCGGAACTCAACAAGACTCAAGGAGGCAAAAGACCACTGAGCACGCAAAAAAGTATGGAGTTGCTGATCAGGTATGAATTATGTAGACCCCTCAAGCCACCAGAGTCCTTTTTTTTCCTCAATGATTCCAAGACAGAACTAAAGAGGAGAGGCAACATTTAAATACTTTCCTCTTTACCTCTGGGACCAACTCCTTGAAAACCTGAGATTTGCAGAAACTCTAAGCTCTTTTAAATTTGCTGCACCTCTAAGGGAACATGAAGGTCAAAGGTTAGGTTTATCATATCTAACATGCTTTCACTTTTAATTTTCATTCCTACACATCTATTCATGTGATGCTTCAGTTTCTATTATTGTTGTTTTGATGTATTTAGGGTTTTTATTGTGTTAATTTCTGTTTCTCTTAGTTTTTTCTTTAAAGCACATGGAATTGCCCTGAATACAGTATAATAGGTGCTGTTTATTATTTGCTTCACTGCCCCCCAGTGGCCAAAAAGTTTTGGCTACATTTAATTTCAAAATAAATGACTAAAGGTTTCCTAAGTAAAAGCAAAAAAAAAAAACAAATAAAATAAAATAATTTTTTTTGAGCTTAGGCTGAGAACAGAAACTGCAGCCACAAAAAACAATAGAATAGCTTGTGCCTTTTCACAGTAGCCAGAGGGAGAGGGGGTAAATGCTTACCCACAGGTGGGAGTAAGAATGGCCAGTCACTGGTATGACAGGGTCACAATGTCATACTGTGCCAGAATATTATCCTCTTGATAAAGTTTTGCTTTTTTACAGCCGCTGAGCTCTGTGTCTTAAACGGAAGACAGGACTGTGTGGAGACTATCTGCTCAGAGAGGATGCATTCACTAAGACTTATGAGGTATAGCTGGCCACAAGGGGTGAGGGGCAGGAAATAACATGAGCAATTTCATAAATGGAAGGGAGAGGCTGTGACTTCCTAAATCGTCTGTGAAAGACAGAGGGGGTGGGGGGTTGGCAAGTCAGTTGGAGACAAGGAAAGGAGACGACAGAGACAGAGAGAGATGGAGGGAGGTGAGAGTGACGCAAAGTGTGAAAGGGATGGAAGGAAGGGGAGTGGAGAAGGGGGGTTGGCAGTAAATGGATGTGAGAGGGAGAGGGAGGCAGGGACAAAGTGAGAAAGAGAGAGTGGAGATGAAAAGATGCAGAGGGCAGATTTCCCACCAGCTGAGTGAGCACCTCTATTACCCTTTCTATCCCCCCTTCTGCCTTTTCCACCCCTCCTCTATCTCTGTGTCCTATCAGCCTCAGTGTGGCATCCTCTCACATCAGATTAGCTCCAGCCCTGAGAGACGACTCAAACTCCTCTGTCAAAGTTATTTAAAACACATCCAATGCTGAGGCCATGCTCCATCCAGCTTCCTCCTACCATCTCTTCCTCTCTGCTCGTCCTTGTCATGGCCCAAAACTTAGGTTGAGGCAGACTGCTTGGCAGCCTAGCTGGGATACACATCTCCCCATGGCGTTGAAAGTCACTATCAATCAAACATGAGGGCATGGTGGAAGACCTAGGTGTGGCAGATAGCATGGAAGAAACTGCAGGAGACCCGTGCCAACTTTTATTATCTCTTTGAGTACAGCTTCAGAAAAATGTTCTTGCAGACAATAATCAAGTTGCTTTGTAGCATGACCTTTTATCTGAAGGATCTGCTCTTCTCTGGATCTCCTTAAACTTTATCAAACAATTAGCTAAAGTAGCAGCTCATTCAAGACTCCCAAAAACAGTTGCATGTGATACCGTCAGTAGCTATGCTCAAAAAGGTTTCGTCTGAATGCCTGTCAATACATTTCAATTTTCGCTCAGAGCAAAACCATCAAGAAGGTCTTGCTCAACCGAGAGAGGAATGCTCTGTTGGTTTATAAATGTTTTTGTTTGCATTGTAAATTTTTGCTACATTTGTGTAAAGTGTCTGTAGGATTTTAATCTACTTTCCCTCTAGTGTTTAAATATGCACGCGCGGTCTCTTAGGAGCTTTCTTTAAGCCCCCCTTTTTTTTTTGTATTCACCTTGATTTGGTAAGTGATCTAAAGAGGAGAACCTCCCGACATCCAAACCATGTACCAGAACTGACAGCCTGTCAGTCTTACGTGTGACCTGTGGCAGACAGAACTTCTGTTGGAGCATAAGCTAACTATCCCTCTAGCAGCTGGGAGAGAAAGATGGAGGAGGGGAAGTTGTCAGAACAGAAAAGCAAGTTAGTTCTACAAAAGCAAACTGCTGCATCTGACCCAGTAAGGTGCTCTTTTATGACAGTTCTGGTGCTGAATGCTGAGAACCTCATAGGAACGTGGTAGTTTTAAATTTTAAATCAGTTCCTATTTTATTTTGAATATTCATACCCCTTATATTCATAAAACCTACCCCCAGGACAGTGATTTTATTATATATATATATTTATTGCATATAAGTAATAGTTTTGAGATTGGATTATACATTAATATATTTAGATTTTTCTTCTTAATTCTAATTAGCTCATTGCTAGTTTGGTTTTTAATATTTAAGGTGTATTAAATAATAAATAAATCCAAAATCCTGATAACTAACTGACTGATGAGTATTAAAATAACTTTCTTGGTTTATTTCGAGTTCTGCAAAAAAAACAACATTGCAATTTAGTAGAAGTGTCAACTTGGCTATATAAAGCCATGATTGTGCATTGCCCAGCAAGCAATGGATGACTCCTGTGAGTAAGATGAACAGGTCATGCCACGAGGCATTGTGATGGGAAAAGCAGCTTTAGCAAGGTACGGCCCAGCCCGTTTTCTGACAGAGTCACTGTTTGAGCTCTCTAGTCATGGCCTCGGTGATGAATGGCCTCCACTGCCAGAGAAAGAAAAGGAAAAATAGGGCCAGGGAGCCCTTGGAGGATCAATACGGACACACCGGAGGACCTGCTTCGCATGTTAAAACCCCCCCACTCCTGCCTGCTGTCTCCTGCACCGCTGACGGACAAACCTCTGGGAGCGAGTGGGCGGAGAGCCGAGGTTGTGGAGGGAGGGCATGTGCATGCATGTGATGGTGCATGTGTTTCTACATGAAGTGTGTCAGCAGGTTTCTGGAGGGACTGGCTTGTCAGCAAACTCAAGGTCGACACCGAAGCGCCAAGACGCACACAGACACACGTGCTCGCACAACTCTGCTAATCCACCCACTGTTGATTCTCTGAAAGGGGCCACACTGTGACATGGTAATTCAGAGGTGTCTAAAGCGATGGATATCCTATTAATGATCCCAAAACAATGACTAGACTAATGAGCTTATAATGGGAATATTGAATGCATGGGAATGGGATTGGGGCCTCGTGCGAGCCAAGAAGGGGGACGCTGAATGAGAGCCAGTGCACAAAGGCTCTAGAAGCTTGAAATGAATACAAACTGCAAGGAGCAAAGCTGAGCATGTAGGGGCAGGGCAGCAGAGCAGGCTGCACAGTCAGCCCAAATCAATACACCCTTACCCTCATTTGGGTCTGAGATATACGAGACCAGGCAACTTCTCTAAGCATAAATAAAACACATTTTTCTTTTATTTGTAAAATAGGTCTTAGATAGATCCAGTCTGAACTGACTATACAAGGTTGTAATTTAGCCTTTATCTGCAAATTAATAAATAATCTAAAGCCCCCAAGGAGTGAACCAAGCTGAGCAGAGAACAGCACACTGTGAGAGGCTAATAGCTAAAACAGGAATCACAGTCCAATAGCTCTGTCTTATTGTAGCCCCATTGTTTTTGGGGCAGTCCCTACATGTGATTTGATTCCATTCGGACAGCCTTATTTTCCTCTTGATCTCACACATTAAGAACCTCGCAACTCACTAGAGCAGTAAACAGGGAGAGGATGGCCAGAGCAATAGGACGGATTAGCACGCAGCTGTTGGGACCAGGCAGGTCAACGCTTTAAATCTGTGGCCCTGTCCGGTTAAATCTGCCAGCCTGTGCTTCAGAGACTCTCCCATATAAAGGCATCAAATGCTGCGAGCAAAATGTAAGAAAAATACTTTGACCAGAGAGGTTAGAGGTGTTGCACTGTTTAAAATGTGCATTTAGTTACAATGCACATTGGTTTGCAGTGCACAATTCAATTAAATTTGTGTATATAGTACCAATTGACAATAAATGCGTCAACCGTTCATTAGATGCAAAAGTGGTGCAGCAAGGATGCACCTAAAAGCTGCAAAACTCTGAAGGACCATTGGTTTAGGTGGTCAGCAAGATTTTTGTTGTGCTTTGCTCTATTTTCTTGCATTGCAAATGTTCAAAGCTTCTCCCTGACCTATCTGCTATGTTCCTTTGTTGACTGGACTCTATCTGGACTAAAGGCTATCTTTATCTAGACTAAAGTTGCTTGCACTGGATTTTATTTGGATGTCCAACTAACGGAGCCACATTCAAATGCACAGAACATTTTCCACTTTCTATGATGAATATTTGGCAAACCATTAAGTTTTAAAATCAGAAAGTCCACAAGGCATTGATCCAACATGCTGCAAGTAACTATAAAACAAATGCACAAGACACTTTGACCACCGCAAAAGATTTAAGGATCTCGTCTCACAGTGCTGCTGTGTAAAATTTAAACCAAAACTTTATCAAACATACATCTCTGCTTTCTGAGGGAGTATTTCTGAGAGTGTGTGCAATGCTTAGGTAAGGACTGGCATGTTACCAGCAGCACACGTCTGCCCACCGAACAGCCAGCCAATTATCCCTCTTAATTATCTATTGACGAGATGGAATTGATGTTTTTGGAGTGCTGATTGGATAATCAGGATTGTTGGCCACAGTTATTCTCCTTGGCTGGTCTCAGTCATCTGTCCGATCTGGTCTCCTTGTTTCGGTAATTTTGCTAAGTTGCGCACAGTCCCCGGAATAGCAGCAATAATTCAAGATTAAAGCTAAAAGTAATGGAGATTAATGTTTTGGAAAAATAGAAAAACATGCTGTATATCTGCAAAATATTAATGGACTTTTCCTAACAGTGGGGTAATATTCTGATGACCATGAAAGGGAACCTTTCTCATTTTGTGTCAGTGATTAACCTTCACTTTTATCTCCAGACAGACATGCAAATGCTAGGGATTTATTTCCCAATCTATCCACATTTGGACAAAAGAACTTAGTCACATAATTTTTGGCCCTTTTGTCTTCCCGTTTTCTTTAAACTCTCTAAAAAAGAGGGTTCTGGCACAGGTCCATGCTGCATCAGGAAACAGGAGAGCAAGAGACACGAGTGACACTGATTGTGCCTTCTCTAATTAAACCCTACCTGACCTTAGTGTTGGGACATCATTAGTTCTCCCTCGTAATCATCACACAGCAGCAATCACATTCTGTTTGGGTCCATTTGCATTTCACAAGACTTCCTTGAACAATCAAAGCTGGATTGGGAAATTGAAGAGGAAGCCAAAGACAGCGTGTGCTCTTAAAAAAGCAGCTAGATTCAATTTCACAACACCAAAGAGCAATGGATTGCAGTTTAATATCACTGGAGTATTTAGAGGAAAGGTTAAACAGACCGGAACTGAGAGGCTAGACTACCACTGTTGCTATGCGCATGTTCTCTGGAGGAAGAGGAATTCTAAAAAAAATATATCCCCATTTATATGGTGCTTTAAACTCAACTAAGACCTAGAAACAGGTTCCCCTCAGAGAAATCTGCTTCACTTTGGTACCACAGAAACATAGAAGAGAAACTTGGACACTAAAAATAGCCACACTCTGGAATACTCGGCTGCAGCGGGCGTACATTTCCCCACTTACAGAAAGCCCACTACACAGAAAACACACACCAGCACAGAATAGAGCCATCTATGTAAGTATGTACTTCAGGGAAAGTGCACAAGGGGCAGATTCTCCATCTGCATTGTGGTTGACAGCAGGGTTGTGCTGGAGTAGCGTTTCTCTCCCAGAGATGCTGTCGACACAGAAATGCTTGGACGTCACAGACATGAAAGAGGGCCCTTTGAAAGCTCGTATGCACAGTTTGGCATTCAAACCAGCCAAAGGAGACTTTTTTTCCACCAGCTCCTCTCGGCCGCCTGCTGAAACTGAATCTGACAACAACAGCAGAGTGAAGTCACTGCGTTTGGATGCCTGCAAATCCCCCTGCGACCGCTGGTTTTCCAAGCACCATACAATCGGCCATATACTTTCACGTTTTCATTTTGCAAATACAATTTTATTTTTTAAAGATACAGATATATGCAAAACAAGAAACTTTTTGCAGGTTAACTACAAAAATGAAGGCTCAAAGTGAATTGAAATGAAAACCTCATAAAGGAAACACAAGCTATGTATGTCAAATTTGTGTCACATTCTGTTGTTTGAACAAATGAATTGGATCACAATCCAGCACACTATTAAACAAATGTGACTAATAACACAAATCACAACTATAAACACTCATTTAAAATGCTACGGCTTATTCAAAAGCTATTATGAGTAGTAATAAGTCAACTCTTTCATAACTGTATGTTGTGTCATTTTATTACTATTCAATTAATGAAATATTTGTTGATAATTTGGTTAATCCCCCTCTGCATATGATATGAACAGAACAGCTCATAATGTATAGCTAATAACTCTGGGTTATTAGCTATACAGATTGTGAAAAACAAATTAGAACATGGAAAATGTAGTCTGCTCAGTGACACAGAAAATTATCTTATTGGTTTTCAGACTCTATAATATAACTGCACAATCCAGCAGGCTATCAAACCATGATGCGAAAACATCAGAAAAATTTTAACTCTACAAAGACCCTTATTGAAAACTTAAATAAAAGGCAGATGTAATTTAACATTTGTTAAGGTGTTTTCTTCTGTTTAAATTTAGTTCGAAGAGCCTCACCATGAGGTTTTCCTTTTCATTTTCTTCACTGATTCACAATAACTTGAAATGAGGTTCTTTTTCTAAAATAGCAATTACTCTCTGAGGAAATTAATCACATAAAGGGAAAAACGTGATAAGAACAGCTAACAGGTTATTACAGCATGTCGTGTTCATCGTGCAGAAAAATTCATACCATCAAGAAAGAACAAAGTGCATTGTGGTGCATATTCCACATTAAGGCAATTTAAAATACTCCAGACCGCCCAACTTAGTGGTTGAACTTCTGTGTAACTTAATTTGACAAGATTAATTATACAATTAAATTCAAACTTCTCTCAATTATGTGGAGAAATGCCGCCTGCCTGCTGAGGCCGACCCTTCACCTTTGCCGAGGCGGGGTACCTGATAAGCATAATTTTAAACAGGAGCAGAAGAAATTGCTGCCTATTTTGTCAGCGTGCTCGACTCAGCACATTATAGTTCTTAATTGCTGACAGACTTCGTAAACGTGCCCTTGACATGGGAAAGGGAAATGTTATTCCATTTACATGCACATTACTGAACGTGTGGGAGCTCCTTCCTGATTGACAGGACAATCCACTCAATCAAATAACTTAATTGTGTGTCAATTGATTCTGTAATTACAATTGGCAGTCTTGCCACTTCTGTTTCATTGATTCATCATCTGTGAAGAGCAAATGCTTAATGACATCATATGGTTTTAGCACCCGGGCTGCAAATGCCATCTCTAAAATGGGGTGCCAGAGTGATTTAGGAAACCAGACCTTTCTGGGCCTTTCATGTTTCACACTCAGATCTGATTATGTTCGTTGTATCTTATTAGAATACAAAGATAGGGTGCATTTATACTTTAGGGAGGGTTTTTATGCCGTAGTTTTCTTAAAGTGAAATATAAAAGCTGTATTCACAGTGATTTTCACAATCCGCGTGCCTTCTTGAATTAAATTAGCAAAATCAACATGTTACCCGCCTCTTTCGCACAAAATCTCACAGCTCAGACTGTACTTACACTATGTCTAATTGAAAACACAAATCTTCACTTGGTGATGTTAATTCAAGAATCAACATAGTTCTGATACAACAGCAATGTTGTCAAAGTAGATGAAATTAATCTATTGTCATAAGACAATAGATCATACTGGGTTCACAAGAATCAGACAACATTTTAGCATTTTTTGGGATGAGTAAAAAATAAAATTGTGATCAGTGCAGAAAGGCTGGCAAATGCTCATGTGCAACCCATAACTGACTTTTTTATTGTAGAATAAACAGTCCAGTTGTAAACTTGTTTTCCCCACAAACAAACAAACAAACAAACAAAAAAAAAATCTGATTTATGCCTCTGCCACATGTGGTACTAAGAAAGATGCATATCCAGGAGTTTCAAAACAGCTACAGTCTGAATGGTCATGTCATATGTCATACAATTTTTACATTATTGACGTGAGACTAGTGTCACAATCCTGCACCAAAAGTAGCCAGACAAGGTAAATCCATGGCTGAATATTATAATTATGAAAAAAGTCACAATTTCACTTCGAAGTACAAAGAAAGCTTACCATAAGGCAAATCAGAAAACCTTTAACTACAAGTAAGATAGTCGAGTACTTCACAAAATTCCACTTTAAAAAATAAAAAGTTTTAAAAATAGTTAAAGGGCGGGAATCAACTGTTTCCATCGGTATAAATATAAGCTTTCAGTGTCCTTTCATAAATTGGTGTACCCTCCACAGCCACATTCGGATTGCTCTGACAACCAGACGGTAAGGCCACTACTAACCCCCACTCATGTTCTTTTATTATTTATGTCGAGGCTATGAGCTGAACCAGCAGGACTGGGTTACAAAGAGCAGGTGGGCTCATTCTCCTTGACAAGCAGCCACTATCATCACAGCTCTCAGAGTGAGAGAGGAAAACTACCATGGATAGGTGTAAAAGCTGTTTCAAAGACCTTCAAAATCCCACTTTCTGCACTCACACACTCTCTCTCCTTGTCATCATTGTGTTCGCCCTCCCTCTGTTCCCTTCAGAGAAGAGTGGGGGAAAAAAAGAAAGGGAATGGCATACTTGACCTTAATCTGCCCAGTAGTGAATTTCAGAGTGATGACATGCTACCTCAGAGGTAAAGGGCAATTGTTTCTTTTCTACCTTGTCTGAGAGCCAATTTACAGGCCCAAGGGACTTTTCTCCTAAAGCTTTGGGCTGCTCCAGGATCTGAAACATTGTTTTTTTTCCAACTCACTCACTGGCTTGGATCTTCTTTCTCATCTAACTTATTATCATTTACATGTATCTATTTTCTTTACCTGCTTCATCTTGTGCAGGTTCAGAATGGATTCTCATCTCCTGCGATAAGCCTGGAAGGGTCACCGGTTCATCACGGAGCCTAGACTATTTATCAGTTTTATTTATTAATGTACAGCTACATCAGGTAAGTTATAGGCGGAATTAGAAACAGAATATGAGTGTATGTGTCAAAAAAAACTAAACTAACAAGAAGAGCTTCAGTAAATTAACACACACAGGAAAATCAACATTACTAAAGCATAGAAATTTAGTTCATATGACCTACTTAGCCAGAAACTGGCCTCATGGCTAAAACTAGCTGCGATCCCGTTAGCCAATAAATTTCGAAAAAAAAAAAAAAAAAACTCACGTTTTTCGAGAAAAAAAAAAGGTTGTTGCGCTGGAATAAGGTTTTCAATCGTACCCGATTGTATTCCGCAGGACTGCAGTAGAAACACTTTTTTTCACGTCACACGAGTCACGTGATCAAAAGCCGACTTGAACTACTGGCGGAAGCCGCGAAGAAGATGTCAGGAAGTAGTCTTCGTGGTTTGTAGTTTTATTTTTTCGGACAACGTAAAGTTGGCTCCACTAGAGCTCTCACAGCATGGCACAGTTTGTCATTCTAACGTATTGAATACATAGCTACAATTTCCCCAAAACGCCCCATACACTTTTCACTAGCCTGCTGACGTCTGATGACTGATAGATGATAAGCGCTCGCGCAAAGGCTGAATTATGAATATAATGAAAAATACATCCGTCGCTGTCATTGCTTTTTTTTTTGTTTTTGTTTAGTTTTTTTTTTTCTAAATTGTGTTTTTTCGACATTAACAGAAAGATTTAAGCACATTTGTATTGGCAATGCAGGTTTTAACCATGTTTATTGCCCTGGCCAGATTTAAAGAGATAGTATTATTTGCTATTTTATAGCATAATGAAGTAACATTATGATCAGTTGAATGCTGCAAATCTCCAGGTATGTTTTTGTAGGAGGGGATAACATTATAAAATGACATACAGCTCAATAAAAATTGATTTTACACAAGACCACCCCTTTTCAAAAAATAATTTAGGAGTTATGTTATCAATTCCTTTCAAACAATTAATAAAAAAATATATCGGTAGTGCAAACCTGGCAGACATTCCAATACCCCGTGATTGCAGTGAAAGACGGTGCAAAGTATTGAGTGTGGTGAGATGAATACACATGCACGTCACACTTTTCAAATTTGCATTTGTGAAACCAATAAATAATCCTGCTAGTTCATAATTATGAATTACTTTGTGCTGGTCTTTGTCATAAAATCTCGATGAAATATACTGAAGACCACTGTCAACATGCACATAGCGGACAAATGAAATTGCATCCAATTTCCTCAAACAAATCAAATAAATTTTCTTTCAGAGACACCAAAATATATCTCAAGTTCAATATAAAAAAAATGTAAGAATGATGCTTTTTTTTTGAACGCGCAAAAAGGCAGAGAAATGAGACAAGACTTTTTGCAGAGGCAGCGCAAGGCATGAATTAATAATTTGGAGCAAAGTTATTAACGTATTTGTTAACAGTAAATATTCTGTATGTGTCCCTGAGAGCATGACTTTTTAATAATTCTGAATTTTTAAACTTTAATGTTTGGCTCCGTTCTGGAAACAGTGGTGCTCAGCTTGTAATTGATTCTTCCGGCATGGAGTAATTATGATGGCTTTGTGGAAGTGATGTCTGATTCTCTTGGCCCAGGGTGATGGGAAAGAAGGCAGGGAGAGGAAGAGATTTAAAAGGCAAGTTTGTGTATATCTCTTGATAGACAGTCTGACTGTAGTGGGAATAGTTTTTAACCCTGAGTCATCAGTCTCATAATTCTGCTGTTTTTCTTTTTATTTATTTATTTATTTATTTTTTTTAACAAATTCATTCAACCTTTTCAAATCTCCTGGATTTGTTAGATGGTCTACCTTTCAATGCCCTCATCACTACTTTGGCCACTTTTAAATCTTTGCTTCTAAAACGGTTTTGTTTCTTACCGGTCACTATGCCAACAGCAGTAGGAAAAGTCTGTCCCAGCAGGGTGGCACTTAATCCATCAGGGCAGAATGTTAATTACTCACACATCCATGAGCCGCTGAAGTGGAGTAGGTTTGGCATGTTGTACTGGTGGTCCTTCAAGGGAATCATCTTTCCAGCACGAGTGCAGGCTTCCCGCGCGACCAACGACCCAAATAAAGAGGCTCTCAAAGATGAACACACCCATGACAAAGTGCAGGGTTTTATGCAATGTAAATAAATGAACTTAAATGTCACTTAAACATTTTCTATGTTTAAGTGACATACATGCTTTACAGTTAGGCAAAATTGTCTATAGGGGGGATTTATAAGGAATTTTCACATTGTTTTTTTTTTTTTTTTTTTTTTTTTTTTTTTTTTACACTGTGCTCCTAGTTTGGAGCCTGAGGGTAAAACAAACACATGACAGAATTCCCCTCAAGTAAAGGTGTGTGGTGTAATGAAGGTGGCTGGATTTCCAATGTATCAATGACACACATTCCTTCCACTGGGGCCACGAGCCAGGAGAAAAATACAAATCGTTCTGTAGGTTAAGTCTTGATAGCCAGTAGTACACAAAAATACAAACACACTCAGAGAGTCTTGTCTGGAGCGGCGTGGCAGGCCGCGGTCACAGCTGCTCTCTCACGCCTCGGGAGGAATTGCTTCCATTTGGCCTGTCACTTTCACCAGGGCCGCTGTGGCTTTTCTCATTTGTCAGAGAGCGGGGGCGATCCTCTGGCACTCAAGGCTGATCTGCAGCCACAGGCTAAGGGGAGGCACACACATGCTCACTCTTCTCCGGTTCACCGGGGTCTTTTTGTACTCAGTCACTGGTGTGTGGACGACAGTAGCTAAGAAACGAGAGAAAACGATACCACTTTATCAAGGTCAGGCATGCACGTTAGTGTTGTAATTTAGAAGTACAGGTGCATCTCCGCAAACCTGAATAATATTTCAGTTTTGTGATTTCAACTTGACACGGCGTCCTTATTTCAGCTGTTGAATTTACTCAGCGCAGCTCATCTGTTACGTAGATTCATTACACAGGAACAAAATGCCATTAGTTAAAAAGCGGTCTGTTTCCAAAGGGCTCTATCCAAACATATTCATGGAAAGTTGAGTGGAAGAAAAATATTTCATGGAAAGAAGAACAATTCAACCTACGAAAAAAGTGAGCTCACAAATATTCAATGCACAAAGAAATGTATGCTGAGATCAACCATTGGTTTTGGTGGTTTTGATAAGGATGGTTTGCATCTTATGAAAGATTTTCAGTTTCTCAGATTAGTAGAAATAAAAAAAAAACATCTTAGCCCCGGTAAAATAGTTCTGTCCTTTATGTCTTAGAAATGACTTAACAAAGATAACGTGATGGTTTCACTATGTATAGCGAAACTATGGTAGACTTTTAATCTACCATAGTTTTTAATTTCATCAAACTTCTTATTATTATTATCATTGATTATAGCATTCTGTGAACAGCCAGTCGTTTTTTTGTTTTTGTTTTTTTTTTAGCAGGGATTCTTGTTTTGGTTACCTGCCTTGTGAAAGGTTTCAGTGACTCCTTGACTGCTGCCAACTCAGCAATGACCTCTATAATTGTGTCGACCATAACAAATCACGTCTGCATTCATCTGTTTTCTTTTACGTATCATAGCATACTAGCCATTTGTCTGTCAATCTCTCCTCAGCTGAAAATGCAGAAGATAACCTCAGAATAACAAGTGTTGTAATGATGCCCGATCCTTTTATATACGCGAAAGCCTGGTTCGTTTAGCACTAAACACTGTAACAAAATGACTCAATAAATCAAAGGGGAGTTTGGAGGTTCACTTCCAATGTGCAGTGTCTGTGTTCCCGTACAGACATATAGGGTTTTTTGATTCGATCGGGGTATATTTTAGGACAATTACATAAAAACATCCCCAGCTTTACTGTCTACTGTAACGTATTTTGGCGCCGAGGGGGCTGAGCAGTCCAATTAAAGAACTGTCACACATGGCTTTGAGGGAAATGTGGCCAACATGCTGTGCCAAAAGCCAAGCCTATCATTAGAAGTTGCCATTGCTTTGAGGTGCACGCGCGCTTTCAAGTCATCCTTTCAGTCAGCCTCTGCAACCAACAGGTGATGGCTCCTCTTGATTATTAGCTTGGCTTAAATCTAGAAACAATCAATACCCAGTCATACGTGAGACTCATATTAGAGCAAAACGCTGTTCTTGTGATCAAAAGACTAGTTCAAAACTAGTCTGGTTCCTGTGATAAAAAAAACAAAAAAAAACGTAACATTAGGGCTGTCTTCACTCAGAAACACACACTAGTACAAAGATACAACAAGAGGTTAGAATCAAAACAAAACAAAAACAGTCTTATCACATTTCATTTGGGAAGATTTTTTAACAGTTTCATGCACTGAATATCAAGTCTGAAAAATACTTTTTAAGTGTATCTACTTACTGAAATAATAGTCCAATCCAAACTATTTCTTATTTTGATGTTATTGAAATTAAATGGTCTCACTTCAAAAGTAAATTCGTTGGTTTCTAAACATTTTTACTTATATTTTACAAATAAATTGGCCTCAGTTTTTAATTTATTTGTTAAAAGAAAGAGCAATGTATTTGCACAATAAACAGTTCACAAACAGCAAAATAACATCTTTAACATCTCTCAAAAAATAATTTCTTGTAAAATATATTTGATACAATATCACACTAAAACAAATATTAGAAAAATAACTGAGTTTGTTAAAACTTAACTTGGCAGAAAATAATCAGGTGGCATTTCAGTCTAGTTAACAACATTGGAAGTGATATTAGACCAAAACTTTTTTTTTTTTTTTTTGTCAAATATTTTACACTAGTCTCCAAAACTACCCTTTTCCACTTGAACAACACCTAAAATATCATCAGGCCTAATTTTGACTGATGCAGAAAAACACTTGACAACTGCAATACAGTGTCAGCCGGCTGCTCCGATAGCTCCATTTTCATCCTGACTCTGAATTAAACAGTGACGCTCTCCTTCAATGTTATCAATATTACATGGTCAAATTCAGAATTCAGTTTAAAATACTGCTAAATCTGATTACACAGCCCTCAGTGGCCCAGCAGAATCCTACCTGCAACACTTGACTTATTCCTATTTAAAGAGGCAGGTTTGCTTGTCATTGCCAGAGTTTCCAGGATACGATTGGGGCAGAGCTTTTTAGTTTTCATTCCCATCAGCTCTGGAATTGCATCTTGGACAAGCTCCAAGCTTTTAAAACAAAGTTGAAGCCATACCTCTTTATAATAGCTTTTACTTGACATTTATTGTATTTTTTTTCTTTTTGTTTATTTGTTTTATAGTAGTTTTTACTCATATTTATTTCTCTATGTCATATTTTGTATCTATTACCTTCTTTTGCAAATTAATCTTTTCTATACGAGTTTTCAATTGTGACTGATTTCCTTTAGGTTCATTCACAAAAAGGCTGAAAATGCAGTTGAGTAAAGTTTGAAGAGACACTTTTGCAAAGTGATTCAGCACATTCTTTGCTTTCGGGTAACAAATGATGCTTCTGATAAAAATGGCACACAAAAAGAGAAAGATCACATGACTTAGTAACGACTGCATTGATCAAAGTCTTACCTTCTGCCTATAAATTACAGCAAAATACATTCCGGAAAACATCCTTTTGACTGATGGTCATAACTTTTTAAGGATTTCTGACAAACTTAATGTATTCCCGAGTTTAATTATTTCTTAATATTGACATTTCTAATTAAGCAGCATAATTGGAAAGCCTGCATGTGTGCAGTGGCAATCACTTTCCATGGCCACTGAAAAATTAATATAGGAATTATTAATGAACACCGCTGCTTTTAATTGCTATGCACCCACATTCATAATTGCTGCAGCATCCTCGGTGAAGTGACATGATGACAAATGCAAGTGTCATGTCAGCGCTTTCCTCCTTCATCTCGCGCCTCAATCAAAGCCAATCCATTCCACCTAGCTCCGAACACTGAAACAAATTAAATTCCCATTTCATTTTCCACCTTCATTAATGCATCTTGTTTCCAAGGTTACAATCATTTAGCAGCAGTGGAACAAACAAACTTAAAGAAGTGTGCGTTTGATATTTTTTTGAGTGGAGCTTTAGTGGGGGCGGGGGGGAAAGAAAGAAAGAAAGAAAAAAAAAAAACAAATTCACGAAGAGTTTAAATCCCGTAGGGCTCTGCACTGAGCTGGACATGTTTATCACAAAACAAGGCTTTTATTTATTTATTTATTTATTTTTTCATCTGAACAAACATTTTAATGTTAGACTTTAGAGGCTTATGCCCACAGAATTATGTTCGTGATTTAAACTTTGCCTCCCAGAACGCAACAGAAGTACATTCTTTATCCATGCAGACAGGAAGCAGCATTAACTTCACAATGTTATTATGTACGCCATGTTTCCTCCTGCAGCGTGATGTGAAAACGCAGACACAATGACCCCATTTGCCTGAGTGGCTATAGGGGGGGGGGGCGGCATTGGTAAACACTGCACAAAGATAATGTTAGGTAGCAATACTGTTTCCCTGTATGTGCTGCAGTTTAACAAATGTCCCATTTTCAGAATTTAAATGCCACTTTTCACAAACATGTAAAGAAAAGAAAGATAAAGAGCCAAAAAAGAAAAGGCAGGGCTGGAGGTGGTGTGGGCAATGATGAGTTCCCTGACTGGCCTCTTTCGCATGCAAATCATATCTGAATTTCTCATTAGCATAAATGCATGAGCAACTTTAAATGCTTTTAATTTTCAATCTCGCCCAGCAGAGGAGTAATTTGTCACTGTCAACATGGGAGACTAAAAGGATGGTGGAGGTGGGGGCAGAAGAGGGGGAACCAGAGGGAGCCAAGGACTCCACACTGAACTGAAATAAGAGAAAAATTCTGATTTACTAATTGACTGATGTGGAGCTCAGTTGAGTTGCCTTGAAGGTGTAAATAATTTCGTGTATATTCAAGATGGTAAAAAAAAAAAAAGAAAAAAAAAAAAGCAGAGAGTGCTGGGTGGATATGGAAAAGCACATTATACGATTCCTTCTCTCCAGGCCATACTTTTCTCTGCTAATTCTAATTTCCTGTCTTTTGCATTTCACTCTGTCTCTCTTAACGGGCGCAAGTTTGCTGTTTTAGCGCATAATCACCCATAATCATCTGGAAATTAAAAACAAAATCTGTTTTTTCTCTCTCTCTCTCTTCTTATAAAGTCTTTGCCATCAAAGAAAAACAGGCTGCGGAAGGCTTTCCAGTAGGAAAGCACACAATTATTCCTGCAGCTTATCTATACAAAAAGCGGCTATTTAATTTTACATTTTATTTCCGCTCTTTCAAGGTGTGAGCGCAAAAAAACAACAACAAAAAAACCCCACAAAAACACACTCTAAAAACCTAACCTGCAAACACCTATTTCTTAGTATTCAAACTGCCGTTAACCACTAAATTTAGCTGCAGGTGAAAGCAAGCAGGAAAAATTAACAAGCGTTCTGTTTAAATGAGTAAAACCAATTACTCAAACATAATTAGCATTCGATGGGAAAAGCAAAGGTGAGTGCAGCGTTGCGGGTTGCTCATAAGGGAAGATCCTGGAGAACTGTGCCACGGCTGAGGTCCTCATATTGATGATGATGCTGCTGCAGACAGAAGACTTATCAAATGTCTTACTTGCTGATTAAAACATTTTTTAGTTGTTTTTTTTTTGGTGGAGTGAGAAATAATTATGTAAGGTGAAATAGGAACTATAAAATAAGAATGGCATCAAAGTCAGATTTACACTGTCTTTCAAAAGTATTCATGCCCCTCTTGAACTTTTGGTCACCATAGAGACAAAAAGTATTTTTATCAAGATTTTATATGATAGACCAACCAAAATCAGTACATGATTGTAACCTAGCAACGTGATTTGTTTGTTGTTCTTTTTCTGTTACAAAGGAAAAGCTTAACAGTGCTGTGTGCACTTAGCCACATTTTGAAGACCCCAATCAATATGAAATCCAGTGCAAATAATTGCATTTATAAATGACCTAATTATTAGTACATGCAATCAACCTGTGTGCAAGTTACTCTCAGTAGCAATACAGTTGGGCTGTGAAAGCCTCAGGGGTTTTTTAGAGAACAAGCGGCATCAGAAAGGCAAAGAAGAGCAGGTGGCAGGTCAGAGATAAAATTGTGGAGAATTTTGAAGTTTTGAAGTTATTAAAACAATCGCCCTAAATGGTATGAAAAGAGAAAAAAATGTGAACTACTGTCTCTATGTAGGGTTAAACATAGTGGTGGCAACATTATGTTGTGGGAAAGATGGATGGACCAAAATACAGGAACCTCCTGGAAGAAAATCAGTAAAGGACCTGAGACTGCATGGGGCAGAGGTTCATCTTCCATCAGCATAATGACTCTAAGCAAACAGCCATGTGTTAAAATGGCCCCAGGCCTACAGATCTAAATCCAACAATCTGTGGCACAACACAGACATTTCAGTTCACACAACCTCATCATATTTTCTAACTGACCTTGAGCTAAATAATAATAATAATAAAATAATAAGAAGAATGGTGTAAAAAGTTCATCGTTGAAATGTGTAAATATCCAAGAGAAGGACATAAATCACAAGCATCTACAATTGCAACAAGTGGTTCTATAAAATATTGACTTCAGGTAGAAGGCAGAACACATATGGACAACACATATTTCAGAGTTTTATTTGTAAAACATTTGAAATCCATTTATCATGTAACTTTTGCTCCATAGTCATGCACCATTTCAGGTTAGTCAGCTGTCTAAAATACATTAAGCTTTTTGGTTGTGGAATTAAAAATTCTGAACATGTTAAAGATGAATACTTGTGCAAGGTCTATGTCCAGGGACAGCAAACTGACAATTTTACCTAAAGCTAACATAAAGCAACTGATGAAATGATACACCCACATTATTTGTTCTCTCGTTGCAAACAAAAGTGAAAAAATTGTAAAAAAAGAAAAAGAAAAGAAAAAAAATATTAAATAGTAAGCATTTCTTTTCCACCACACTGTTAACACGGGCCTACTGTGAAGCAATAACCAAGTACAAAACACAAAAGAGAAATATAAAACTTAATATGAAAATACAAAAACCTAATTCAGTTTTGTCACTTAAATGTAATGATGCATTTATCTTAATTTTACAATACTGTTTTGTATTGAAATCTACCAAATCCTTCTCTGCACTTAATCCTTAAACCTTTACAAAGCAGAACCGGATGGGCATAATGACAATTTATGCTGCTATGACATACAAAATATATGTCTCACATGTATGATGTCACGATCCATGTTATGTTATGGCCTGAAGTTTCCGTTTGTAAAATTACAAAGGTGCAGATTTACGTAGAATCGTATTCTTACTGGCCAGCAGTTGTCGCAGTAGGGAGAAGGTTGATGAGAAGAAGAGTATTCCATTTATGTTAAGCCAACACTGCCCCCCAGCGTTCACTCGGGGAATTAAAAATGAGAAACGCAGAGGAACCGTCTCTTAACAGAATCAAACACACACAGACACAAATCTATATGAAGAAGGACCTCTACTGGTTGAAAGATGTACACATGAAGCTCATGACGTTATTGTAATAAAGTGACATTTTCTTTCATGTTTTGGGGCTTTACCAATTAACAGATGTGAGTGCTTCCAAACCCGACGAATCCACATCCCCTATGCAGACAGATGAGCCATCCAAACTATAGTTTGGACATTTAATTTATTGACTTGTGGATGTCTTGACTCTTCATAGGCAGAATCTAAGAGAACCTCAGTATCATCATGTCTTTGCTTTTTGCCATTGATGTTCTGCTGTTGACTTAACGTTGTTTTCAGTGTGCACTTTAGTGGCTAGCAGCAGCGTGTGCTAGAATGGAGGACAGGAGTCGGACTCCTGACTACCGCGGGCTAAAGTCTCTGTATGCGGGGCGCCGTGCTAACCACCGCGCCGCGCAACGCCCCTATTGCGGTAGCCTATGCTGTAATTTACAGATTGTCTTTGTTAAATTATTTACATTTTTAAACAATTTGAGCTTTCTGACGAACTCACTTGGTCCACCTTCTTTCATTTCCTTGGAAAAATATGTTTCGTCATGTGATTGCGACTAGTCGACTAGCCCAGAAAAAAGTCATTGCAGAGAAAAGAATCGACTAATTGATGCAACCCCTATTTCAGACTGTGGCAGGAAGCCGGAGTGCTCGGAGAGAAACCTGCAGACAGGAAACCTGTCAAATCTTTTTACCTTTTGCCCCATAAATTTAAATCAGACACATGTTTGGTCCCAGTCAGATTTCTCCAGCCTCAAAATGGTTACTAGGTCTTCTAGGATTCTTTTCTTCTTCCGATGTTAATATTTTTACCTCCTCTCCAAAGGCCCCTTTGCCACCTTCCAGAGGAGGGGCTGGAGAAATTAACCTCTGGTGTTTGATCAGTTCTTTTCATAAATGTAAATGAAACCGTTGTTGGACATGTCTTCACTGCAGTCGCTGTCTGCAGTGAAGACATGCTCGTTGTGTGTCTTTACGGTTCGCTCTCCCTTCATTAAGTAACAGTAGATGTCTGTCAGCTTTGGATCCCCACAGATGACGGAGGACAGGTGGTACGTCTCCGTCCCACATTCTGCAGGCACCTGTATGGTCTGAGTGGCTTTGTGGCTCTTTAGTGCATTTTATTCGGATTTTATGCACAGATTAATGCAAAGTGGTGTATAACTTTGAAGTAGAATGAAAAGAACTCACTTTTAAATACTAGAGTCATATTAAATAAATTAGAATATACATTCTCGTGAGCCTTAGTAGTCAGACTAATTATCTTTTGGATAAAATTAAACTTTAAGCAGGTGTTAAACATGCTTTTCATTAATCCCACATTTCTGTATACATTTTTTGTCTGATGTAATTTTCCAATCGTAAATGTTGTGTTTTCATTAAGTATAAGTGGAAAATAATAATTAGTAGAAAAAAAAAATAAAGGCTGGGGAAACATCAGTCTGTGTGTAATTATTCTCTACAATGTTTCACTTAGTAAATTGAGTCACTGAAATAAATGAACCGCTCAATAATATCTGAATTTATTGAATACATTTAACCATATTAGAAAGAATGATCTAAATGCCATGCATTTGTATTCAGACTTTCTTTATTTTGACACACCTAATTAAAATCCAGTGCATCTAGTTGGTTGTAGAAGAAAATTACTAGTAATTATAGAATCCCATTGTGGGTAATATAATCTTAAGAGTACGTACAGCTGTGATAACCCTAGGAGAGCTGTAAAGAGCTGCAGATTAAGAGAGAGGATCAGTTTATAGGAAAATTGTAGTCCCATCCACAAATCCACACTAAATATAAAGTCACTGTTGAAATAAAGCTGCAAAAAGCCTTGTTTGCAGCTTCCTGGGGACCCCGTAAACGTGTGTGTTGTCGAAAGACAAGACCAAAACTTTTTGACCGACAAGCACAATGTGAGGCAAGGAGGAAAAGCAGTCTTTCTAAATAAACCATCCCCACTGTGAAACACAGTGGTGGAAGCACAGTGCTGTGGAGATGCTTTTCTGTAGCAGAGAAAAGAGAATATCTGCCAACTTTTATCACAGGAAACCCCCAGAAAGAGTTTGTAGTTGTAACAACATAGCAAAATATGAGTTGAAGACTTTTGCAAGACGCTGTATATTACACCTTAACAGCAAAGCCAGCAAAAGATATTGTGGAATTTGTGTTGTGAACAAGCCAAAGGCTAGCTGCAATCAATTTATTTCCTCTGTCTCCAACATATGAAAAAGTAATTAAATACTTTGTCATTTATGATGAAAACTGTAAGGTATAGGATAAGCATAGATCTGGACGTGCACACAGACCTAAAATTAACTAATTCAATGGCGTATCTTCTCTTAAGTGACACTATTTTTACAAGACGATCAAATTAATTTTGCTACCCCATGCAGTTACAGACAATATGCTGTAGATGGCTGTAGATCACTTGGCATCATTAACTTCCAAGCACTCAAAATGAAAAGAAAAACAGATCCTTTCAGACTTTCAGAATAAAATATTTTATTTGAAGCACTTTGTTTTCACTGATAGACACTATCCAAAAGCTCATTTGATAGCCCACTTCAAATGCCACAAAACAGGAAGCTATTTTCCAGTCCATCACAGTAGATCCAATCCTGCCAATTCATACAAGGAGCTCAAACAATACAGAACCCAGCTAGGAAAATAACAAAACCACATCATTTTGTTACCTTTACAATCACAAACCAATCTATTCCAGTAATATACCAGCATTAGCTTTCATTAAAAAAAAAAAAAAAAACAAAAAAAAAAAAACACTCAGTGTTATTGAAGCAGCAATGAAATACTGGAGACAACCTAAATTATGAAAGCAATTCAGAGAAGAACTTGTGCTAATGTGCACAGACAAAAGAGCATGACTTATCAGCATCAAAACACAAAGGTATTTTTGTGTAACCAGTGAAGGCAATGGATTGACTGTTCATTAGCCCTAGGATATTGGTGTACCTTTGAACCAAAAGGCCTGTACCAGCAATGAGAAAGCAGTCAGGAAAAGCCTCTACAGGGAAGAAAATATGGAGCTGAGTTTGTAAGACTCAGACTCTTTCAAAAAAGGGGCTATGGCTTTTGTAAGTCACAGAAGATTCAAGATACTCTTAGTTTTTAATTCTGTTCACCCACTCGAGTTCACTATAAGCAAAAAATATTGAGTTCTGACTGTAAAAATAAGTCACATCTATTTTACTGTGCTTTGACTACGAAATTATTCATTCATGGTGAGTTAAGTGTTTGCTTAAAATCTGTTTTTGAGAAATATATGACTTCCCTCAGTCACATTTCACCATCAAAGATCACTTTCAAGAGATCCACCTGTAATTTGTAACTCATTTGCATAGAGCCTGGTTTCACATCATTCATAAAGCACACCTTCACTGTTTTAAAACAGCTTTCTGTTGAACACTGATCATTTGTCACCTTAACATATCAGATATATATTCTATATAATGGCTATTCTAAATACAAAAGTGCACCAAACAAATGTGAACATATAAGTAATAATAATAATAATAATAATAATAATAATAATAATAATAACATTAACTTTCATCATGTCATTTTGTACAGACACAAATACTGTTGCATTTATTAAACATAAAAAAAGAACATTTCCTTTTAAGGCTTGACCTTGAAAATGCAATAAACCACCATGCAAATACACACATTCCATTGCAAGCAGGCAATGAGACACCAAGATATAAAGCTGACATTGAAGAGAGTATGGAAGGTCTTCTACTTATTGCAGTTTTCACTAAACCATGATAAATGTGATATTCTGGATCTCCCCCCCATCATGAACATGTGCACTCACATATTATGTGACTTTTTCAGGCTTTTCAGGCAAACTGAGGACAAAAGGAAAAAGGACACCCTTCGCCTCCAGAGGTGCCTTCAGTGCCTCCTCGACAAAGTAGGCGTTCTCCTCCTCCACCACAAACTGCAGAGTCTGGCTTTTGTTCACACAGTAGATGCAGTTCCCTATAACGGCACACCTGAATGGTAAATGACTGCCTGGCCTTTGCGATGCACAGTCGTGCCACATTTTCACAATAGTGTTGTACTTGAAGACGTTGATCCCCTGCTCTCGGTTCACGTCGAAGCGGTAGATGAAGCTTTTTAGTGCCACCATGTCGCTAGATTTCTTCCTGCTGTTGTTGTAGGGGCACTCCTGCCACTCATCCCTCTTTGGATCATATTTGAGCAGGCGGTAGAAAAGGGAGCCGCCCGAAACGTACAGCTCTCCGCTGCAAGTGGTGGCTTCATGGGCCACTGCGAAGGCTCCCTTGGGTAGGGGAGCAATCATCGTCCAGCGGTCCATTCGAGGGTCATATTTCTCTACTGTGAACAAACATTCCCCTCCAATGGCATACAAGCTGCCATCCATAGATACAAGCTTTAGTTGTGCACGTGCCTGATTCAAGGGTCTAATCTCAGCCCAGCGATTGGTTATTGGGTTGTAGCAAAAGACCTTATCTGAAACTTTGCCCTTGTCCCCATAGCCACTTATCCCACCTGCCACAAACAGGTAATTGTGCATGGTGCAAATACCACAGCCTTTAATGTTTACGTCTTCTGGCATCACAGTCAAAGGTCGCCAGTCATTTTCAGCTTCACTAAAACAGTAAATCATATGACTCTCCTCTGAAGACCCAACAGACAAGGGGCTCTGTGGTCGGCTGCCACAGCGGCTTGGTGGTCGGCTACCAACTCGATCAAACACGTCATTTACCTCTGCAACCATTAAGGTCTTTCTCCCCTCCATCCTCTTCTTCAAGACCAGATCCCTCTCAGACCCAGTAAGGCGTCCGTAGACTGCAGGATCTTTGAGGATCTGAAGGAAGTTGTCACTCATGAATCTATACGCAGTCTCTTTCAGTTCACTAAGTCGCTGTTTCTTGGCAATGGTCAGAATCTCATAGCAATTCTCCGGTGTGATCTGCTCAGACATGGAGTCCATGGCAGCCTGAACGGCACAGGGGATCTGCAGGATTTTAGCTCCTGTGATGACGTCAACCACGTTGTCCTTACTAACACTGATCTGGGAGGTGTAAATATAGTCAATCAGTGTAGACAGAGTCTTATAACTCATGCCCTTCACTTTCAAAATGTTCCGCGACAGACGTGCTTTGAAGTAGTCACTCTTTTCCGCAAGGACGGACTTGTGAGCACTGATAGTCTGTCCACCAACTTCAATGACTAAATCAGGTTCTTTTTTAGGCTGTGTGCCGTCAGCTTCAAGACTGCCATCACTGCAGTCTTTTGGTTTTAGAACTGACCAATCGATTTTCTGTTTGGTTTGACTCCCAGGGGAATCTACGCTAAAAGACACTTTTGCTCTTGCTCCATTGCGGACTTCATTACTTGTGCTATTTTGGTGCAGGCCAGCAATGTGATTGGACTCAGCAGAGTCAGCATGAGGAGAGTTATTTGGCTTTCCCATATCTGTAGAAAGCTGATTGACTTTAGGGATGTAGGAGCTGCTTCCTTTTGCATGATCACAGTGGTTATTCTCTATTGGTCTTCCATCGAGCAGGTACTCCTGCTCAAACACCGGAGGAGCACTGAAGTCTGGGTCATCCTGCAAGAGCCCCTGGACGAAACCTGGACATACATTCCTATTTTTGTCAGTGAGTGTGACAAGATCAGGGTTCATGGTGTGGATGATGGCATCAGCCTCCACAGTGATTGCTCCTCCTTCCTGTCTGTGGCCCTCGTTCATATCACTCAGCTCAGGCAGCGTCTTCAACGGCCATGGTGATGAATCAGACAAACTATTTAGTCTGTTCTTCTCTCTTACTCTAAAGGGAGAAAAAAAAAACAATATTAAGCCAATGGAAGGTGCTGTGAAAATGTATTTTGTATCTTAGATTTCTTTTATTTTAGTTTTATTGTCACACTGACATGTTCAGATGAAATATTTTTTAAAACCGACAAAGACAACCTGAGTAAATATAGAATGTAGTTTTCAAGTCACAATTTAATTTATTCCAGGAGCAAACGGTACCCAAACTAAGCTGGTCCTCTTTGGTAACGAACGTGGTTCATAGTTCCATTAGATACAGAAAATTGTCCATGTCCTAAAATGGAAAAGAAACCATAAACCTTCACTCTACATCTACCATGTTCGATTATAGGCATGATGTTATTTTTCTGAAATGCTGTGTTAAATTTGCAATGGGATACACAACTTCCTATTGTAATGTCTTGGGGAACACATGATGTTTTTTGACCAGCAAGATATGGGCCTTTTGTGTCAGCTGTAGTTTTCACCTAGGAAGTCTGAAATGGATGCCATTGTTGCCTAGTATTTTTCTTATTGTTAAATCAAGAACATTCAGCTTAAGTGAGACAAGTGAGCTCAGCAGTGCTTCAGATGATGCTCTGGGTTTATTCACCAAATGGATAGCTTATTGATAAATTGAGAAGGAAGTTTGGTAGACTGGCAACTTCTGGGAAAATTAATCTCCATCATGTTTTCTCCATTTGTGAATAATGGCTTCCTGGGGCTCCAAAGCCATAGAAATGGATTGGTGATGCTTTCCAGACTCATAGCTGTCAAAGACTTTGTTTTTCGTTTGTTCTTGAACTTCACTGACTGTGAGCACAACGTGTTGCTTTTTGAGATCAGTCTATGCTGTCAGACTGGCTTCATCTCAACAAAGTCTTGATTCTACACGTGTTAGAACAATCAGGATTTATTATTGCGCAAATATAGGGCCAAATTGATTTGGATGACTCCCTACTTTAAAATTTGACTTAAACGTCCTTTCTTCAAGAAGTGACTAAAGTAACGTTGTGTGATATTACAACTTGTTTAATAATTTGAAACATTTAAGTGTTAAGACATAAGAGGGGGAATGCTTTCTTTCCCTCCCACAGCGCTGCAAAGGCGTCTTCATTCTCTAAGAGGCGCCCTATATCTATAAAATAACCCCATAAATCTGAAATCTAGATTATTTTACATCAGAAATGAACTGTTACATAGCCCAACACTGAAATGCAAGCCAGACATGCGACAGTAACGATGATGAAGTGAAGCAGTTCCAAAACACGCCCAGAACATGCTGCCATAATTACTCTGTCCCTTATATATATGTGGTAATCTGGAGACAATTAGAACGCATGCGCAAATTCAGTTGACTCGGTCGTAGTATAAACCTAAATAAATATAGACGGGATACATTATTATTTTTTTTTTTTTTTACAAAAGGTTCTAATGTATTCTACTGTTAAGGCGCTGATAATACTAAGATAATGTAGATTTCATACATATGCGAGAGGAACAATAATGGATTACTGATCACGATGAATCAAGAGTATGGGTGTAAAGTCATTAAAATGAACTGACCTACCTATGATCCGTCGCTTTGAAACAGGTCGGCGCCAGCAGCGGTAGCCTCTCCACAAAGCTGAGTTACGTAAGGCGGCACGGATGAAGCAGCCACTCGGTGCTCCCCTGAATGAGTTTACTTTCACAGTCGGGTTATCCCTTCCGTTCAGGATTTATCTAGATCTCCCCGTCTACTCATAGAACTGGTGCATTTCCCCAGATCCCAGACTCAGCCGGGGCTCCGTAGTAAAGGGGGAAAAAAAAAAAACAGGCGAAACGATTAAAGACCAGCTCCAGGTCGCACCTCCTCCTCATCAACATCGCCGTGTCATTTCTTCCACAAGCTCGGAGCCGCTGCGCACATCAAGCGTCCTGATTTTTTCTTCCCCCCCCCCAGTCTCCTCCTGAAAACGATAGTTTTCTCTCACACGCCTTCAGGTTGGACAGTGGGTTTTGTTATCTTTTTCAAAGAGTTGACAGGAATGAGGTGGCGATTATTGATCTTAACTCCGCCCTCTTCAGACGGTATTAACCCCACAGTCAACAGGGCGAAGCTCTCCTTCTGCGGTGCGCACTGTGGAGGCGTCCAAGAGATGCGACATTCCATTACGCATCTAATCTGTCATGGACACCATAGTAACTGAGGGAAATTATGGGTTACTGTTGTATCTACTTTTTTTTTTTTTTTTTTTTTAGAATATTAAACCCAATTTATTTCAACTCAAAAAGTGAGACTTATTTTATAAGTTTGTTACACATTAATATATTTCAAGTGTTAAGTTGGTTAATTTAAATTAAGATTGTTTGTAGAAAATGAAGAATAAGTTTAATAGAATTTTTCTTTTTGCAGACATATCATGGTCTACACAAAGCCATGCCAGTGATTGATGACTTTATACAGTTTACCAGCAGAGTGTGACTAAGCAGGGTAAGGCAAGATACCTCATTGCTAAAGAACTTGGCCATTCACAGAGCCCCTATTCAAGAATACTCATGGAAAGTTGAGTGGAAGGACTAAGTGTAAGATATGCACAGGCAACAGGGAGTGGAGAGGCACAGAGTCTGAGTTGCAGTGTTAAGCTTCCAAGGTTGGACATTTATGGGAGAATGCATCATGTCCTCTGCTGGTGTTGTGTTAGAAGTCTGAACCTATTGTCAAGAGGATGTTGAGTGATAGCAGCGCTAGTAATGCAGTTGAGTTGCAGCCAGCTATTAAAGCAACCTGGGTTTCTTTCACACCTCAGCAGAGCTACATGTTGCATCAATCCACTAATGCAAAAAATCCCTGAATTAGTATTACTGTAAGTGAATACACTCTATATAGTTCATAGACATATTTCCAGTTGGGTGGCACTTATGGACTAGAAATCCTCTCATTTTGATAATTTAATATTCTAAATTTTCAAGAAACTGAACTTTGGAAATTATCATGAAGCTTTCAGCTCCAGGCAACACAAACCCTACTTCTATTAACAGTTACAATATTAATAGTTTTGTGGAAAAATATTTGCTTCAGCACAAATTATTGAGGATAAACATCTCAAGACAGCAGGAGCTTCAAAAATAAAGGCATCCAGAGTCCATAATAAGACACAATCCATGAAAACGCCTAACAACTGGCCTTCAGATATAAAAATAGAGGAGCCCCCGAGAAAGCATCACACAACTATTAGGCGTGCGAGGTAAGAGGGCATGAAGAAAATGAGCCTTAATGTCAGAAGCTGAGAACAAAGGCTTGCTGAGCGCTGATACGGGCACACAGACTTTCGTCATGGAAACCTCAGTGTTGGAAGGAAAAACAAAAAAAGCCTTCCAGTCTCTGAAACGCCAGGCAAACTAATAACCGGGTTAGTCTTTTGGTTCACTGAGAATGAATTAGCTCAGTGTTTTCTTACGTTCACGTCCAACCTACAAAACTATGACATGCCCCGGCAGTTTGTGTTGGTTTGGGCTGCAGTGTGGGACCGATTCCAGCTTGAAATTGTATTTTTGGTCAAAGCAGATCATTTAAGGAAACATGGCTGTTGTGCAACCTTGGATGTGGGCGTTGAGAGAAAGGAAGCCTTGACCTGCTTCTGTTGCGGAGCAGGAGAAATCCCGGAAGAGCCATATCAGGCCCAGTTCCTGCGGCCCCCTCAGGCACATTGCTAGTCTTGGCATGTACTGATTGCTGCACACAAGCACGGTAGAGTGCAAGGCTGGAGTGAGTGAAGAAGAAAAGCAATACTGACCCTCTGTGTAGGTCTTTGTTTATCTGAATTCAACCAGCTTGCCAACTCTCCTCACGTTTTAACACAGGAATGAATGTAAACAAAATGTATTATCACAAAGTGTAAAGGGGGAATATTCTCAAAGCTGTTGTTTAAAGACGACTTTACACAAGTACCAAAATCTACTTAATAAAACACTGTTTATAGAATTGTTAATATACATAGGTACATATACAAGTGTTTTCAAAGTATAAATCATTTTTTAAATATATGGGAAACAAACATGCATTAAGGCAGGAAAAAAAAAAAAAAGAGAAACCTTCTTGGTGATAACATCTCCTCTGTGAAAAGAATCCTGGCCCGCCAGGGATGCTCAGATGCCTTCTTATAAAAATTCAGCCATCAGAACTTTGCTTATTTGTATAAATCCCTTTACAGAGAAGTCAAAGTTCTCTCAGCTCATACACGTAATCCTGATTCATTACACTTCAGATTTACAACTCTGATCCTGATGGGTGATCTAATCCGTGCTGAGGCCGTTTCAAAGCTCCATTCTTACCTTGCACGCCCTCCAAGCCCCAGTCATTACTTAACCCTTGCCTTTCAACACTGATTTAAATACTGCAGTCTAGCACACACACCCGAGAAAATTAACATGATTTAGCCACATCACAGATAAACAATAAACACCATATAAAATTAGAGCCTTTTCAGTTTTTTTCCAAGATAATTTCCGTTTTTTTTTTTTTTTAAACAGTGCAGTGCCTTGCAGAAGTATTGTACTTATTCCACATTTTGTCTCATTACAGCCACTAACTTCATCGTCTTTTACTCAAACTGTTCAGTCCATCATTCAAAGATGGAAATGAGTGTGGCAAAGCAGCAAATTTAGCAGGACGTCGCCTTCAACGAAAATCGCCTCTGGAGGAGGTGCAGCAATCCACAACTCAATTAAATAATCTATTGATAGAAATGTTAGTAGCGAACTTCACAAATTTATCCTTTCTGGAAAAGCGACAAGACGCTAGGAAACCATCGTTGCAGGAAAACCATAAAAAGAATCCTCTGCAGTTTGCAACAATCCATAAGGCAAGCAATAAAACCTAACCTTCTGTCCCACAAAAGAATATGTGGAGACAAAAACTGACTCCGTGCATCAGACTAAATACAAAGAGAGCAAAATACTTAAGAGTGGCGCAGAGGTTCACCTTCCAGCAGGACAATGAACCTAAACATGCAGTCAGAGCTATAATGAAATGTCTCAGATTGATTAGGACATAGAATGACATAATCAAAGGCAGGACCAAAACAATTTCCCAATCTGTGTCAAGACTTGGAAATTGCTAGTCACATATCTGTTCTTTTCAATCAGACAGAGCCTGAACTTCTTTGCAAATAAAAACTGATAAGTTTCAGACTCTAATGGTTAAAAACTGGCAGATGCGAACCACAAAAGACTTGCAGCTGTAACTGAAGTGAATGTCATTAATGAAAGATGTTGGAACCCTGTACTCTGTGTTGGGTCTATCGCCAAATAGTCCAATTAAATACATTGAAGTGTGTGGCTGTTAAGTGGCAACATGTGAAAAAAGTTTCACGGGTATACATACTGTTGCAAGGCACAGTAGGTTTTTTTGACCCATTTGTAGGAGTTGTTTGCATAAACATTAAACGTGATTAAGTGATTTGACTAATAACCCATTTACAAGGCTGGGATATCTTGGTAATATAGCAGAAGGCAAACATTTTGGTATAAAACTGGCCATTTAGTTACTGTGATTGATCCAAAATACTTGGTGAAATGTTAGCAGACCGCCATTGGAGGACCGTATGCTGATCATTTGGTTCAACATGAAAAAAGCAAAAACATGAAAAGAAAATACGAGAAAGATTTTGTGAACTTTTCAGGTATTTAGACTAACACCTTTGGAGTTTTGGTGTCACATGTTCAGTAATGGGATTTGCCAGATCATGATGGTGGAGGTGTTGTCCTCATGGCGAGACTGTTTGGTCTTTTTGTTGACTCTGCGGTGGCCCAGGCCTCCAGACACAACTAGCAAAGAGCTGACATCCATCTTGCTGGAGCGGCGCCCCCTTTGGTGATGGGCAGGGTCGTGAAGCAAGTCGTACAACGCCCCGTCCTCTGGGCCATGCTCCAGGGAACCTTGGGAGGGAGCTAAGGAACCACAGGAAGAAGAGGACAGAGAGTCCTGAAGAGCCATGGTGGTGCAGCCTGCCTCTCCCAGCCACACACCCCGTCCCTGAGGAGGACTGGAGGCTGTGTCTGACACGGGCTGGGCGCTGTCTGCGTCCACAGACTCTATCTGTTGGAGTGAGGAGGAAGGAGTGGAAGATGGCAGGCTAGACGACCAGTTGCGCACCGCCGTAGCCATGGTGAGGAACTTGACGGGCCCATTGTGTGCATGTAATGACACCATTCCTCGTCCTAAAGAATAAAAGAAAAAAAAAAAAACATTGTGGTCTACTAACAGGCTTTGTGTTCAAGTATTTACATATATGAAACACAATATATAGTGTGCAAACAACAGTTGATGAGAAAAAAAGCCTACCAAAACAAATCGTACTGGTTTAAACTTCACCAGTATCCTTGTTGTACTCTACTTTCTACAATGCTGTTGAGCAGGAAAGAATACCAAGAGACAATGCAGGGTATAAAACTTAGTCTTGGTGGTGTGAGACCTCGGGGTTGAACCGTGTGCCACAATTTTCAGTGCCAGTTCCAGGTCATTTGTGGCAACCCTCCCCCATTTGAGGATTCAGGAGATTACAGCTACAAAGCTGATTTTCTACTATGGGGGGAATTTCAGTGTGAATGTCAAAAAGTTGCGCAGCCATGATGCTGTTGCTGAAAACTGTGATTCTGTGTATTATTTTTAACCCAGATTGTTCTGCCTTTATTGTTTCTTTACCACATCCCATCACCCTGTGAGATCTATTTGGCCAGATAGGTTGAGTCTGCCAATAATATTTCCAAAGTAGTCTTTTGTGATTGTGTTATTACACACCAATATTGCAATAATGATCCGCTATGCTGTGCAACTCTATTGCAAACAAACCTGGTGAATAATGTAGAAAATGGCGAGCAGGACTGAACTTAACTGTCCCGCTTGCTCTGGGTAGAGTTTTTAAAGTGTAGCATCGGTACTTAAAAGTATCTCAAGAGTGTATAAGTTTTTGCAACCTACATGTACTTTTTCAATCCACCAGTTTTATTGTTTCAAAAGCTAAACAACAATACAGAGGAAGATTAAAAAGTTGTTCTTTAAATCTGCCTAGAACATCTTCTAAGCTGGATCTAATCAAACTGCAGACATAAAGTGCAGCTGAAACTTTTAAAAAATGGTCAATTTCATATAAAGATATTTCAAACCATCCTTTATGAAAGTGTCACAGATGAAAAAGTAGCATTCATAATATACTATAACATTTATAGAGGCATCTGGGTAGAAAGACCTAGAGAACATCCATCCACTCATCCATCACCAGAGCAACCGACACGCCTGCTAAATCTTGAGATGTTTAAAATCCCCCATTTCAAACACCATTGGGACAGTCTTTAGTTCAGACTTTGTAGACCTGGTTACCCAAGATGCCACTCTTTGCTGTAGTTCTCCAATAGGAAACTCTCCAGATTGGCTTCAACTTCCTGCATATTGTGTGCATGACAAGACAAACAGATTTTCATCCAACCTTCTGGTCAGTGGGGACTAGACTGAAGTTGGTCTTTGTGTGTTGTTGTATTTAAGCACCAGGGAAACAACAAGAGATGGATTACTAATTTGAAGTTTTAAGACTCAGAATCACGAGCTTCTTTTATAGAACAAATGTCGCTCAAAGTGTTATACTTTGTTACACTTGACAGTTACATTTATTCATGTATAAAATGGTCGGCTCTAAATTATAACTTCATTCTATATTACTTTCTGAAATCTTTGTATCATCCTCCTTGTCCATTTCCAGGATGACGTGAGTGAACGTAAATTAAAACCCACATTTTGCACTCATTTTTTGCAGCCCTGCTTCTATTTTAAGAAACACAACGCACTTTAGTTGTATGTTACCTGTCACTTTGGGGATCCCTTGTAGTCTGGGGACAGAAAGCGCCACAGTCACTCCCAAGTTGGTTCCTGCTAGTAGCAAACCATGGCAAACCAGCAGGCTGCTCACAGAGACTCTCTGGTTTCCTGCAGAAAAAACACAAAACAGTTTATTCTTACATCAATTAAAGTGTTTCTATAGTAAATTCAATGATATTTGCATAAAAGAAGCAAGGCCTTGGCGAACACATCCTCCCACACACAGTGTCTCCTGGAAAAATCAGAAAAACTGCACAATTAATGGTTCACTTCACCAGAAAAGAGGGACAGGCTTTGTTTTACAATGCGGCAGCATTTTCTGCAGCCATGATGTTCAAAGCTTGCGTGTCTCCAGGGCAACGTGAAGAGGAGTGTGGATAAAAGCAGCCCTTTTCAAGCGCCTGAACAAAGAAAAATGCAGCATTATGGCCAGCTCTGAGTCAAGCAAACAAACACAAAACGTGTTATGTAACAAGCTGAGTGAAGCGTAATGCTGTAATTAAGGAAGAAGCTCTGCCTCTATTCAGAAAACTTATGGCTATTACAGCAGGACAAGCCGACGTGACCTTTTTCTTTCTCTCCTCTTCAGAAAAACCACTGAAGCCTGGTCGGACGGTAAGAGCTGCGATTGTTAAGCTAATGACACCTTTCAGCTAGAGGGCCGTAAAATCAGCAGTTCTGTGATGATGATGGCAGTTCTTTTCAAACACGTGCCACTCTGGCCATTCGAGGTATAAAATCTATCACGGAAGCTTTCTCACGCTACAAATGTTGCATTAATAGCTGAATATTTTTATCATACTTGTGTGGCTGCAAAAAAATGCCTTACATTTTGCTAAAACAGTCTTTTCAGTGTCTCCTTCGTGGGAGGTGAGACTGCCATGAGTCATTACTGCTGTAACAGCTTGACTTGAATTTCCTCCCTCAAAGTAATCCTCTTGGGCTTTTGGAAAAATTACTGCCTGTCTATGTGCCCGACCCCACCCCCCCTGTCCCCACCCCCGCTTCTCTAGAGCTGACCCCATCCATGGGGCACACACGCCAGGCTGCCATACTTCTTAAATTCCTGCCAGATAGGCAGGCTGGTAGAGTTTAACACTAACATCTTGCCCACATGTGCTTCTAATGAGGGATCAGAGTCGGGAGAAACACAGACTCCTGGTCAGAGGCCTTGCTCAACTTCCTCCTTTCATAATATTTGGAGTTCCCCACCCAGAGGGTGAACTAAAATAAACCCTATGAGAGCATCAACACGGGCCGGCTCGGGACCCGATCCTGCAGGAGAGAACCTCTTTGATCCGCACTAAGACCTGACAATCAGCAGCAGGAGGGAGGAGTAGATTTCAAAAATTACAAAAACACGCTCCATCAGCCAGTCAGTCAGTCCAGAAATACCTCGGATCAGCACATTGTGAGTAATTGCCCGTTGCTGGACCTGTGACCCAAAACCTTTTCTGACACATGCACACAAAAACTTTTGGGTTACGTTGTTTACCCAAAATAATCAGTTTATGCTGCTGGAACAACAATTTTAGTAGTTTAAGCCAGATTGAGTCAAAAAAAAATTATCACTGAGTTTGTTGGGTTGTCAGCTGTTTTATATTAGTGCCCAATTGGCCCCTACACCAACAGATACTATGGTTTAATAATACACCAGTTGCCATTTTGTCTATTTCTACTTTTATTATCTGATAAACTATATACATGCATCCAGCATATGGTATATAGCATAGCATATTTAGTTTAGTTCACACAAAAACATTGCTGTAAAACGATTGCGGTATCAAATTTAAACTTGAGGGTGAATTTAAGTAGAAAATCAGAGGAACTTCAATGTTATCGATTTATTTTTTGCAAGAAACATGTTAAATTGGTACAGCTGGAATCACAAGTGACCATGTTGTAAGTGCATTTACAGGTCTAATTAAATTATAGGTGAGTTTTTTTTTTTTTATCCAGCACTGTCCCACCCAACCTGTCCTTTAACCTCAGGATCAGCGAACAATATTTTCATCAATATGTGTTACATGTGGCTTAAGATGCTTGCAATATTAGTGGTACAAAAACAAAGAAACATATGGATGAGTTATTTACCAGCCCCCTGATATTTGTCTCCCATTAGAACATGCATGGCTGCATATTTAGGTCACACAGCACAAGACAATGGCAGACCCTCACCACTGCAGCCAGTCAGCTGTCTTCTTCGAGACATCATCACAGAGCAATCTGCTGCAACGGTGGACTATCATCTGCAGTTTGTTGAGCTCTCTTTAAAAGTATTACTCCTAACTTGACTGTAATTAGTACACCTTTTCCTTCTTCCGTAATGGCATGCTTGTCTTGATGCAAATTGCTTGTCCTGGTTTATTTAAAGTGTTCAATGGCACCACCAAGTGATTGCTGTTACAGCTTATTAGCCATCTGTGGGAATGCTGCCTGGATAAGGAACCTCTGTCTGTTCAGGAGTGACTGGTAGAACTGCTCTGACGTGCATGAACATGAGCAGGAGGACTCCACCGCAAAGCTCCTCCTTGATTCAACACTGCACCATTGATAAAAGCAGTCACACTGAGGGCAACACCCCATGCCTTTCCACCTTTTGTAGAAATAATATTGCTGAATCAGCAGTGGTCTTGGGGGTGCTGAGAAGCCATAATCACATTAAGACTTCTTACAAACTGAAGAATTATACCTCAGTGTAATGTAATGCTTCACTATCTTCTTTATAAACGGATGATGTTATTCCGCCTCTGTGAATAAACACCGACGTGGTGCAGGATTGCAGAGGAGTCAGCCATCTCTCTTTCCTTCTAACACACAGATTGCAGTCAAACCATGCAGTCCAGTTTGGCTCGAAGTTCCAGTTACATCAGAGGCAGCACAATTTTTTGGTCTCGCTCTGTTCCTCAGCAGCCAGCAGTGTAATGAGTAGCAGGAAATGACAAAAAGCCAGACAAGAGTCTACAGTACTTTTTTTTGCTAAGATATCCCAAATTATTGCAGCTCAAACTTGCTTTAGACTTCCATATAGACTAACTGTCTCAAATTCCTTTATTATCAGAGGAAATGGAACTGCCCAGGAGATGAAGGCTTTCATGTGTGTCAGCTTGTCCCAGAAGCAACTTCCTGTGGCTGCATGGATACCATTAACCAATAAAGACGGTGAGCTCCCTCAACCAATCGCTATTATCACCCACATCTCTCAAAGAGCACTTCCACTTATTACTCTAAGTGGATATTATATGGAGGCTGAAACACAGTACAAACTCAAGGCAGCATGTCAGCTTCTAGCCACAAGGATCATCCTCAGAGATGGTGTCTATTATCATGATCCCACAAAGAATAATTTGCTGACATGGATACAGAAATAATCGATGCATCTCCGGTGAAGATGGACAGAAAAACAAGAAATGGCTAAAAGCAGCTACAACTGTGATGCACCCACAGCACCAGCAATGCTCTTCGGGTCAGTGTTTTTGGGTCATGCTGATACAAAGCAGCAGATTACAAGATCCGGCGCAGCAGGTCACTGATGTTTTCAGACACAACACAAGTGATGTAAACCTAATGTTTCAGTTTAAGCTTGGAAACTGTCCTGAATACATAATCATTTATTATAATGAAACTATTAATAGAGACGTTCAGATATAACGGTGGTGCTGAGAGACATATCGAGATATGTAAAAACTGTTTGGGTCGAACTCTCATTCTTTTTTTGGCAGAAACACCATGCTACTTCCAAAGTCAATGTAACTTGGGTGTTCTTCTACAAAGGCCATAAAATAAATATTTGCTCTCCACAATAAAACCCATCTGGATTCAAATCTTCTATGAGCCATGGCTCATTTGTTCAGACAGCACAGCTTGTTAATGACAGGTTTACAGCTGCACCGCCTTACTCAACCACTGACTAAGAGTTGAGCCTTTATCACAGAATGTTTTAAAGCAAAGGAAACTGCTCTACAAAGAGTACAAACAAAACAATGTTCCCAGAGTTCTCGCTTTTACTAGTATTGCTTTAAACTTTATGCATTTGTCAACCTGTCAAAGGTAATAAAAACCATAGAAACTTTTATATTTGGGTTTTGAGTCTCTCAATTAATTCCAAAGTAGGCTCTTACAAGCCCGACGTCTTCACAGCTTTATATTTTGTTCATCCAGTCACTTTTTTTGTTTTATCAGGTTACTTTTAGACAGTTTTAAGATAGCAGAATCTATCTTCTTCATCCTGAAAGATAAAGCCTACCACTGACATTAGAAAATTGGAGAGAAGTGTAAAAATAAATAAATAAATAAACTAAAAAAAAAAAAGAAGCTGTTTTGATGCGAGTCTATGCCGTCAGTTGATACCTGGGTGATGATTTGGGGAACTCCATCAAAATGTGAGAACAAAGTCTCCATCACTGAGTTGGAATCCAGGGACATATTTCAATGTTATTAGATGAAGACGAAGAAGGTGAAACAACTATCCTTTCCTTTCCAATTTTAGACTGTGTTTCACCTTTGTTAAGCATATAAATTACTGAGTAACAGCAGAAATCAAAGAGGGCAGTACACACAGCTGGATTAAATCTTGAAATCCTATAAAAGACTTTAGACAGAGCAATATATTCTTTCCCAATTTCCAGACCACACGGTGAAGTGAAAACTGGTGATATTGGCAAACAATCCTCTGATATCAGTATAAATCAATCCAATAAAAAAACATGAGTAAAAAACATGTTAACTTTATCTTTTTCTGCAAAGGAGAAATTTATGCCACAAGTTTAGACAGGTGAATATAAATATTTTTGCGATTGTGGTTAGGCCTGTCACGATAACAAATTTTGCTGGACAATTAATTGTCTAAAAAATTATTGCGATAAACGATAATATTGTTTCAAGACCTTTTGACACTGATTTAATGGAAATGACTAATAATGCATGCGATTTCCTGCCATAGATACACTTTATTTTCAAAAGAACACATAACACTGGAACTGATAAACAAAACCAAAAACAAAAATAAAATGGATTCTCAGTCTCCATTAACAAAAAAACGTACTTGAATAAAAACTAAAAAACATAAAGCCAAAGTGGAAATAAATACTGCATTCAACCAAAAGAGTGCAGATTATGAAGTCTGTATACTATATTGCCCTTCAGTAATCACTACATTTAAATAAAGAAAATGGGCACATCCGACCACCTAATCCAATAGTTCATACTACACGATTTTTTGCCCCTATTTTCTCCTTATGATAATCTTAGATCGTTGGCTGATCTAAGATTGTCGCTGGTGATTTCGTAACCAATCATCATGCAGTGGGTTACGTTAGATCGTCGTGGCTGCTCCGATCTAAATCAGGGGTTTTTTCCAACTGGGAGCTTTAGGGAGCCTGTTGAATGTGACAGGTTGCCAATCAGAATGCGGAGATTCTCCTCGTGCTTTCTGAGGGGAAATTACGGAGGGGAATCCCAAACAGCTGACAGGCGCAACCTGAAATCCAGCGGACATCGGAGATGATGTGTGGAAACAACATTAATGTTCAACATTTCGTGCAAATAATATAGAAATGACAAGGAGAGGAGTTGGAGCCAAATTGTTACTGCAGTTGATAAACTCGGTAACTTTTCAGCTGTTCTTCGTTAACGTGACATAAATAGGTTATAATGTCAGAACTTTACGCTGACTCTAGCCACATGCATCACAGGTAGATTCTAGTAAAGCATTGATTAATGCCTGATTTTAAAATTAGTTAATTGGACTTGTAGCCATTATTTTGTGCCCATGTGGCTGGACACCACATGGCATAACAAACCCGATTGAACCGTTATACCTAGGATTTCTGTCGGCTAATTTGTGGTTCCTCAGGTTTTGAAAATGGGCAGACAGTGTTTGATCTCTACATGGAAACAAGAAATCTTTAAAACTTTGATTTGGAAATTCAAAAATTATACATTTGCTACAACTTAAAGCTAAATATTCCAGGGCCTCATTTAGTCTTTTTAAACAAGGCATTGCAAATTAGCTCGATTTTCAATAGGATTTAACTCGTGTATTAATCTCCATTTTACCAGCTTCACTGTCCACGCTGATGAAAAGCACAGCATCATGTAACCACACCCAAGTTTTAAATCACTCTGGTTTGTTCAGGGTGAAATTCTGTGTGCCGTTTCAGGAATATATAGTGTTTTGAAAAAGAGGCGTAACGTTTATCAAGAAACAAAACATATACTTAATTTCTTTAATTCTATGTTTTAGAAAAATCTTCATTTAGGTCTACACCACAGCCTTACCAGGCAGGATATTGTTGACGGTTGTGGCGATGTTTATGTCCTGCAGGTGTTCCAAGGTCTCAGTGTGGAAGAGGCGTACAGTTGAACCAGAGCTGAACGCGATCCAAATGCCCACTCCGGCCACCACCATGTGAGACACCACCATGCCCTCCTCCTGGTGGGCCTCCAGCTGCCTCTGGATGATGGAGACAGACAAAGATTCACAAGTTAAGACTGATGAATAATCTCTTCTTTTCATGACTTTGAAATTGAATTAAACCAAAAAGGATTGTTGGTGCCTTGTCTTATGTTATGGATTGCTGCTTTGCAGTCAGACTGAATTGGATTGGACACGTAGCTATTTACACCAACAGGGAAGCTGCTTAAATTCCTATTCATTAAAAGAGGCCAGTGGCACAAATACTACAATCTCTGCTGACAATTATTTGCACAATTCTCCTTAACCAGTAGAAAAGCACTTTCACTTTCCTGTCACCTTTCATAAGGTTGGTCCTCTCTTATACTAGTGGAACTTCTCAGGCTATGACGGTCATACATCCGAAAGTAGAAGAAAACTGGGCTGCTTCCCTTTTCTTAAAGACATCTCATTTCTTACCCCAAATACTTCACTTTTCTAAACATGTCCGAAAGTAGTAGGTTTACACGTTGCATTTAGAGCAATGGAGCCACTAAGGACACTAATGGGGCCATTAAGGACATTTATAGTCAGTGACCAAACCCTCCTTTCAATTCACACCGTTTGGCTCTCTGGCGCTCGACAATCCAAACATGTCTCTACTGTTGCCATGGGAATGGTTTTGGTCACATGGCCCAAGGTGTGAATAGTTGTAAAAATGCCTGAAGAGATAAGGCCAGGCTTCACTTTATATGTTTGAACAAAGAAAGTTGTGGCCGTTAGTTTTTCATGTTTCACACAGATGGCTTCTTTTAGCCCACTCTTTCCTGTCCAACATGTGTGCATTAGTAAATTCAAACAAGAGTCCCAATTGTCCTTGGGATATAAATGAACTGCTGAGTCTTGACCCAGTGACTTTGCTCTTCTGTGCTGGGCCATTCTTTTGTGTGGCTGCTGTTCAGTTTCTCTATTATAGAGGTCTGAACATTCCTCGCTGCACTGGACTATGCATACTACACCGACGAGCATCTGACTGGGGTGTTTCAGCTTTGAGGTGAACCAGTTTCTGTTCGGGTGCCGCTAAATTTAAAATACGCCAGGGAATTTCCTCAGTTTCTTGGATACTCAGGTCACATATGGAAAGACTGTGCTCTTTCCATATGTGCATTTTAGCAGGGTGCTAATAAATGTGAAGGGCCCTGTATGTGTGGGGTGTTTGAAGAGCATTAATTTATATTGTTAAATTCTTGCACATTCTTGTTGAATGTGCATGATGAACACAATGCAACCCTCTGAGACCTTGCTTAGACTAGATCCACCATGGCAATGTCAGCGGCTTTTACGTCTGCACACGTATTTGCTTCAGAGTCAAATCAAAATAAAAACTCAGTTTCCAGATATATAAAACATTTGGACAGACCAGGTGGTGGATTTATTTCATCACATTTTCAGTACCGTCTTTTTTTTTAATCCACAAAGCTAGACACAAACAACTTCAGATAATATTGAACATTTTTGATTTTCTGTGTAGAGACCTGTAGTAGCTGTTAGCATGACTACATATTGCATAATCTCAAATGCTGCTCAACGCGTGGGTGGATTCAATCTTGGAAATAAAGGATCTATGTGGAAGAATAAAAAAAAAATTCAAAAACTGATCGTAGAAAATCTGGATGACCTACATTTTATCTTTCCAACACGAGTTTCATGTGTTTCCAGAATGAAATGGAGACTTTTTTTTTTTGTCTCTGCCGCTTCGTCCTCCTTTCTGTCTGACTTTTAATTAATACTCTGAACTAACTGTAAGTCCTATGTGAAAAAAAGAGAGCTAACAAGCAGGTGGTCCGACATAATAAGCTTAATGAGGCTAAACCCATTATAAGCGAGCGCATGTCACAAGATTGTTACTATTCCTGGACCCACAGCAGGTGCTCCCATTACACAAACCCATCCGGGACAAACACGAAATGGTATATTCCAAGACTTTCAGAGGAAAATTGGAGAAGGAAAAAAAGGGCTGCTTAACGTGCATATTTCCTCCTTCTGGAATTTATGATCTTATTTACTTTCCTTATCTTATCTCCTAAGAGAGACTCAGACTTCTTATATTCATAAAAGAGATATGGAAATGATTTTTGCTCCAGTTTGATTGCCGTTTGATTTACTTAAGAGAGATGGGAGAGATGGACAGATAAGCAGATATCTCAAACCCAATTTATCTTTCAAATCACCAAGTCTATGAAGAGAAGATTGTTTGTTAAAACAACCCACACGGGATTCTGGTCGGCTCACGTACCTCCACACAGTGTGTGTGTGTGCTGATGATGAAAACTTGTCCACCTGAGGAGGCCCACAGGTGATCCTCCACAGCCAGCACGGCCTTAACTGGAAGGACTCCAAGCTTCAGTAACTTGGGCTTCTCACAGCTCCAAGAACCGTCTGGGAAAGCACACACGACATAGTTTATTCAGAGCATTATGGATTTATTCAACATATGTGAAAAGTATAAAAACTAAGAAAAGTAATAACAAAAAAACCCATCTTTTTAAATTTTAAAAATCCTTTTCCTAGACAAATTTCTTGATTTTTCCTGCAGTCTACAGAGAATCAACTGAGTTTTATAACCTAAACGTTCCACATGCCATGAAACAACTTAAGTCAGCCATTGAGTGCCAAAATGCCAAAGTTCAAGTTACAAAATGATACTTATCATGTATGTGATCAGATAAAGATATCTAGAAATACATGTGATAGATGAATACAATCAAGTACTTGTAAATTATTAATTAGTTTATCACATCATAGTGTAAGTTCACATTTATTTAATAATACGAGTATAATAATTATGTAAATATTTGATTTTATTTCACAGTCCTGTGTTGCAACAAGTCGTGAATTTATTCTGTCAACCTTAAACACAGCTATGGAGTAGGTGACTTGTCAGAATTTGACTTGTTACATTTTAGCCTATCAGATGTTAGATTCTGTTTGAATAATCATAATTGACTGTAGCACAGGAAATATGAGAAAATAAATTTTACACAACAATTTAAATTTTTAAAAGATGATTTGGACATTTCATTGTTTATCATATCACCAATCCTTTCATATAAATATATATAAAAAAACAATTAAAAGTCATCAATCAATTCTATTTAGTTGATTATAAATCCTAATAATAAAAAATATTATTTGCAATTGTTCCACTTTTGGATATCAATAACTGGCCAATGCACCATTTTTTTTTTACCCTGACCAAGATCAGCCCCATTCATATTTTCATCTATTATACTTTAAAATCTTGAATGATTTACACTACAGTAATTATCAACTATATAAATCACAATTTAGGATATGCAATCCCTTTATTTTGTTTGTAAAATTCCAACAAACTTGGCATCTTGTTTGGCATCTAAACCAGATCTAGTTTTGGAACTATATGTCGAGTTAAAAAAACATGAGGCAAAAATAAGAAGTGAAATGTAATACATTTATATTTTCTGGAGAACGTCTTTACAGGAAGTTGTTCAAATCAAAGTCTATGTTGTTTCAGACATTTCAAAGCTATACAATAACCCTAAACAGCCCACTTCTATTAGGATATTTAAACTGACTGACTAAGAAGATGGGTGTGCACAGTGCATAAACAATGCAGTAACAGTCTATCCATTTTTATAAATGTCATCTGTAAAGGTTACCTGCATTTATAACTCTGCTAATGTTTGATAAGTGGCCATTGATGGTTTTCACAGCGCTTCACTATGAATATAGATGGGTTGTTAAGCCTTAGTCAGAGCCAAGCTGTATCCCACATGCACCTCCTACACACTGTGTTCTGCATGTGCCTGGCTACAGGGGAGCTGCAATAAAAACACCCTGCTGCCTGCAGTAGCTTTATAAATATCAACAGTTCGGCAACGAGAGCATGTACTTGTGAATGCAGTCATAAAATGGAAAGAAAGTGAGCACAATGGACACAGATCACATTCCTTTGGCTAATCTAGAACACGAGCTGATTGAGACTTTGGTAAAATATTTGTTTACAATCAAGGCACAAATATGGCTATTGATGGAAAAGTAGTGAAATATGTTTTTTGTTTTTTTTTTTCTCTAGAAATACAGTAATTGCTAAACAAGCCAGAAGGGATTTGCTCGGAATCAATATTGGAACAATGGCACTGTGTAGGTGAATTTCTAAAAGAAAAAAAAATGTTGCACAGAAAACAAAAAGGAGCAGTAGTGAAAAAAAAACAAGACAGCAGTGCCAGCTTTCAGGCTTACATAAGTCCTCTCAGCTGAAGTGTATCTGCCCACATCTTTTACTTGTTGAACTGTTTCATTCCTTCATGTCACTGTCGGCTATACAAAAAAAAAAACAAAAAAAAAATGATAGGTGCAAGTGGAAAACTAAATAGAAATGCTACAAACAATAAAGCTCATTATTCTCTCTGGGAAAAATGAGATATTACAGGTCGGCTGCACAGAAAGAAACCAAGCTCATGATGCGAGTTTCTTACTGTGGCGTCCGCCCAGTGCTGAATCACTGCCTCCCCCCTTTCTCAATTTCTCACACAGTCCTTCATTTGGGAAACAGCAAACATGGCAGAATGAGGTTGCCAGCTTCAGAAAACACCGCATCAACAGCAGAGTCACATTTCCCATACAGCTTCAGAAGCTCAGCAGCACTGTAGGAATTAGAAAGCCCGTCTGTTCAGTTGTTTTGATATCCGGAGGTTTTGAAGATACCCTTGAAGGAATATGATCTGATTCTGTCCTCAGCAAGATAAACGATGCATCTGGTTAAAATGCAAAGACATTTACAAAACATACACGCTGAAATGTTTTCAGGATGAGTCAATTTTAGTATTAAGCATCGTATTCCAGACATGGTGTGAGAATTTTTAATGGTGTAAAAAATACTTCAACTGCTCAGGACCAAGATTTGCATCTGGTAAGAAAATAGTCCCATATACTATACAGCTGTCTGGTAACCAGTAGGACTAAATAAGGGGGGGTGAAGGGGGGACTCTCATATTCACCCAAACAAGGAATCATCCAAAAACATTCCAGAATAGTTGCACACTGATAATTTCTTCCAAGCTAAGTGCAGACGAATAGAAAAAAAAAAAAAAAAGGTCTGTAGGCAATCATCCATATTCATCCATCTGTCTTTGCTTTCCAAGCTCTAGTGCAGTGAAATCTTTTTGATAGTGCAGCTTCGCAAAAGGGATTATCTACCTTTAAACTTATCCATTTGACCAGGTTGGAAAATTCAAGAAACATTCGAAAGTTTGCAAGGCAGTGTAGTAACAATGACCTAAATGGCTTACAACAGTGGAATTACACAGTTGTGAGGAAATTCAGATTCAGTTGTGTCAAATTTGGAAAAAACAAAAAAAGGGGAAAAAAATAGCATATTTCTACTCGTAGCACAATCCCAGACACACATTGTCTGCGCCACTATGACAGCTGATGACAGATGGGACAAAACGGAGAATGTGAAAAAGTGTGGGAAGAGTTTGGCCGAGTGTAAGGAGTCTGTGCTCGGAAGCAAAGGAGGAAAAACATTAAACAGGTCAGAGTTAATATAGCGGCTTCACCTAGACAACAAAGCAAATGGAAACTGGGCTTAAACACACAGCAGAGAAAACCCCTGACCTCAAGCTACACCCAGAGCCACTGACTTACACACCTAACATACATATCCAGTGATATCGGGCTGTAAAACATCAAAGTTTGTCAGTAAAGTATCCAAGTTTTGAAAAGAAATTCAACCAGATGTAAGGGTTGTGGCAGAACTTCACAATGTTATGACTGAGTTGTTTTTTTACTGGCTATTTATGATGTTTGCAAACTTCATTTATTTGCAGATTTGGAAAAAAGAAGAAAAACAAAGTTTTAAAAACTTTAAAGTGCTTCTGCAATATTTAAGAAACGCACCTTGTGATCTGGAGTAAATGGCGACGGCGCCACTAACCAGCCCAGCGTACAGACAGGGCTTTTTATAGACCAGGCTGGTGACTGTGGACTTGTCTGGGGTGAAGAAATGCTGCAGGCGTATTTTCTTGGACCGCTGGGTGCTCTTATACACAATGATACTAAACAGGATGAGTAGAAAAAGAATTAGAGCAAAACTATTTCAACATACATATTCGTAAGGAAAAACAAAGCGACTCTTTTTAGGTGTATTTGAACTGTTGGGAGAATTTCTACATTTTCAGGTGATTTTCCATGTAAGGGTGTGTATTCGTACCTGCCCTCCTCCATGCCTAAGCAGACGGTGGGGGTATCACTGGCCTTTGCAGGGGGAGCATAATTGCTATCTGGAAGCTTTTCACCGTCCTCCTTAAGTTGCTCTGTTGGGACGTAAGCCATGCAAAGGATTCGGGACTCCACGTTGAAACACTCCGTCACTTTGGGGCAGGAGTTCTGCATGGCCACTATAGCAATTTGACCCATCTGGTTGGTGCAACTTGCAACCTGAACCAAGAGAAGAAAACCCCCAAACTCCTTTAAAAACTGATGAGTCACACTGCACAATCCTGAAACTTATTTTTGTTCTGTTAGGTGATTTAGCAACTCCTTCTAAGCCACACAGGAAATGATCTCACCCAGACACATCCGTGGCCAACCACGGGAGAGTCGGCTGTGCTTTCTGTGTTTATGTATGGCTCTGGGTTGTGAACGGCACATTCCACCTGCCACACAACATAGAAAAACATCTCGTAAATACATGCATTAGGTCACCATGACAAAGTCACAGATGTTTGTGGTTTCAACCTAAGCGTAAAAAAAAAAAGTCAAACTTGTTGAACACTCAGCTTCTTCTGAAAAACCCAGGCTTGACCTCTGAATCTCTATTTGTTTTCACCAACTGTTTAACTGTAAACCTACCAATTACATGCTTGAATTACCCTTTGAATACCAAGGAGGTACTATGGGTCAAGATTAGACTCACTTTAACCTTTTAAATCTTTAAATGTTTTGGAGAGAGCTCAACATTAATTAGCCCGTATAGAGATCAAACCTTGTAGCTATTAGCAACATGTTCTGACTGACTGAGCTAACCAGCTATTTAAAGTTCCAGCTGTTGTTTTCACAGCAACCACCAGCCCGTCAGCACTTGCTGCACAGCTTGCAATGTGACCTCACTGCGCTCATGGATCACCGTCCTGTGAGAGAGCAGCTCACCAGTTCACCAACCTTCCAAGTGCAGTATTTCAAAAATGTCATGATTTTCCAAATTTACATGTCTTAAGATTTCGCCACAGTTTTTAATAATACAGTGGGTATTTTATCTTATTAGGTTTTTATCTACATGTTTTACATAAAACAAAAAATGTCAATGCATAAATAAGTGTTACAGAATAAGCACAGGCTGTACTGTGCAGACAGTACACATAGCACTTCCCTTTTGTTATTACTCTTCTACGGTTAAGTTTTGCAAAAAGCCTGTATTACGATTGGATTTTCACTGCAACTCAAGATGTCATAAGTGTGGCAACTATTTTGACATACAAAATAATTTCAGTGAAGTGGAATCAGATCATGAAGCCTGCTAACCTCATCTATCAACAATGCATTTCACTGTATTTTGTGTAACACCAACAGAATGGGTCTTTGAAATGATTCATGGCAAGATAGGTTCACTACTTTATTCTGGTAATTTCATTTTACTGCACAACTCAGTGTGGCCTACCACTTTAAATGTAAGGTGAAAGATTTATTTTTTTTCTCTTCTTTACTGAACGATTGTAAAAAGGAGAGCATCAAGAAATAAAAATCAACCAGATGGTGCATGGTGCCAGGTTCATATTTAAAGGCCTGCAGTGTTGCTGCAGCTCACCAGGAAAAGCATGCTGCTCCATGTAATAAGGCTGAAGTAGTAGGAGTAGACATCTGAGCTATAGTCTCTACCCCATAAAACTTTAAGGGCCTGTTTTGGTGTTAAACTTACAACATGATGCCATTAGGCCCGACTCTGTAACCAAGAAAGCTAACCAAACAAACTGTGGACAGCAAATGAGTGGCTCTGGAAACTCAGAGAGCTGTTGGACAAAGTGTTGCAAAATTAACCCCGACTCAACTTAATCCATAAAACAAAAGAATTACAAAATAAAAGATAATCTTCACCTCTCACCTGTAAAGACTGCTGTAGAATATAAAACCACAGCGTGAACTCTTGCTCTCTTTAGAGGACATTTGGAGTGGATGAAGGGAATCTTGAAGACTTGCCATTTTATTAACATGTATATCCTACTTACACCTTCATCAGGTCAAAGATCCAAGAAAAGGAATGTCATTAAATACCTAATTAAATTAATCATACATTGAAAGGATTGCAGTCCTGCCTCTTTCCCATGATGTACGAGTAACTGTTTCTTCTGACTTTAAAGTGATGCCAGTGGAAACTTGCTCTCTCTCTCTCTCTCTCCACAGCAAATAAAGGATCAGTTAGACATGTTTTGTTTACTGGTATCCAAATGAGTACAATGAGGTTTTAAAAAGTGATAGTTTCAAAACCAGTGAACTTTTCCATTGTATAGTTCGAATAGTTTAAAGATCTTTTAGTTAGAGGCCAGAAAAAGCAAAAGAAAGATTGGTGGTGTTTATGACTGTACCACTGGGTGATTTTGTGCTGCCTCTCTGCACTGCTGAACAGCTGGCTGAAAAAGAAAACTTTCATGGATACTAACAGAAAGACAAAATCAGCTGTTTGGTATTATTTTAAGTTGTTAAAACACAGAATCTTTGTGTGGAGACTTAAGGAGCACTCGCTGCGATAATGTTTAAAAAAAAGAAGAGTTGGCAAAATATGACAAAAGCACATTTGCGATTTAAATCTATGTGTTAATACTTTAACGCTCTGAAAAAGTGTTAGCTCTACTTAAGATAAATGCTCATTGTACATTAAATAAAAAAAAAGTTGTTGACAATGAGTAGATGGGTACTTTTTTTTTTTCTTTTGATCATTTTTAGTGTGGAAATCTTTAAATGTTTCCTTTTTTTATAAATCCCTGAAGAAAAATGTGAAGTATCTAAAATAAAGTATACAACATTTATCACCCACATATTTAATAGTGGACATTTGTAGTAATTTCTGTTACTCCAAAGGTGTTACTACAGTATTTATCAGAAACATTCTTCGGGATGGCAAATCAATCAAATGTTAAATGAATAGAATATTCTAGCTTACCAAGAATTCTTAGTAGGTATTGCTCACTAATGTACTGCTGGTAGCCTCTTTTCTTTTCTTTTTTATATATATCCTTGATGAAAAACACCCAGGATACCTTGAAAAGAGCAGTAGAGAAGGAAACTCACCTTGAACTCTTGCAGTTTTGACATTACCACAGGCATCTGTCGAAGCAAGAGGGGGTGTTTCTGCTTCTTGATGTGATTACCGTCATCATCTGCAAAGAACCAGCCCTGCAGGTTGTCCTCCTCTGATTTAAAACACAAATGAGGCACACAGGTTATTCAGAGAACAAAACCATCTGTTTTCAGTTAGAACGTTCCAGGCATCACGTTGTAAAACTCCAATTGTCATCTCAGGAATTCAAACTATTAGCAGAAACTGTGATTAAGCATTCCAGTTCTCAATGGATGTGCACAATCTGAACAGGCCCAAGTTTGACTCTTACATTAAATAAGGTAGAAAAGAGTTATATGTGGATTCAAAAGGGTCTAATGTGCAACAGACACATGGAAGCACAATACAGTACCTAGAGCCAACTTTGCCATCTGCAGGTTACTGATCCATGACTGCTTGATGGCTGGGCTGAGTGTATTAAACACCGCACTGAAGTATGTGGGCTTACCGGCCCTGCCAAAATAGAAGAGGACAGAGCAAACACACACATGATCAGAAAAATACAGGACTCTGGCTTGCATTTAACTGTAAAGTTCTTCAGATAATGCTTAAAAATAGCCGTCCATTGATTAGTAAATTTGTCATTAAAACACTTAGAAGTTTAACATCTAATAAAGTGCCTTCACCCCCTTTTATATTCCAAACCTGGACCAACAATAACTTTCCTAATGTTTTTCTGTCCGTAGGCCATCATCTATACTCACTTCTCTGTCTATGTTTTTGATTACAGTGTCTTGCATAAGTTTTCATCTTCATTGAATTACCCCCCCCACCATCAAAAGCTTCAATATATTTCATTGAGATTTTATGTAGTCTTGGGCATCATAGGACATAAGTGTGATTAATAAATTATATAAATGAAATGAATACATGTTAAATGGTTCCTTGCACGAAAAAAAAAAAAAAAATCTAAAACAGGTTGGCTTGGCATGTAAAACCTTGTAGAGTCACCCGCTATAGTTACAGCTACAACTAGAGAATGAGACTTTTGCCCATTTTTCTATGCAAGTAAACTCAAGATCAGTCTGATTCACTAACCATTGATGTCCAAAACCTTTCCTCAGATTATAAATTTAATTTAGGTCTGGACTTTGACTGGGCTGTTCAAACACATGAATATGATTTGATATAAACCGTCACATTGTAGCTCTGGCTGTTTGCAGTGGGTTGCTATTCTCCCGGAAGGTCAACCTTGGTCCCCATCTCAAGTGTTTTATGGGCTCCAACAGGCTTTTTTCCCCAGAGTTTCTTTAGATTCATTTCCCACCATTCTCTCATTAAATCCTGACAACTTTCCAATCCGTGCTGAGGAAGAGTATCCCTTCAGCTTGATGCTTCCACCATGTTTTAAGGTGAAAATAGTGCTTGCAAGATTGATGTGCAGTTAAGTTTTCCACAACACGAGGCATTTTAAATGTCCTGTCTGTCCTGAGCACCATCTTCCACAAGTCTGGCATAGCCCCTATTTAGCTTGCAAACTGCAAAAATGATCTCTTAAGAGCTTCAAAAAAAATTGTTATCTTCTCGTCACTTTGTCGTAAAGGCTTGCCTTTACGGCAAAGTGACGTACAAACACTCAAACATTGAGTGTCTGCAACAGAATGTAAAAAAAATAAATAAATAATTCTTTAAGAGTATGTATCTTTGCAAAGTACTAAAACCTGATATCGAACAATTCAGAAAAGGTGCAACAGAAGTGAAAGTCAATTATCACTTCTATAAACAGTTTGTAGACACAAACGCATGTGCCTGTTTGTGTCTCCGAAATGCTTCCCTCCTCTCCAGAGCTGTAGCTCTGAAGCGTTGTGTTCTGCAAGGAGGGGATCAGGAAAGGAATGAAATGGGTGCAGCTGTGTTTCCAAACATACCCTTGGATAATCCCAGCAGTTAGACGCAACTGAGAGGAATGACAGAATTGGGGAGAGAAATAAAGAGCAGGGTAGTCATGGTCACAGAGAATGTGGAAGGGTCAAAACAAGATGCACTCTTGGGGATCCATGTGTGGGGTATAATGGTGTGGCTTAATAGGAAGCATGAATATTTGTATACAGGAGCAGCTGGGTAGACTCTGGTTGCAAACACTGATGTGCTTTTTCTCCCTTGTGATTCATGCCTCAGATTAGAGCTGGTGGAGGAACTTGTTTATCCAAATGTGGTCTAATTCTCTCTCATAAAGCCTGATGCATACAGAGGGGACAGTGAGGATGCAAGGAAAAGCAGGGTAAAAGGGGATAAAGTCAGCTGCAGGATAAACAAAACATTTGTTAGGATAAAGCCTGGAACAGGAGAACAACAACAACAACAAAAAGAGCAAAGCATTTGCATTTATTTGGGTAGAAAACAGACTTGTCGTTTTTGCCAGGCAGCTGGAGCTGAATCCTGCACCGGTCAGCTGCCCTGATCTCTTCTTCCTTCTTCAATATTAGCCTCTGGAGACCTGAAACCCAGTCCTGCGCCACAGTGGAATTTACATTCTGCACACAAGAAATAATGGAGAAAAAGATGGGAAAAAAAAAATCAGGGAAATCAAATTGAGGAGAAGAAGAATTATATGGAAAATGTGAAGGAATGAGGACAACAACAGGGGAAGGAGTGGAATAAATGTTTTCCACAGTTTTTTTTTTTCCACAAATGATTTTCTGGAAAAATTCTGAAGAACAGAATTTGTAGGGGTTAGCATTCACATTGCAAGAACAAGTAGGAGGAAATGTGACCTTAAAATGTCAATGCCAATGACATCTCGACATTTCAGCATAGCCCTCAACATGAAAATTCTCTTGTTGCGCATTTATAACTATAATACTGTCTGTATGAATTAGGACGAGGAATGTAGAGATAAAATCTTGCCACAGTATGTCTGGCTTTTTTCTTTCCCATTCCTCTGCATTAGAATCCATTCTCACCTTCATCTATTTGGACACACAACTTCTCTGTCAGCCTCTCTATGACTCCCGTCTGAATCTGACAGACCTACCAGCACAGCACAAACACAGAGACTCACACTGCACTCTGCAGGCTAAAGCACTATTTCATTACCACTGGCAATCTTGTGTTGACAGACACTTGATAGGACAGCTCTGGACTATTCAAATCAGAGCCTATGAGACAACTAAACTCTGCAGGAGAAGTTTGTCGCAATAAAACAAACCACAGCTTAATTGTTATTCTTATGTATTCTGAAGGAACATGTAGCTATGTAGGTTAAATTCTATCATTAAACATGTATTAAATAAAGAGTAAACAGATGCAACTTAATAAGGAGGTCTGCAAAAAGAAGCTCTATTTTCTGCAACTTGTCAAAGAATTAGTCAAACTGCAAGAGAAAACAAGGTGCAATTAATACAGGCTGAGGAAGGTACAGTGAAGTTGCTCTGCTTTACACTTTTTAGGCAGCGATCTCTGTCATGGTTCATTCATGATTTGGAAATGTTGGCAAGTTTTTGCAGAGTTTAGTAAAGGTATGGATCCATATTTTTCAGGGAATACAAACAGACGGTTTTGATTCCTGCTCCACTGTTAATGTAAAAACTGTTTAAAATGTCAACTTTATATCCTCTTGTTCTGTTTTAAAAATAGTAAAACCTGACTTAAAAATCTCACAGAAAATAAAGCAATTATAATAGTGGAACTCTAGAGACTCCAGAAATTTGAAAGTGCTGTGAAAAAAAATATTTTTTCCCTCATTATACATTTCTTTTGTTTTTATTTTACCACACAAAAACTTGTGTGGTAAAATAAAGTTGTGTAGCAATGAAATGTAGCAAGTTCTAGACTAAAACTAGCATGTCTAAAAAAAACATTCCAAAATGAAAATGTGTTGACAAACTTAGCTCTGCTTTGGTTTGTGGGTAATATATTGAAGTGACTGCCTCTGATCTGACTTCATGTTTGAGTTTGGTGCAGGTACGACGTACCTGGTAGTTCCCTTTGAGGCTGCCAATCATACCAGCTATCTGGTTGACCAAACCAAGGTCATGGATTAGGTTCTGCAGGTCTTGGTACAGCTGACCGGGGCCCATGTAAAGTTTGTCTATAAATGAAAAAGAAAAGAAAACTTCATGGTTTCAAATGTCCCAAATAAATTCAATGGACATTGAGTGAAACAGTCTGGATAGTTAAAAAAAAAAAAAGAAAGAAGAAGAAGAAGAAGAATCTGTGTTCAGAAACTGGCAACAGTGTTGATTTGGCAACAGTTTCAGTTCTCAATAGTTCCCTTAGAAAAGAGTGGACACTCGGGAAACAATGAGCAAGAATGGGAGCAGCAGTTAGAAATAGGACAAAGATCAATAAAGGGCAAACAGTTTCCCACAGGCTGCAGTGACAGTTTTACAAACTTGCCTGGATTGTCGTTCACATCGTTTGTTTACAAGGACACAATACTGCACATCTTGGCTTTCAGGGGCCGAAAGGTTGGTTTTGCATGTCACTTTGAATAATACTTTCATCTCTTCATTTTTATTCCAAGTATCCCACAATGAGCATGGTGCAGCATTTTTTAAAACATACCTTGAAATATAGACACTGCTGTACAGAACACATTTAACAATGTGGGCATTTTGAGACATATTACTGTCTGGTACTGCATATATATGTAGAATTAGACACTGTCTAATTTAAAAGTGGAATGCTTGACAAGTTTAAGTTACAGTTAAAAGACCAGCTTTAATTTTCACAGATCTTGAAGCGTATTTAATATAAATAAATCATTTATTGTTTGGTAACAGAATCCATGACTCTTTATGGGTTCTTGCTGTTTAGAACTGAATTATCTATATAAAAATAGGACGATATAGAGATACAAATTACCTTCATGGCGCTGAAGTGCTCACTGTGTGATCCACGTTCAGATCTAGATTTCTAAATGGCTCTTTGTCCAAGTGCTGAATACGAAAGCACGCAAACAAAGCACCAGTAAAGGCATGTTTATAGCAAAGCCAGCCATTTATGAAGTAACAAACTGTCTACAAATTACACACTGGGTGTGAGCACAGCAGGAAACTGACTTTAAATGACCAGTTTTAGATGGTGCCAGTGCAGAAAGACATGACAACGAAATGACATCACATGTCGGAGAATATTTTCGCAGGGCTCAGGTGCCAGAGGTGCTTTTTGGCCCAAAACAGATGAGCAACTATTCTTTCCACTTATTAATGAAAAAAAGAAGAAAAAAAAACACACACACACACACACACATTTGAAGTGCACGCACACACACTTAAAGATGGCTTTAAACCAAACAGAAAGGTTTGCTGTACAGCGCCAAGAACACATTTTATGACACAACCAGAAGCCTCAATGTGCTAGTGTGGTTTTATGGGGCACATTACCACAAACTAGTACATAAAAGGAAAATGACAAATGGTTTTCAAAGTATTTTTTTAATAAAACTCAAATGTGTTGAAGTCTTTTAAGGGTATATTGCTACCAGTGTAGTCACACACGACTGAAATAAAAGTTAAATATTTAAACAATTATTCAAAATGGCTTAAACGCAGTCAGACTGGATGAAGAGCATCTGTGAACAGCTTAACTGACCAGCCTCCCTGTCCCTGCCAATTAAAAAAAAAAAAAACATCTCCACAGGCTAATGGTGCCACCATAACATTACACCAAGAGGAATATTTGTAAAGGGTGATATACCGTCTGAGCTGCCTACCACAGTACCTTCATCCATGTGTGAGAAGGTAGTTGGAATAGATTTCATTTAGGGTTATTAGAATAAAATGGGGCTGAATACAAATGCTTGGCACACATTTGAAAATCATAGGTAATAAAACCAATGAATTTGTACTCCCATGCTCAATATCATTGGAGAGTTTTAATAGAAGATAAATATCACATATGGCAGAAAAGACTGAATGCTAGGTTACAGAGCCCTCCAGGGGACATGGGAAATTTTTTTCTCTTTTGCATCCCCTCGCAAAACTTTTGCATCCCCTCGCAAAACTTTTGCGTCCCCTCGCAAAACTTTTGCGTCCCCTCGCAATAATCTGCTGATCAGTTCATGCGGCATAATTGAAACTGTAAATCTTTTTTACAGTGGCCGCTGTACTTACTGCTTTAATACAAACTTATAAGGTTTTTCCATTGACTATTGAGTTATTATCGCGGGGTAATAAGTCATCTGATTGTGTCTCCATTGTGTTCGTGTCTGAATGGGTTAAAGGGCTGCTTTCTGTGCCGTTCCATCTTAGCCTTAACAGACATAAACATGCAGTAAATAAATCGATTTTCATTCAGTTTTTTGCACCAAAGCGTTAATAATAATAAACACGTTTTATTATTATAAAACACAGCAAACTAATGGTGGCAGAGGGTCGCACTGGGTTAACTCGGGGAATCTCATCTGTCCGTGTATCAATCAACTCCTAACCTCTTCTTTGTTCTGTCACAATTATCGATGTATTTAATTTTTATTATCATGCTCCAAACTTTGCGAGGACTGACCACCCAGCTCACCCGCTGCCTCATACACACAGAGCCAGCAGCCAATCACCTTCCCATTCATATTTGATGATGTCACTCCCACCACCAGGTGTCAAAGCCGCTGCTCCTGTCATATCAATAATTACTTATTTCATTCATATTGCTCTTACAGAGCCTCAGTGAAAACTTGTTTATTATTATTAACGTTTTGGTGCAAAAAACTGATTGAAAATCGATTTATTTACTGCATGTTTATGTCTGTTAAGGCTAAGATGGAATGGCACAGAAAGCAGCCCTTTAAACCATTCAGACTACGAACACAATAGAGACAATCAGATGACTTATTACCCCGCGATAATAACTCAATAGTCCATGGAAAAACCCTATAAGCTTGTATTAAAGCAGAAAGTACGGCGGCCACCGTAAGAAAGGCTTACAGTATTCAATTATGCCGCATGAACTGATCAGTAGATTATTGCGAGCGGACGCAAAAGTTTTGCGAGGGAATGCAAAAGAAAAAAAAAAATTCCCCATGTCCCCTGGAGGGCTCCGTACTAGGTAACTGTACAAGAGAAACTCTGTAAAAGTTGGAACGTGGGTGGACTGAAAAAGGCAGTGTATAATTTAAAGGTAGCAATTCCAGCCTGGTACCACAGTAAAAGTGTGCGTCTTTGACCTCTGCTAGACAGACCATGCGTAACTATTTATCAAAGCATTTAGCAACTTAGCAATACCACAGAGGATATCAAAAATAAAAACTACAGTACCAAAACCACAAAATAATACACTCTTTATGCATCTTTCTCTGATCTGGTTTTTTTTAAAGTGGCTGAGCAGCTGTTTGGCATAGCGGAGAACTCAGTGGAAAGACTGAAATCACTGGACTCAGTAGCCAGCAGACCAAACGGCCAAAGAGGAGGGGGTGGGGGGGGGGGAGAGAGAGAGAGAGAGAGAGAGAGAGAGAGAGAGAGAAAAAAGCACATACTCAGAGTCTGAATTTAGCAAGGGTTAAAAAAAAAAAAAGATTGGTGACAGTAGTGGCCTTCACTCACAGCCAACTGACAGGAAATGGGCTAAGAGAAAAGGGCGGTAGACATACAGGAAAGGTCTCAAGCTTGGGACTTGAACTCTGGATGTCTGCAGCAGAACCAATACCTTCCACACCTGCTATATCCACATAAAAATACTTGACTGTAAATAGGCGAGGATCCACGGTATCTTAATATAAGCAATACTAGTTAATCTGTTTCATTAGAAAGCATCACTGTTGGTGTTTTTGTAATCAGAAATATTTCCAAACAGTCAGGTTTCTTAGTTTTGACAGCCACGTAGTAGAATCATTCTTTAGACAAGCTGAGGAGCAGTGTGCAGCAACAGATGTTGGACGTTCCAGTACTGTGTTATGTTTCCATGCTACATACAACTAAAAAAAACTACAGTCACTCTTGCACTTTCTGGAGGATCTTATTGAAAAACCACAGAAGAAGTTTAAAAATGATAAAAGAAAAAAAATAATCTTCTGCATATCTTATTAAATGAAACCAGGTATTATCGGAAAATAGAAGAAAGGCGATTGGAAGACTAACGGTCAGAAAAAGTTAAAAGGAACATTGTGTTTCGTACTTGGCTTAGCGTTGATCACCACCTTCTCCCCAGAGTGAGGAGCAGGGTATCGGCTGTTATCGACCATTTCCTCACTGGATCCAAACTCCAACACTTCCACAAAATTTAAAGGCACACTCCACTTCAGGAGAAACTTCTGGTCAAACGGAGCATTTCCACTGCCACTCCCACTGCCATCCTGGCATCTGTTGAGATTAAAAAGGAAAGGCAAATGTCATAAGTGGGGAAACAAAAACAAAAAAAAAAAGAAACATATACAGGAAGGAAGGAAAATTCCCATCCAGTACTGTAAGAAAGTGACAACACGCAAGAAAATGTGGAGAGAAAACCAAGCAGAAATTTTTAATTTGAAACGTATACAACAGGGAGAACACATGTTCCAATATTCAAAGCTTAAAATAGTACTAAATCACATTTCTATTGAAAGGGTTCAGATCTCCCTCACCGGATATTGGGCGTGGCACACATCAGGACATCATTTAGCAGAAAGAGACGTCGTTCTTTCGTTTTGATGATTTCACCACGCTCATTGTAAACAGTCTCCACCATGTCGTCTGAGCGAATCAGGTAGCGGCTACCGTTACTCAGAAGCTAGAGTGATGAAAAACATGATAAAAGTCCTTAATTTCACAGTGAGTGAATTTGAACCTTGTTTTCCACGTTTCTTGTGACTCCACTGTGAAAGTGCTCATTATGGATAGCAGTATATAAAAACTATGATTCAGAGTAATTAAAGCCTGTGAGGAGTAAAAGTCAACAGGCCCACACTCGATGTCCCGTAAACATGAGTTAGCACAGAAGCCAGAGTAGGTGGAACAGACAGACAGATAATGACAATAAGGGGATTGTTTGGATTCTATCCACATGTCTAACACAATACACTAAATAAAGCACTGATAAGATCCTAAGGAAGAGGAAACCTGCAGGTTGATTGGCATTGATGGGAATGGAAAAAATCTTAACTTTTTTCAGCCAGTGAATGCATCATACTAAATGCTACCAGATTGCAGAGACAACACCACTCTGATGTGGATGCTGTCACCAAGGAAAGAACACCCAAAATTGGTCATTATAATTATCAGCGGCAAGTTTAGAAAAAAAAAAATAAATCTGAGGAAGTAAAATGATGTGAAACGATATTTAAAAGAAGAGTCTGTCTGTGATATGATCAGACATCTAAGAGGGTCACACTGCAAGAGAGAACAAGTAGATACCTCGAAGACTAAACAAAATCTAAACAAGGTTTCATTTAAACTGTTCTAGATGATAGAGAAAAATATGGTAACAATGTTTTCTGATCCATTTGAAGTTTGACTTAAGCACAGCCTTTCACCAAAGCCTACAAAATACAGACCTTATTAAGGTAACGTTCATTCATGGCCTTTGCAATGTGACGGATCTCGCAGCGTTGGTCAGCTTCCCTCTTTTTTTCATTGAGCTTCTCGGCCAAGGTCTCCAGCTCGGTCAGGGCCATCTGCAGGGGGAGACGGTCTGCATGGCCCACCGGTGTGTTCTTCAGCATGTCCTGATGAGGATGAGAGGAATACAACATTAACACTAGAGACCAATAGGCTCTGGTAAACAATTGTTAGTTTTCCAGCTTTATGTGGATATTTCCAATGTCATATAATGTCATTATTTTGCTGGTACTCACATTAACTTTTACAATTGAATGCAAAACTATGCCTTTAATTTTGTGAAAAGACACTGATAAAAATTTAAAAAAAAATCTAGGGCAAAGGAGAGCAAAGTTGAAAGAAAAGAAAAAACATATCCACAGAGAGCAATTCCCTCTCTGTGAGAGCCAAAAAAAAAAAAGGACATTCATTAGAAAGTTTGTCACTCCCTCTGCTGGTGAGAGCATGCATAACCAGTTGTTCTGCTTATTACCTGAAGGAGCAAAATGAACTGTGGGAATCTCTGAATGGGTTTCATCATCAGGCCATAAAGAGTCATGCGGTCACTGCTGGATTCTTGGCGATGCTGCACATAAGCACAACTGTTTTTATAAGGCATATAAGAATACTACATACAAGTGTGTATAAAATAACTGGAAGACAAACTGTAAAGGCTTTCAATCAAAACAACACATGGAAAAAAAAAAAGAATAAAACATAAGACATCATCATCCCTAATATGAGCACCATTGTCACTCAAGGTTAGTATCAGGCTTTCAAACCTTGAGGAACTCCAGGAAGCTCGGTTTAGAGGCACACGTCTTCCTTACAACTGCCATCGCTGTGCTGAAGTTGTTAACATACTCGCTGTAGGCGTCCAGCACCATGGATTTAGAAAACTGTATGGGAACAGAACAAAAGTTTAACATGAATGTATATAAATTAAGTATCAACTTGTAGTTGCAGAAAGATGCTGATTGGGCAATCAAATAAGAAACTGAGAATGTCTATGTAAAGTTAAGTTGTATCTTACTCTAAAATGCATTTAATATTTTACACTTGTTTCCAAAAATCGACCTCATCGTGTTTATATTAGAAATATATAAACATTTCTTATCATCCAGTTACCGACATCACGGGTATATTGGTATATTTCTCCATCTTTCCATGTCTACATTTAAAGTTTTTTTTTTATAAAAATGCCTGCAAAAGCACCTGAGTCACTGAAGGTTTTCATCCATAACACAATTTGAAATGCTTTTTTTTTTATGTAGCTTTATTTTAAAAAGAAGAGCTAAAAGTGTAAAAATCTTCATAGAAAAACAAAGATTACCTCGACTGATTTGTCGTTTATGTTTACAAGTGTTTAATATGTAGATTAATTCTTACCGATGCCACAAAAACATCCCCGATCATCTCCAGGCTGTCCCACTCGGACACACGGCTTGCCAGTGCAATCTGGAACAGGAAGTGGCACTGCAGGATCTCCCGCACACGATAAAAGATGATCTTCAGCTTCCTGTCGCTGAGCAGCCTGGGCTCAATCTGGGAAAGGGGTTTCTCGTATTGCTGAAAAGATACGTACATACATAACCTGTAATAACCACCATTTCAAAATAAAGGCGCCACATTAGTCCAGCTGTACTTACACACCTCTAAAATCCTTTTGAGAGCATCGAGATAGTTCTTCTCACTATCTAATATAGAGCCCAATATACATCGTCGCACAAGCTGCAGATAGAAAATACAAAAGCATTAGTTTTTAAAACACGGTTTCCTACTTTTGCAGCTTCAAAGGCTCCTATGGAAAGTCCTTACCTGCTGCTGCGAGAGACCCTGTGGAGTTGGCGGGAGCACAGGCTCAACGTTGTTGAAGCAGTCCACCTCGATGAAGACCTCAGACTCATCCTCAAAGCAAGCTAACTTTCTCTCTAAAACAGTAAAACAAGACCTCTTTTTATTGACAGGATGGTAGAGCTGTGTGGTTCTGCAAAGTAATCACATACCTTGACAGAACGACTTTGTTTTGATGAAAGAACGTCCCCTCTTCACCGCAGCTTTAGTTTTCTCAAGCCCGTCTTTCGTCCCTTCCTTAGCTGCCTTCACCAGCTTTTGCATCTTGGGTGACAGGAAAACACTATAACTTACATCTCAGCATTAACTCTCACTTGGTTTTTTGAACCATCAGAGCTCTGTCTGAGATGATGTTTAGTTCACTTTTTTTTAAAACCTAAAGCTATACAGCGGCTGAGCTACAACGGAAGAGGGTTAGAGTACAGATCAAGATGTATGGGACAACATAATCAAAGAATGGCAGCAACTGAGACTTCAGCAAAAAATAAGATCTGGATTTTATTACTAAGTGACAAATGTAAGATGGGAGAGTTTGACTGCAGTAAACTTGTTCTGCAGTATCTGACTCCACGATTTGCTGTGCCTTTCTGAAGTACTCATACCGCTTATATTTTTTTACATTTTATCACTTTACAATTCCAAACTCTAGTGTATTTGACGACGATTTTGTGTGAAAGGCTTGAAAAAGTGCAACATATCTGTAAATTGAGAAGGGAAAAAATACAAGGTTCCTCAAATTTCTGTGAGCTGGTAATAAAAATCTATGAGTACTTTTGGAAGGCCCTGTACGTGAAGGTTTCAGCTCAATAAGACTCGGTGTTGCTGGTGTCTCAGTTCACCGTCAATTAAACTCATCTATGTTAGAAAACAGTCTATCCTAACCTTTATAATCTCTGGTGCAAAAAAGAAATCACAAGTCATATCAATGAAGCAGGCGGTGAAGTAAAATGACTGGATGCTAACCCTTCACCAGTACCACCACCAAAAATATTAAACACCAAACCGGGATGAAGGTACCAGGTCAGTGGGGTTAGCCAGACTGAGAGTCAAAGGGGTTGGGACTAGTTTGTTTTAATCTAGCACAGACACATGAGGTGAGCCTAGTTTACCTTCTGCTCGTGTTTCTGTTTTAACTGCTGCAGCTCTACAGCTCCCACTGTACTTGCCATTAGCTCTTTCATCTTTTTCTCATAGTGTTCTTTCAAGCGTGTCAGATCTTGAGAGAGCTAAACAAAAGCAAAGCAAGGATTACTGGTCATGGTTTGAGAGTTGGGTTGCAGCTCACGGTGTCAAGAAACTCAAGTGGTTAGTCTCTTCACTTGCTTTTGTTTTCTCCATAAATACTGATTTGTTTAAATGAGTCACAGAAAATAATATATATATATATATATATATATATATATATATATATATATATGCCTCTTGTGAGAAGTGCACTTCTTGTTTTGTCCTGATTTGAGGAATTTAAAAAAAAGCAAAAATCAGTTTGTATTTATAGATTAGAATAAAATAAAACCAAATTTCAATCTAGAATACAGCTTGTTCTAATAATTGGGCTTCAGCGACTTATTTCTGAGCATTTTTTCTCCTTCCTCTCCTTCATGAGGTTTTAACAATAAGTTAACCTTGGAAAAAAAATACGAGAGGTCCATGATGTTTAAACCCAAAATTTAAAACACTATCTTAGTAGACTCAACTTCCATTTTGTAATAAATTATTATTATTTTAAAACACAGAAAAGCAACAACGAGAAAGATTTTCTAAATGGTCAGATCTGTCTTTTTCCAGCTGACCAGCAGGATGTAGCAACAGCTATGGGTGAAGCGGTGTAGACCTACTCTATGCTCCATACAGCTCCAGAAAGCTTCAGTCAGTCTCTTGGGTAAGTGAAAATGAACAGATAAGATTAAAGGATAGGCATCAATATTTTCAAAGTGGAGATGAATTAATTTCATTAACACATTAATAAACCCATTTCTACATGTAAATGATTACATATAATGAAAATCTGCATACTAAACCTTCATGTAAAGGATATATAAAGACAGAACTGAACAAATATGAAAAAAAAAACTGATTTTCAAACAGACAAAGGTCTCAGTAAATGCAAAGTGGAAATGAAAAGGTGATTGTTATACTCACATGCATTTTCCTCTGTGGCGGCTTTCCTCTCATGAATGCGTGGGGCAGGCCATTCTCAGGACGATCCTCCCCGTCACTCGCCTCGTCGTAGCTTTCAAACTCACTCGAGCTCCAGCCGTTATCGAGGGAGCTGCTGCAGCCGCCCTCCTCGCCGAGCTCCACATCATCATAGATCATCTCATCTGGATCTGTGTGGAGGACAAAAATGCATGAGGAAATTCTGCAACTTCACTTTCTGTTCAGAACATTCCAAAATATAGTTTATTGGGCTTTTGATTCAAAAAACAGGTAACATTAATGAACTTTAAATTTAACATGCTGCATGTAGAAACTAAAACACAAAAAGTGCTATTTGATATTTAAAGCTTGTGAATCCTATTGTTTCACATTGAACAGCAATAAGAGAAAAACCGCGTTTTTAAGAAATCACAGCAAGCCGGGGAAATGAAAGAAGCTGTACTGCCTACTGCAAAGTTAAAGAGAGGAAGCTCCATGCTGAACTTGAAAAAGAAAGTTCGAACCTGTGTTAGAGTCTGAGTTTTCTCTGGGGACATCATCGTAGATCACCTCATCTGGATCTGAAGCACATTTCAAAACATAACAAGAATAAACGTTTGGTGCAAAAAGACAGCTGGAGTACTTGGGCCACCTTTGGGTAATAATGTAAGAAAGATCTAAAAGAAAGGCGCACAGAAGGGACCGCTTCCTCAAATTAAAAGGGAAGGAAGTCTCAGTTGTGTCACATGGAAAAAAGAAAGGATTTTCTGAAGGCAGCTATTGTGCAATAACGCAGTAAACAACAACTGAATTAACTTTTTTTTTTTTCCAAACCAGTTATCTTACTTACTTTCCATCCAAGCAGTGTTTGCAGGATCTGATGCCCATTTAGCCAAAGCATCTTCCTCTGCAATAGCTGGATTCTCTTCACTGAAAACACTTTAAAAAATATGTGCGCATAAACTCTTTTTAATATCTTGTTTTTCAGGTAAGTGATCAAATTGCAGAATTTATTTTCAAAAAGCAACTATAAAATGACTATCTTAAATACATTTGAAAAAAAATCTACACGCATGAGATGGTTATGTGTTCTGAGGCTCACCTGTCAGCAGAGGTGTTGCTGGTCCCGACTACCGTCACTGAAAGATGAAAGGAAAAAGTGTTACACAACAAAATAACATAAAGAACATTTTGCTACCAGCTGCATATTGCCAAACAGAAAAAGAAAGAGTATGACTTAAGAACAACACAAGAGTTCATCTAAAAAAAAAAAAAAAAAAAATCAACAAAAATGTTTTAACTGGGTGTTCTGTATAGGCTGGTAATTGGCAAGAAATTAGCCCTTAAATGGACAGGCATATATACATACATGTGAAAATTATTTGTATGCATCTAGTCTAAAATTAAAACAAAGTCTAGTAGTACACTTCGAGGTTTGTATCCTCTAGTACAGATTGCCTGTTTGGGGTAAAAAAAAAAAAGAGAAAGAAGTAATTTAGCATGTTTTTGTAATAGGTAACACATTCTAAATAATGAATTAGTCTAGTTATGTTTTGCTTTACAAATGAGAATAAATTCATAAATTGAAAGACTCAAAATAAAAATAAGTATGTAAGTAACTATTCATGTTTTATCCACGTGTCTGGTCAAGAAATTCCCCAAGATACAGACGCTTGATGCCTTATTAGTTGTTGCATGTTTTTTTTAAGCGTAATTACTATTTTTTCACAAAACCAATATTCATTCCATATTGACTGAATAGTATTTTGAACAGCATTTTACAAAATCAAATCCTTTCATATGATTATGTGTATGAAAAAAAAAACAACTCTTGCCACACAATGTGTGTCTATGTCAATGAAGTCTGTCTTATCTACAGCAGAGACACTGGCTCTCCATCCCGAAAAAGGCAAATATAATTTCGCAATGCACTGTAACCAGTGAAACCACACATTTGGTCACAAGTATGAATGCTTCTTCCACATGTAGCACTAAAGATTTAATCAAACTCAACAGTGGTTTGCATTATCTAATCAGAACAGGTTTAAAACACTTCATCTGCCACCAGGTGTCGCCAACTGCTCCCCACATACCATGATTTTGACTTCAATGTTGTAAAACTGATACTTAATTTCACTTAAACATAATCTTGATTTATTCATTATATTTAAAAAAAAAACAAAAAAACATCTCAACAACATCATAATGCAGCAATGTTTGTTGTGGCCAGAAAAAACAACAACAAAATTTTAAAACAATTTTAGGATCAGATACATTGAGGTTATTTACTAGAATAAAACTGAGTATTTCAACCCACTCTGAGGTTGAGAAGATAATAATGGTGCTTTAGGCTTCTGAGCATGCGTGGACTGCAAGATTTTAGGGAAACCGGAAAATCCTCACAGCCAGCACAGATCTGTGGGGAGATCTAAATTTAGTCTCTCACTTCCTTGTGGCAAGGCTTTAGGAAAAACAAGAGCAAAAAAAAAAAAAAAGTAAGGAGCTGGAAGCCACTGAGAGCCGCTGAAACCCACACACTGTAAGTGTCTGAATTCAAAAAGCTGAATGGTTTGCTTTTGTGGATATCTCCAGAATAGCTCAACATCTTCTTATCTTTTCTTTTCTTATCAAGTGAAACAATTTGAAACATTCCCTAGTTAGGATCTCTACTTTACCATCTTCATCCACGGAGAGATGTCGGATGATGACCGGTGTGGTGTAGGCAGGTGTGATGAGCGGTACACCAGAGGGGGTCGCATAGCCACATGGCACAGGCACAGAGTATCCTGAAGTAATGCTAGACGAGCTGGTGTGGATATCCTGGCCCTCTTCCTCTCGTACTTTCGACTCCCTTGGTGAGGAAGTGGAAGAGGAGGGTCCGTGTTGCTGCTCTTGCTGCAGCTGAATGGGAGTGATATCAATCACAGAGTAAGGGTTGACTTTACTCTGAGAGGAAGTCCTGGGCAAACCCTGTGGAGGGTGTGGGTCATTCAGAGATGCACTCTCCCCTTCAGTGTCTGCAGAGAGACGAGGGATACAGCTTTACCATTCAATTGAAGCAGCACCATGACGCCAAACCAGACAGAGACACAGGAAGACACATTAAAATACAAGGTTACTAAGTTTCACTACGTTTAAACTGATTCTTAATATGTTTCTGAATACAATATTTTGCCCTTTGTTTTCCTTTGCCATTTTCTTATGATGATGACTCCTTAGTACCACGGCACAGCTACAATTTCTCCACACAGTCTGCTAGATTTCAAAGGCAAAATGTTTGTTCACCTCAACAATCAGCTTAAGCCTTGTTCTGTGGGGGGACAAAAAAAAGACGGTGCCACTTTCATCAGGTTGTCAGCAGATTAAGATGCTGTGCCTATAAGATTAAATTATAAACCCTTTATAAATGGCTGCCTGTGCTTTTTACTCCTTGTTCTATTTTTTTCCCCCCACTTCCTTCCTCATACAATGCCAGGGCTTTTCATTGAGAACATGACAAATATGTTTTGCATTTTAACTACAGCCTTAAAAACTCTTAGCTTCCCTTGATCTTTCAGCAACTGCATGCATGATATATAGGCGTGCGTGCGTCTGTAGCTCTCCAGCTGTGAGTTAGAGGAGTGGTTTGTTCAGTTAAGTGAGATAATTTTTGTCTTAACAGTCACAGTGACGAGACAGTTGCAATAAATTCCTTGCAGCACTTCCAGCCTAACGTGGGCGCGATGAAGACATAGCCTTAGCTTGAGGTCAGTACGGCCACCCCCTTCAGATGCTCTGATGACCTGGAGGTGCCATCATAGCTGCTATCAAGCTCCTCCATGCTGCACCCAAGACCCACACATGCTGAGAACATGACAATGAAGCAACAGCATCTCAGGACGTCTTGAAGACAGTCCACGCACGTTCACGCTCCATCACACTTTACCGGCAGCAATCTGTGTTTAGCTCCAAGGCTGCAGTGGCAATCCATGTTCTGCCTGATTTTTGATCCTGAAGTTCTGCATTAGTCTGGTGGAAAGGAAACCTTAGAAATGTAATTTGTTCATCATAAGTTGAAATGGAGATTCAACCATACAATAAATAGTTTTGTTCAATAAATTAGAATATTTTTAAAAAGCTCAAGTCAAACTACTCAGCGAAACATTATATAGATTACACACAGACTGGTATTCTCAAGCTGTTCCAGCTATGATGATTTTCTGCTTACAGAAAATTTAAAAAAAAACATAACATTGGCTATAAAATTAATTCATCAATCAATAAAAAAATTAATAAAACATGTTTACATAAACGTGTTTTTAAAATCTGCTTAAAAGGCTATTTTCTGAAGTTGCCTTTCATTTGATGAACGAGCCTAATTAGAAAATATATTCTAGTTTATTTAATAGGAGTGCATGTCATACAAATACAATTTGTATGACATTTAGTTTAGAGTCTACTATGGTTATTTTGCATGCCCTGTTTAGGAAGACAAAGCTTATGAGGAGCTACAGAGGGAGCTATTGTCAGGAAACCTGAGTATAAACCAACTAATGATTTATCTTAAAAACATCAAAAAAAAAAATGATATGGGTGTGCTTTGATCCCTTCACACAAAAAACCCAGAACATAGCACAGTGAGAATATTTCTGGATGCATCAGAATGCATTAATGAAACTAGGCTGTAGTGAATGATTTTTACTGATATACCATGAGAGACATGGACAGCCTTCATTTAAGTCCTAACTTTAGCCAGAGCTGTAGGGCTGGAGACTGTAAACAGAGAATACCAAAAGAATTTGGGGAATTTAAGACCACTGCCAAAAAGGGGGGAAAAAAAAAGAGAGAGAAAAAAAAAACTGTACTTAAAGTGCCATTTACAACTAACGGTTTTCAGAGTACAAATATGGTAAAGACAGACACTCATAGGACAGAAGGTTAAACTCAAAGCAGATACCCCCACTGTGAAGAAAAGTGAAATGTAAACACTCTGGGTTACAAACCTGTGCTTCTGGGATCTGTCTGTATGCCATAACCAACAGGAGGAGGTGGAGACGGTAGTGGTGGTAAATCCTCTTCCCTGTCATTAGTTCCCTCAGCAACAGATGTCTCTTCAGTTTCTGTTGTTTCTCTGCCTGCGGAGGAGGGTTTGCTTGTGGCAACTGCAGCGTCTTCTGATGTTGGTGCCAAGTTGGAGAACTGTGCTGGAGGGTCCAAGTTGCTGTAAGAGCCCTCAGGATGACCGGTCACAGAGTTTGCCTGGCTGGGATCCTCACTGGGGAAGCTGGGAGGCGCTGGAGGCGCCTCAGGGATGTCATCGCCACTGTCAAAGTCGAAAGGTTCTCCTTCATCTTCATCATCAAATGGGACATTGTCTGCTAGCACTGTGTGCAGGAGAGCAATAGATTTAGATGGAGAGAGAAAATAAAGGAATGTTCTGCCTATTTCTTCAGTCGTCTATTTCAATTAAGTTCTGCATTTCTGAAACTTATCCAAAAAACTAAATAAATACTGATATGACACCACCATAAGAAAGTAAAAAAAAAACAACAACAAAAAAAAAAATATATATAGGATCCTTTATTTTTAGGTTGTGTGGGCTTGTGTCCAAGGCAGACCTTTGATTAAAGGGAGAGTTCAGGATTTTATAGTTAATTTATGTTGGAAGGTTATAAAAAGTGAATATCTTCACCAGGTATTTTCAATTAGTACAAATCCAAAAGCTAATACAACAGTATTCCATTTACACAGCTGTAATAATCAGCTGTATAAATGGCAACGCGACCAAGCTGAACTTATTGGAAAGTGAAAATGTTTTACTTCGAGTTTGAAAAGCATCAGTTGCTTTTTCTTATTACATCGAGTGCATGCTAAAACAACAAAATTCAGTTACTGCAGCCCTCAAAAAAGCACTGGCTTGGCAGGAGACAGGAAGGAAACATGAAATATCTTCCCAGTGTCCACTCCGCAACTGGGCCAGAAGTGAAAGAAAGCCGTTACTCCCCTTGGTGAGCTGTGTAGTCTGAGTTTGCACATTATTTCTTATGCAATAATAAACACGTGTGCTGTTAGTAAAAACATTACACAGGCTGTAAACGGATGAGGAAAGCACAAGCTTGTCTTTAAACCAAGCTCATCTGCTCACCTTTCATAAAATCAACATGAAATTGGTGTGATAAAAAAAAAAAAAAAAATATCGGGAAACGAAAGATGAATGGAGTTTGTATTCATCGTCGTATAAACACCATTTTATCTAAAGAAACCCCTCTCTTTGTCTTGGTTACTTCAGATAATTTTGTCTTCCACTTTGCTGCTGATAGATACCACAGATTCCTAGGAGCATATTCATCATTCGAACAGCTTGACTGTATTAAGCTTCAGGCTACAGTCTTATCAAAACCCCATAGCCAATATCCTGACTCTGTCCCCAAAGTAAACAGAGCATTCCCAGTTCATGTGGTGTCACATTCAGTGTGGTGTCACCTGAATGGGTGTGCTTAAATACCTCAGTCGGGAGAGTGTTAGACTGGTTTAATCCTGGGTTTTGGCATTTTAACTTGAGGCTATGTTACTTCCTAATCTATGGAGACTGTAAATATGTAAAGGTCAAGGTTGCCCTTTATACAAAATGAATTACCATTTTCACTTTCATAGATCCACCTGTTGTGTCTTGCATGTGCAGTTATCTAATGAATCTTAACTGAAAATAAACCTCAAGCGGAAAAAAAAACAAACAAACAAAAAAACACTACCACAACTTTGAAGTTCCTGAAAGCAACCCCCAAAGCTCTAAATCACAAACACCACTCCCTCAGGCTCTGACAGGTAGCTGCTCCACCTCTCCGTGTGTATGTGAGAAAATACTGTGACTAATGTTTCAGGTCAGCACTGTGACCCCATATCTACTTACTACGGTGCAATAAAGAGAAAAGGGGCATGGTGGAAACCTGGAAACTGAGATGCTATCAGTTCTTTTCCAAATCTGTGAATAATGAGCTGTGTGAGTTGCACTGATAAAGCACGGATAACTCTCCACTAGGCTGGGACGACGGGACAATGGGCTCAATACTGATGCTACCACTTCCAACAGTGTGCCCGATTTCCTTCTGGACATTCAGACTTCTAAAACGGTTTGGATTTAAAAGGTTTATTGCTGATTGTTTTAAAGCGTTAACATTTAAAAACAAAAATCAAATATTCCAGATACCTTCTCCATTCAGCTGCCTTTGTGAAAGGAGATGGCATTTAGATCTAAGTGACAAAACAGCAGCCTAGGAGAATGAAATAATCTAGTGTTTTACAGCATCTTGTATTCTCTGTATCTGATCTGCTGGGTAATTTATAAAGTAGCTAAAGGGGTTGGCTAAATCCTGTGCATTAGGGAACAGTCTCTCTTCAGATACTAAGGAAGAAATGACCAATTAATGGTTTTAAGCTAAATTAAATATTCACTGTATAACATGTAATTTTGAACAGTCAATATTTTCCTTCCTGAAAAAGCACAACATCCTTTAGGCTTTGGGTGTTGGAGGTAAAAAAAAAAAGCCCCTTGTTTGTGAAAGAGATGATTGATGGGTGACTGTATGGATGAAATGGCATGCAGCTTAATTATAGATTATGCTGGATGTTGATCTTGTAGTATTATGTATATACAAGAAACAGCACAAACATGCATTTTGACTTAAGGCGTTTTTGGGTTTTTACTTTTTTTTTCTTTGCTAAACAAAAGTAACTGAACTATGCATGTAAATGCCTTGAAGAGGTTTCCATTGTCAATTCATAGCAGCAGCATGAATTCTGTTCTCAGTACTTATCTCCACTGTGCTATATAATGATCTGTTGAAATGAGTCACCGGGTTACGACCCGTTCCTGCATCCCCCTGGCAACAAAGCAAGTGACTGGCCAGCTGGAGACGAAGCATTTTTTCTGTCTCCATCCCCAGAGAATGTGTGTGTGCAAGAGAGAGAGAGAGAGACAGAGAGAGGGAGAGTGTGTGTGCATCTATGCTTGTGTGCTTCTGCAGCAGTATTCAGCCTTGTACTGACTGAGACACATTGTCTGGTATTCAGCACATTTTAGCCTCCTTATTACTTTCGTACTACTGCCCACACACTTCACAGCGACAGAGAGGAATCTGTTGTTTACTCATACTGTCCAGCTTCACCAACCCTCCAAAAAATAACTGTCAATGCCAGGATCTACAGCTGCTAGCCTATAATTCTACAGGACTAACACATTTGCAGTGGTGTCAAGGTTTATAATTTTAATCGGAATTCAACAACAAATGTAAAAAAAAAAAAAAATGTTTGGATTTGTTCAATGTTGTCTCAGTCCAAACACAATTAATTAAAAATAAGATAACTTTGTGTAGTTTTGAAAACTACATTGATTTAGCCTGAAAAATAAATAATTGTTGCTACTTCCTAGTATTATTCATTTCACCCGGAGATCATCTCTTAATTAGACTGGATTCAATTTATTTGTACTGGAACAAGTGTTAACTACATACCAAATAACAGTCAATTTAAAAGTTTTAGTCCAAATTAATCTTCAATGCATGTCCCAGCTGCAATTTTGGTTACAAAAAAAAACAAAAAACAAAACAATAAAACCATGACATTATTAAAATGTATAAAAACATACCTTTTAAAAGCTTTCAGAAAAATAATGAAGTTAAGCATTTTCCAAAGACGTTTGGCTGAGGTTGCTTTTTTTTGAGTGAATGAAGGCATCAACACTGCCGAGTTATTATGTTATTGATTCAGCTTTTTGATATCTTTTACAGTTTTTCATCAACCGGTTTCCTAAAACCAGTTTAGGTTTCAGGAAATCATTGATCAAATATTGCAGTTTACTACCTAAAGATGCAAGATGTAAATGAAACAGATTTATTTAATGATATCTCTCCTCTTGTAAGGTATCAGCTAATTTTTACTCTGATATAAATGCTTTTGTTCAGCATTTTTCGCAATTCAGTTTAACAAATAAATATACACATCAACTATTATCCAGCAACTAAAACTACAAATTACTTTTATTTTCATACGTACAGAGATTAATTCATTCAATGACTGACCGTCTCAGACTAAGAGCACCAACTGGAAATAGGTGACAGCACATGTGTGTTTTTTTAACTGCACAGGGTAAAGAAGGAGGATAATTACTCACACTAAGTAAGAGCATTTTTAGTCAATGTGTAAATGCATACTAATCTGCCTGTCAAGATGGTATTCAAAACATTTGGGCCATACAGCGACCTTGGCGTTATTAGCACCACGCTCTAACTAACTGAGCTAACTGGCCTTTGCTGCTGCCATTGCCCCGTCATGCTTCACAAACTGCCCCATGTAGATGTTGTACGTGTGTGAGGGGTTTGTTGACTTTACTTTCAGGAGGTGGGGGAGGAAACTCATCCACGTCCATGGTTGATTCTCTTCTCCTGGACAAGCTCCACAAACACCACAAAGCTGGTCTTTAACTATGCCAGCAGACATTCCTAAACAGAAAGGTCAAATGTTACAGAAGGCAAAGCTCTGTTGCTGAGGAGAAATGAATTTGTCACAGGAAAAACTCATGAATTCTTTGATGATTGATTAAATAATAAAATACAACAAATAAGGACCAGAATTGTATAACATAACTCCCCAGGACAACTTTAAAAAAAACCCGACTTCAAAATCTTTACAAAAAAAGAAAACAATAAAAAATGTCACACATCGAGTTCATCTGAAACACAAATTTAGACTCGTGTAAATAACAGCACGCTTGTGCAAGAAAAGCTTCATCTGCCGATGTACATCTCAAGAATAGTTTCTGTTAATGTCTTTCTGATGGAACATGCCTAACATACCCACGAAGACATGACAAAATCATGATATCATAATATAGCATAAAGCAGCTATTGTTGTAGTTTGTATAGCCCATATGGTACATCTGCACAATTCCTATAAAGCAAGACACAACACAGGTTCACAGTCAGTCTATTTCTAAGATAAATTTACTTAAGAGTATGTGGGACGAGAACGACATCTCATTCTGAGACTCAAAGATTGTTTTGTCTATGAATAACGGGAAATCTTCAGCCTTTTTGTCCTCTGCGTGGCTCACTGCCAGAGAAGAGGATATGAACACACAGAGCCAGTGTCTGCTGAAAACAGTGCAACTAACAGATGATGCTAATGCTAGCAGAGATAGATCGAATGTGCATCGCCTGAGGTGATTTGGGCCTGTGCAATACAGAGAGGGGTCCACAAGGACAAGCAGGAGGAGCCATAATGCTGTGCATTATGGCTGGGGAGGGATCCGTCTATTGCAGAACACAGGAAAGGTGATATGCGAGAAAGAAACAGGTAGCTACATGACAGAGGTTTGGAGTCAAAACTAACAGCTGGGAGCTTTAGAGTGTGAATCACCTTTCCCCTCGGATCCACTGGGATTTAGGAAAGCAAGGGAAGGAAGTAAGGGAGGATACACAAAGGAAAATGAATTAAAACAAACTTTCTATGCAAATGTTCTGGGATTGTGCTCAATATTCTTACCATGTTTACCTTTTTTTGGTCCTCCTCTCAATTATTTCTTCTTTTATTCACAAAGAAAACCCAAAGCCATATTGGTAAATTACATCTTTCAAAGCATGTGTCATGTTGTGACCTGAGCACCAAACTACCACCCGTCTCATCCTGTGGGAAGGATCAGCTCAAAGAAAGCATTCCTAGCTACTGCAGCGGCAGTAGCACAGCAAACAGTGCAAGACACGTGCAACAGCTAAATAAGAACGAGCTACAAACCAGAGTGAAGATTATTTCTTCATCACTCTCCTCTCCAGCAGAGTGTTTATAAGAAAGACATTGTAACACAGTGAATGTGAGAGTAAGAGCAGAAAGCTAAAGTCCTCACCATGGTTGATGACAGGCTCAGCTGAGCATGTCATTACAAGCTCTGCAGCTGAGCTGTGTTATGCAGACAGGAAAACAGTCATCTAGACTGCTGGTGAAATGCACACAATTTGTTCACCTGAGTCCTAATATCTCCACTATGTTAAAGAACAAACGGCAGGTAAACAACACTTTTAAACATAATCCCTAATGTTGAAGTAAAATTGCTTTTTGTGTGCCTATTTTATTGATGCAGGAGGAGCTAAAAATGTACACATCAGTACTTCATCAGATAACTTCAAAGAAAAGAAAATATTATAACAACGTTTGCAACAACAAAACTTGAAAATTATTCATTCTGTGGCTGAAATACCGTAGGTGGTATTCCAGCTCCCTACAGTGGTCCAGGAAATAAAGTTCGATATGAAGTTAGTTGCATAGAAAATATGAAGGAACTGATGATGTGCAGAAAGACTCAGACATCCCTCTCCCCAACCAATTCAGCTCCTGCCGGGGAATCAAAAGGTGTCCCCATGCCAGTCCAGAAACATAGTCCCTCCTGCATGTCATGGGTTTTCCACTGGGTCTCCTCCTGGTGGGACATGCCTGGAACACCTTACCAGGGAGACATACTAATCAGATCCCCAAGCCTCTTTTAAAACCAATGTTTTAAAGTAGAAGTTTTCAGTTTTGATAAATTTATTAAATTGAGAAAACATCACATTTTACAGTAGGGACTGATGCCTCCTTTCACCCACTGACAAATGAGGGGTGCACTACCAGTTTCTTAAGACTTCTGGATGTTTAGAACAAAAATTTGAGAAGCCACAGAGCAAACATCAGTCTAGTTATGTTGATGTGAGATACGCTTCAACATCCAGCCCTCTTAACTTAGTAAGAGATTTTGTTTCTGCTGTGGAGTTTTCAAGAGTCCACTTATTGAAAAGTGGAATTCCTCATATGAGCTAAGAGTCATCATCAAAAGCCCGGAGGACAGGGTGGTGCTTGTTGTCCGCTGTGTCTGCTGTCTTTAGGTAAACGTTTTATTTGGCAGTTTACCTTCCTGCCGGGATTACAGTAATCATGCCATGGCCAATAAAGAAAAACCCAGGCTAACGAAGGCTTTAAACAGTACAGTAATGAACAATGTCTGTACAATTACTAGGTACGTGAGTATTTTGACCAGATCAGCGTTTTTATAAACTCCAAGCTGGATAAGCTTGAATACTTAATGGATTTAAGCATAGCAGGTGATGTGTCTGTCTGTAATGACAGAGCTTATGGCTTTTAGCAGGTCAACACCCTATCAAGGTGTGCATATTTTTGGCAGCTTCTTTTCTTTAGCAAAACAGATATTTAACCGACTTTGAAAAGTCACAGGTCTCTTGAAATTGCTAAATGTTGGGTTGTGAACATAAAACTATCAATGTTTTGTTGTACAGTCAACAGGGTTGTAAGAAACTTGTTGAGAAAAGAAAAAAAAATAGCTGCCAAGAATTTGAGAAGAATGAAGCGAGAAGCTACCAGGAACCAATTATCTTCCGGTTCCATCATGTTGCAGAACTGCAATATGGACTACCTAGAAGTACAAAATGTTCAGAGGTCAGAGACATTGGCCAAGGTAAGGAAGGCTGAAAACCAACCACCACTGAACAAGATACATATGCTGAAGTATCGAAACTGAGCCAAGAAATATCCAAAGACAAATTTTTCAAAAGTTTTATGGATGAAATAGTAGTGTCCCTTTACAGACTAGACGGGTTGGCCCATGGCTAGATCAGTACTGATCTCCACTTCGACTCAGACACCATTTAGGTAGAGTTGCAGTATGGGGCATGGGCTGTTATTTCATATGAGTTGGATTGGCTTTTTTGGGGGTCAAAGATGGGCTCAAAATCACCTCTCAAACCCACTGACAGTTTTTAGAAGACAGTTTCTTCAAACAGTGATCCAGGAAGAAGTCTTGTCCCTTCCCTTCATCCCATCTGGAGCTAACCTCAAAAATCACACCAGCATCTGGGTGGTACAGCCTCCAAAACGCAGCTGATTGCACCACCCTTTCTGACCTCAAATTGGGTGGAGGAAGTTTTACAAGCAGGCACAAGATAGCTGACATTTTGAAGAATTTTGACTGCTGGGAAGTTGGACAAAATAGATAAGGTAGTAGATTATGGAGACATAGTTTTAAATAATGAGGCCCAGAGGGAAGCTTATTTGATTTAGCATGCAAGATCGATCAAACATGTGAGAGTATGTCTGCATTCAGCAGCCCAACAAACACAGAAACTCTGCTTCTGAACCGACTGCGGACTATACTAATCTACCAGACACTGATCACTTCACAATGTCATATAACCACATGTATGAAGTTATTACAGTTGTGCCACATCGTTCCTGTTTTAAAATCAGTGTAATAAATGTCATTGTTAAGTTGGTTACAGCTTGCTTTAATAACAGAAAAAACACTGTGAGGAACTGAAGAGAAGGGCTGTGCTGTAAAACCAGCATACACTGTACAGTCTTGGCTGTCATTTCTAACTGGTCTCCACCCATCCAGCAAGCCACACGAAAGCATTTAGAACCCAACATGTCACCAGAAGAACACTAGAGTGTGTGTGGAGCAGATCCAAAGAGCTTTTGTTGCCTAGCTGAAGGTGAACGGATTTTGATGGGAAAGCAGGAATTCGACACATTACCATACTTGAAGTCCAAATCCTGATTCTGGAAGAGTGGAGAAAGCCAAGACTGGATTGGTGAAAATATAAGGAGCTAAAAACAAGGGTATGGCAGGCTGTGATTTACAATGCCTACCATATTTAACGGTCATGTTCTTGGGTTCATTCTGATTCTAAATATAAGCATGTTCCCAGCTGTTAAACAAGCATCTACTGTGTGATTTCTCACATGCACCTGCAGAAGAGCCAGGAGTTCTCTTTCCCAGCTGCTGAATAAATATTTTTCTAATCCCCGTTTTATCTGAGTGGATCATTGACTGGATGATGAGTTGGACAGTTACTACATGGTGGACTTTCTAAAAATGAATGGCACGCCTCCGAACTGATGAGAACTCTGGCATCCTCCAGCTTTTGCCATGGAAAACAAAAAGCATGAGTTGTTACTGCCAAGTAGAGTTGTTGCCTCATAACAGTGAAGAATTTGAACATTTCTCAAAACTGTTATTTTTCCAAGAAAAAGCATCTATTTTTACAAACTATAACAGCAGCTAAGGACACACATCCTGCAGCTTTTACTTATATTATGTTTGATTATATTATATCATGGTTTATGGCTAATGAAGATCCAAAATTCAGTTTTCACAGAAATTTGGAGCATTACATGAGATTATTAAAAAAAAAAAAAAAAGCTTTACAAAAAAATGTTATGTCTCATCTTGCACAATCATTAAGAAGCTTACTAGTCATACAAATCTGTAACCCAATCTACTGAAGGAAAGTTAGGTGGAAGGAAAACATCCTGCACAAAAAGGTACACAAGCTACAGAGATGACTGCATCGTTGAGAGAATTAAGGAGCAAAGTTCATTCAGCTGTTTGGGTGAGATTCACAAGGACGGGGATAGGGTTGGAGTCACTTCTTGGAAAGACAACACACACATGTACCTATGTTCAGAATACAGACTAAAGCTGTCTTGTTCTAAATGACATGCCTGCCAATTTAACTAATCCAAACCCCATTGAGAATCTATGCAGCGTTGTCAAGAGAAAGATGACAGAGACCAGCCCAAATAAGGCGAATGAGTGGAACGGTCCCTAATGTACCGTTCAAACAATTATTTAATGCATATACTTTACAGTACATGGCAAAATGAGACTGATATGTTAAAAATGCCTTTTTTGATCGTTCTTATGCAACATTTTTTTCCATCAGCTACAAGCCAAAATCATCAAAATTAACATTAAGCATTTCAAATATATTACTGTGTTTAATGAACCATTTAATGAACCATTATCAAGTTTTAGATTCACTTTTTGAATTTAGTAAATGCAACAAATTAACTTTCTGATGATATTCTAATTCAATGTGATGCACCTGTACAACAGAAGAAGCACTTTCATGCAAGCACGTTAAATTTAGCTTTCAGATTGCACTGCCAGCAGCTTTTTTCAGGTGTCATTAAAGAAAGCATTGCAGCAGGGTCGCCCTGCCTATTTGTTAAACAAATCACCCATGTGGAGTTTTGTATACCAGCATGAGAGTGTGACTCCCACCAACTACCAAGTCAGCATTGTCCTGGCAGAATAAGCTTTACATGCAAGACACCACACATTGCACAACAAAACCAAAGAGATATTTATATTTAAACCATCTTCAGACAGCTTACAACAGCTGAAAACTTGTGACTAAGGGAAAAAAATTACCTTAAGCCACGGTTTTACAACTTGTTTAGAGTGAACTTCCAGTTGACCAAATCTGTGCAGTGCTCCCTGACTGAGGAATGCCATGCATGACTACTTGAATTTGTAGCTGAGCTGCATCTCAGGGAAACTGCTAGTTTAAGGTCCATGTGATTTTTTTTTATATATATTCACTACTATATTATTAGGAATAAAAACTGCCCTCATTCTGTAGTTTAAAACAGGACAAGCTACTTACTGAACACTCAAGAGATAGTTTTTGCATAAACAAACAAGTGACAAGTGATTTGTAGAAAATCAAAGTGGTAGTAAACGTCCATCTGTTCTATGTTAAACAAATACCAAACGCAACTGATGTTGTTCTGAGTAAAACATACATTCCTAAGGCTGCTTGTTTAGGACCAGCTAATTAAAGAATGTGTATGGCAAAGAGAGTTTAAATTATAATGCATGCTATATTGGTGGCTTACAGAGTTGGCAACATCACTGTTAAATAAGACGCCACGTTACCTTCATTTCACAATTCTGTTTAACACTTGAAAAACGGGGTTAGTATTACACGCAAAATATCAATTTGTATGCCTTTTTCAGCCTAATGTTAACTGATACTTAACAAGTACGACAAAAGAGTTCTTAAACTTTCTCATAAAGTTAGAAAAATGCCTCCAACTCACCATTTTATTGCCTTCCCATAATCCAATTCCCGTATAGCTCCACGACACTACAGAAACGTTTTAAGCTGAACACATTTCTGGCTGTAAAACAACTTGTCTCGCATCAACACATCCACTTTTCAACCCTCTTTTCGGCTCTTCCCGATGTTAGCAGATTATTCTATCCATGAAACCTCTCTACCTCCAGTCAACAGCCGATTGGTGGACGACTGATGTGTGACGAGCTGTGATTGGCTTGACGTGACTTCAATCAACATTCCAAGGCTCTTTCCTGTAGGACGAATCAGCGGGTAGAAAACTTCCCACTTGACTTCAGATTTCTCAGACGAAAAAAGATGTAAAGTCCTGAACAACTTGCATAACTTTTGTGTTTGATTTTGTTTTTATTTTAAATATGAACAAAGGATAATCAGATAGCTTTTGATAGGCCTTCGATAGGCCTACTTTTGATAAACGAAGAGTCCTATTGTTTTGAGTGCTTCATGCACATAATGCATTAAATGTGAAATTTAGCAACACACTGGGTTAATCTGAATGGATTAATCGAAAACTTGATTTATTTCTGATGATCACATTTTATGGAAATGCTGATTTGATTTTCCATAAGGACCTACCCACACTGCTAAAATGCCACTACCTATTAAAATTAAGATGAGAGACAGTATGAGATGAAGGCTAAAGCAACATGGGCTTCCACAACACCTCAGCAGACCCATACGTTGCCATCACGTCATGCTGCATAGCTACAGTAACTACAGTAGTTCAAACACAAGGAGCCTCAGCAAAATGTTTTGTGTCTGTGTACAGTATGTGGACATATTTTTCAGTAGGTCAACATTTTCATACTAAAAGTCTTTTTTTAATGGTCTTATGTATTTTTATATTTTTCTAAGAAATCTATTTCTGGGTTTTCATTAGACATAACCCATGTAGTCATTACTAACAGAAAGAAATGCTTGAAAATTAATAGTGAATTTAGTACATTTATAAGTTGAACCAGATTCACTTTTTGAATTCTAACACATTACTTTTCGTTGAAAATTGTATTGATATACTCACACACATACGACTGTTAAAGGGAATGTTTGGAAAATGAGCAGCAGGGTAAAGTAACTCCAACGGTGCCATCTAGTGTTGTGATCCAACAGCACTCACAAATGAACACATTCAAAAACAGAAATGCAGATCGGTAGGTAACTTGGAGTCAAAGGACTTGCCCAGGTATGCAGCAGGATGAGGCAGGAGGAAGCAGGACTCAAGCCTAAAATGTCTGGATAGGTAGGCAATTACTCATCCCATTAGCGTTATCCCTACAGTAGCTCAATAGCAAAACAAACCTCCACTCAAGTAAAAAGAAAAAAGAAATATGCTTCATATCAGAAATCTTTTTTTATTTTGAAAGTCATATTCATACACCACACAGACACAAGATCCTGTGTTTCCAGTTGAAACTATCTAGACCAAATCAACATTGTGTTTTGACATGAATCAAAACACATTCAATCCAGAACAGAATAATCAATATCTGCTAGAATTTCTTATTCCAGTGTATATTGATATAATTGAAAAAGGCAATTACATATAGTCTATAATGACCATGATTTTGGCATATAAAGGGGCAGTATTATGCATTTTCCAGAGATATATTGATATTTTATAGCACAATGAAATAACTGTTTCCTTCATTTGTTATACAATGCTGTATCAAACATGACTTAAAAGTAATTTGACTTTACAATCTAATGTCTTGAAATTGGGCTTCGGTCTCTTTAAGAAGCTCCTGCTCTTTCCGAGACTCCGATTTCAGCGAGTCATGACATTATTCTTAGGAGCATTGCACTGTCAAGTGTTTCATACATAGACCTCGGCAGATGCATGGTTTCACCAGGTGTTTGCTAATTGCTGCTGCTGCTAGTCTGAAGGAACTGAGTGGGGAAGTCGCAGGAGAGAAAAGTTCTGTGAGGCAAAAGCTTGAGGAGAAGTTGTGTGGAAAAGGCAGCACTTGGTGAAACAAAGCGTTTTTTCGCAAATGAGTGAAGAATCAAAGCAACATTCTAGGTATATTTTTGATGAGGGAATGACATTATAACATGTACAACTGGAAAAAACAAACAAACAAAATAACTTAATACTGCCCCTTTAAATGTTGATATGGCATTTTGAGGACATTTTCAGATCAAGTCTTAATTTTTACATAAAAAAAACAAACAAAAAAAACATAGCAAATGTTTGTAGCACAGATTAAAAAAAAAAAACCCTTGACAGATGCACATTATGCAAACACCCAATATAAGGCAGCAAGTCTAAGCAAATATGCAATAATGTTAGTTTTGGATATACCCGTCTTCTGCAGCCTAAAGTCCATTTCTTAGCATTTAAAAAAAATACATCTTGGTTTCAATATAACTTGCTTGTTCTGTTGTCATCGTTGTTTCACTTTTGTCACACTGCATCTCCATTTCAGACAGTAAGGCCTTTGTGACGGCAACAATTCCAGTGCTTTCTTCCATTGATAAAGAAGAAAAGCTTTTTGTGTGCACTGACAAATCTCTGCTGCACTGAGGTGGGAAGACTTGCACTCCAAGACGACTGCAAACTAATTTGTCCATTTAGGTTTTAATGGATCCAACAAGTAAGTCAGTTTCCTCAAATTAAACAAAAACTCTGCTGTACGTGTGTGACAGCTGCAGAGCTCGAGGAAACATCTTATTTGTATTTTTTTCCCCAGAGAGTATTGGATATCTTCTACAAAACTGATTTAAAAATACACCCTTTTCTACCCGAAATAAGATTAAAAAAATAGTAAACTGAGACAAATCTATGGAAAACAACATGATGGAAGACTGTTGCGACACGCAGCATGATTAGATCACACGACCATATATAACCAAATTGCTTTTCATACTCTTAAAAGTGTTAATCTAAAACATAAATTATCAGAAGTGGAATACAAAAGCAGTGCAAGTTCGACAGATTGGGATCTTGTAAATGCTTTTCAGTTTTTATGGGGTTTTCTAGAAACCCCAGACTGATTCTCTGCAATGTCATTAACCGGTGCCAGCTTGTTCCCAAAGTTCCAGTCCACAGGGTTTAGCAGCTGCATGGTCTTCTTGTGCGTCCAGATGGGGTTGATGATGAATGTGAGCAGAGCGAGTCCAGAGAAGAAGATCAGCCTTTGGGACAGCGCCACGTGGGTGTTCATCCTCTCCCAGTGGGTCAGAGTCACCCACCACATGTAATAAGTGAGCACCATTCGGCAGTGGAACATGTGGATCATCACCCACTGGTTGGCTCTCCAGAACAGAGTGCGAGCCCAGCCAGCCTTTCACATGAGGAGAAAGGAAACAACCATTTATACATGAATATGCATTGCATGTTAACATGCTATGAAAAGGAACAGAAAGGTTTGGGCAACGACACCAAGTACAGAACTTCCTTTTTTAAACAACACTGAACTTTATCTGTTTAAGAATCACATGTCCCTGAAGGCCGAATGAGAACTGAAACACAGTGACAGAACGAGACGTTTTAAAATTAGGTGACAAAGGAACAGCAACCAACCATGTGATAAGAAAAACAAAAAAAAAACATTTAATATGTAGTTGGCGTGAGTCAGAGACCGTTTTCAAGACTGAGGTCTTAAAGAGTAAACGGAACATTTACTTTTTAAAAATCTTTGGAGAGATGTGAGAAAGTGTCAAGTTGACCTGAGCTTTTTCCAGTTGTGACAGGAAAACGGCACAGCCCTTCCCCTAACGTTTCTGTGTACTGACGGGCAGCTGGCTTTAAAACTGTATTTGGAAAACCACTGCAGCAGCTGGATGGAAGCTACTCGCCTAATATCAAGTTATTATACCTGTGTATATAAGTGGTTAAATATCCGAAACAAACTTTCAGATAAGTCTTTGCATGACAACTTACCAATAACAAAATATTTTCCTTTTCAGTTTTAAATAAAATCACATAGCAGCAAAACTCATTTTAAATTTTGGGGTGGAAGTATCATGACATGGTGTTTCACTAGACAAGTTGCCATTACCGATTCTGCAGCTGCTGACATTTGTGCCGCAACTGCTATCTAAGGCAGGGTAGTTTATAATTATACAAACACACCTACGAAGTCATTCATTATTTTTTATTTCATCCTTTATAGTTTCATATATATATATACAAATATTTACACTATCCCCTGTTGGTTGCAAGAATTTTACTTTTTAAAACACCATAGCTCAATGTAGTTGAACCATGAGAATCTCATACTCACCCTTGCATAAACAATAAGTTCATATGGCTTGAGTAAAGAAATCTTTTGTGATGTGTACTCTGACTTTACACAGAGAAAACAATGAAGCTCTTACCTTCAGCAGCATCCAGGAGATGCAGGTAAAAGGTGTGCTCATCTCCAGGAGGAGAGTAACCATTGCCAGGAAGTGTCCTTGAGAATCAAACACCACAGCACCTGCAAATCCTGACAGGGCGAAGAAATGGTGTGTGGCCAAGGGCAAGTCGAATGACCGGAATACGACACTAGATGAATGTAGTGCCACATTCTCAAACACAAAAAAGCCGGTAGCTGTGAGGACATGAAACCATGACCAGTCTTCCTGGCCAATCACTTTGTCTTTGCTTAACGCGGACTCCTCAGTCAGAGCCCGGAGTCCTGCCACAGAGCTCTGAATGCCAAACGCTGCCCGAGTGGCTGCCAGGTTCCAGAAGACCTTCTCTTTGGCTGGGAGAGCATTGTAAGTGTAGCACAGAGCTAGTGACAGGAGATGAGAGAGGAGAAATACAGCCGTGTAGAACCCAAAGCCAAGGCTGATGAGCTGAAGGCGATAGTCCCAGGAAAAGCACTCTGGGCTGGGTTGGGGTAGAGAAGTGGTCTGTTGTTCAGTGGGCATGGTGACGGAAGGAGGAAGCTGATTAGGTGGAGAAGATCACCTGCAGGTGGGAGCTTCAATCGGCAAATGCATACTGTGTGGTACCTGCAAAACAGCAAAACAAACAAACAAGACTGCTAAAGCAGAGTCATGTCATCCACTGAGATGTAATAGAGTGAAAGCGTATGAGGCATCTAATTAGCACTTGAATACATGACTATTTCAAAATGTCAACACATATTATTAACTCTAAATGTCAAAACACAATTTTGCTAATAATAACTGATGACTTAAAATCTGAGGAACACAAAAGGCAGAACAGAGCTTGGAGGTGTAGCACAAGACCAAGATTGAATAGTTTAACTTAACAAACATGAGAAACCACAACGCACTGTCCAATCAGAAGGTTTTTATGTGCCACCATACTGAGAACCAGGGCTTTCACCCTATAGTAAAATCCTTGTGCATAACATCTAGTCTCAGGCATTTTGGTGATGCAGCAATCCCCACAATCTGCAACAAAATAAAAACAAAATGACGGGATCTGTAAAGAGAGTCAGTGGGAGAGCTTTAATGTGTGAAGCATGAACAGCAAGACCCACAGAATCTCATGCCCGTATGGATATGGCGTTTGTTAGCGTTAGCAACAAGCCACTTGTGTGCTTCAACTGAAAGCAGTGAATGAGTCATACAGGTGAGGATATGAATGAAATGTACAAGAATCTAGCAAAAGAATGGCTAGGCAAAAATTTTGTTTTTTGATTGCTGGTGGAGTGACAGATCTTAAAATGCATTTGAGAATAAGATCAGCTGATTATGGAGAGACAGCAGGCGCAAATCGTGACACCGCACCTCGTACTGGCACTTCCGGTGGCAGGTCTGACACCTGCCACAAGTGCCACTGCGTTCGGCTGACTTCGGCTGACCTCGGCACCTCTTACTGGCACTTCCGCTGACACCTGCCACAAGTGCCACTGCCTTCGGGACTAGCTGCCAGAGTTGCCACTGCGTTCGGCTGACTTCGGCTGACCTCGGCACCTCGTACTGGCACTTCCGGTGGCAGGTCTGACACCTGCCACAAGTGCCACTGCGTTCGGGATTAGCTGCCAGTGCTGCCGCTGCGTTCGGCTGACTTCGGCTGACCTCGGCACCTCTTACTGGCACTTCCGCTGACACCTGCCACAAGTGCCACTGCTTTCGGGACTAGCTGCCAGAGTTGCCACTGTGTTCGGGTGACTTCGGCTGACTTCGGCTGACCTCGGCACCTCTTACTGGCACTTCCTCTGACACCTGCCATTAGTGTCACTGTTTTCGGGTCTAGCTGTCAGTGTTGCCACTGCGTTCGGCTGACTTCGGCTGACTTCGGCACCTTCCAAGGGTTGCCACGACCTCATACTGGCACCTCCCACGCCTCACGGACCCCTCTCGCCTATTTTTGCTCACGAGATTTAGGGCGGCCATCTTATAGCGTTCGACCGCTCCACTCAGCGTTATATGTTTAACAGGCACAATGACGTATTTGAACATTTAATCTTTCATAACACGCTGTTTTGTTACTGGAAACCTTATACATGCAGCCATATTTATAAACAGTTGTATTTTTAAAGTATTTTTAATTGTATTATACATACTTCAGCATATTTAAATATGCTTAGTGGGGAAAACAATAGAATAGAAATATAATATTCTTTGGTGACAGCTTCTGTGTCAGAATTAATATGAATGAATTTATAATTAATGAAAATAATGGTGGATCTGGCACAAAGTATTGCATTTCTTGTTAAGTATTCTGTTCCCTTAAAAAAAGCAAATATGCCCTGGTCTATTTTTTATACAGTCTCAAATTTCAGTTTCCAATAAACAGCCTCAGTGAAAACATGTTGACAGTTGCCATAAGCTGTCACTTGTGCCACGGGCTTCTGGGTAAGGTGCCACTTGTGCCACCTTACCACTGGGTAAGGTGACACAAGTAAGGTGGCCATGGGTGCCACAGGCTGCTAACCTCATTCTCTATCTGTTTCAGACAGAATGTAGCATATGAATAACTTTAGATCAAACAAATAGAAATAAAATATATCTTAATTACAACATAATTCTCATACATATTTAAATATACAGCCGGTGTTCAGACTTAAACAGAGAAAGACAACTCCTGCGCTTTCAGATGGGACCTCTTCTGCAACAGGTGATAATAGCTACCAGTAGGTACCTACCACTACAACTGACACTCGGTTGCCATGGTATGTCAGTGCTGACAAGCTCCTGTCAGTTCCGGATTATAATTATTTTCATACAATGACCTTAATATAATGCTATTGATTATTAAACCGGGTAAGTTCACTAATATTGACTTATTAGTTAACATTTCTGACAGTGGCAACATGAGATATTGACAATTCCAGAGTGACATTATGTTCAGCCTGGTTCCATGACAGTGCACAGGATGTCATAAGTTATAGTGGCTGCCTGGTCTATTATCTAATAGACCAGGCAGCCACTATAACTTTCAGTGTTTTTTGTTAAGATAATGCATTTTTAAAAAAAAGAAACATGTTATCATAATTTTCCAAAAATGCCAGTTAATCATTTTTAAATAGTTATTACTTGTTTTTATTTATTACATTTAATCCCCGCTATTTTTCATTATTTGTCAAGTTTATTACAGATTTGTGTGGCATAAATGAAGGTTGCTTCTCTGTGTTTTTTTCTGGTTCGGTTCATTGTCTTCAAAGTTTTCTTATTCAAAGATGAGAGAATGACTAAAATCTGAGCTAAAAAATGCATTTCAACAGCATTTTCAAGGCAGCAGGAGGATTTTCACTTTCAAGTTAAAACAACTTCAATTTTTTTACACCAATATTGAATATTGATAAGTCAAAACACAAATTATTTACACCTCAAAAAATTTGACAATGTGTGAATCTTAAGCAGCATTAAGAACAAGAATGTTACATATTTTTGGAAATAAAAATTACTTTAGTTTATACTTAAGATGCAAATGATTTTTTCAAAGAAAATTGTGCTGTTTACATATTATTTTATTTGGCAGATATGTTTCAACATTTTTTCAAGTTTATGTCACAAAGTATATGCATAGTAATTGATTTGTCAATATTTATTAGCCATTGTATGTAAATACTTTAAACAGCAATTTGAAGTCTACTGTAAAATTCATGTTTAGTCAACGTGTGAATTTACTACATCAGGATCAAATAACTTATTATTCCTCCATGAGAAATTATGATCATTAAGCTTAAATTTATTTTTCAAACTTTATTAATTTCTACAATATACGTTATACAGAGTCTGATTATTATTACTATTATCCAGTTGCAACATTTGGCTTCCTGTTGCACTATGTCAGCCACTGTTCTGCGATATAAACATGGGCAAGGGTTGAATGTCATTTTGATTAAGTAAAAAGTCCTATTAACTATCAGTGATGTGTGATTAACCAGATGTGTCTTTGAACATAGTGACAGGTTCCACTGTAATAGTGACACTTTATAGTATATTCAATTGGCCATCTTGATTGAATTAAACTCAGTCAAAAATATTCAAAGTGTTAAATGGATAAATATACAATTACCATTGAATTTTTTTTATAAACACGCATTATAAGTAACACGTTTTCAAAAAACTGTCATTGCCATCCCCCAAAACATCGGAAACAGTTGTGACAGCTCTGAAACATCCTGGACATCTAACAGCAGCTCTAGTGGAGGCGAGACTCAGCTGTTACAAAGGTGCCGAAACCAATGGCATCCCTGATACCTTCTGTGTATTTGATTAATTCAAAGACGGAAGGAGTCGGCTGGATTATTCAGATGAACTTTAGTGAATAAATAGGATGAACGAATCATACATGATATAATAAACGTGTAGGAATTCAGCTAACATAAGTATTTATGCGAAAAAAAAATTATTAAATTCTGTCTTCTTCGTCTGTGTTTAAGTTCTTCTTCTACTAGTAATAAAGCATCATGGGATATGTAGTCCATTTGCCTAAGTCAGTAGCAACACTGAGAGCTAGACCCGAAAACAGTGGCACTAATGGCAGGTGTCACCGGAAGTGCCAGTAAGAGGTGCCGAGGTCAGCCGAAGTCAGCCGAACGCAGTGGCAACTCTGGCAGCTAGTCCCGAAAGCAGTGGCACTTGTGGCAGGTGTCACCGGAAGTGCCAGTAAGAGGTGCCGAGGTCAGCCGAAGTCAGCCGAACGCAGTGGCAACTCTGGCAGCTAGTCCCGAAAGCAGTGGCACTTGTGGCAGGTGTCAGCGGAAGTGCCAGTAAGAGGTGCCGAGGTCAGCCGAAGTCAGCCGAACGCAGTGGCACTTGTGGCAGGTGTCAGACCTGCCACCGGAAGTGCCAGTACGAGGTGCGGTGTCACGATTTGCGCTCGGCCCTGCTGTGATTATGACTGTTACAAGTGAAGGTTTTCATCCCCTTTTCCCTCTCACCCCCAAAGCTGCACATTTTTTTAATGCATTATCACAAAATGAATACAGATCCCGCACATCACAAACTTGCTTTATACAGAATCTGCTCTTAGTGTATTATGAAGGCCTAGCTTTGTAGTTTAAATGTAGTTAAGATTAAATTAATTGAGAAAAATAGTCCTTTGGTCAATCAGATCGGATACCCATATCGTCAAAAACCTGGCACATGCTTACTGCACCTCTTTGTCAAGTTCCTCCCTATGATTCTAGCAATAAAATGCCGCAAAATGCTTCAACACACCGTCTTTATATTTAATTATCTGAAACACACAGTGATAAAATCGCTTCTTGCGTGAAGTTACCAGCTAAATTTAGAAACAAAATGTTATCTCTGCTAACTGACATGATGAGTCAGACTAAACTTTTACTCATAATGACACGAATAAGCAAGCAACTGCGCGGCCAGGACAATCTGACAGATAATTAGGTAATATAAGTGAATTTTACTCACCGTGATGTGTTTGTACTGAACGCGGTGTCTCTGCATCATCCGACTACAACAGGAAGTCTCGCGTCATGAGACTCCAATTTGGTCACATGACTCCCAAACCGGAAGTTACGCCTCCGAAATACGTCATTGATACTGAAATCGATCCGTTTCATAAACAAAGGCAAATTAAATACTCGACAAAATGAATGTATGTGAAAATTAGCGTTAAGATACAGAATATGCCGATTTGTAAACATGTCAGGGTGCTTTACCTGCATCCAAGTATTTGCTTTCTGCCGGGCTGTTGTTGTCCAGCAGGGGGCGGCATACTGCCCTCATTTGTGACTTGCAGACATGGAAAGTCTGTTCCACTCACTTCATTTTTCACGATTAACAAGTCGGATAAATGTTTATGTATGTGGTAATTTAAATAGAGTTTGTATAATACATAAGATAATAAATATACAAATACTTATCTACAAATATCCACCTCCAAATTAAAAATGGCAACAATATTTTAACTCAAAATAATTGTCAAAATCTATTAAATTTGTTTACTGTGCTACAGTCCATCTCTTAATAATTCGAAGATACAATAAAATGCATATTCACATTGGTTGGGCATGGTTGTGCCCGGTGGCATTTTATAAAGTAAGCATCTTAATCCATTCCAAATCCAGATTTGATGTGTTTGTGGGATCATTATCCTGTTGGAACATCCAACTGTGGTGAAGTTTGAATTTTGGAAGAACTTCATCTTCCAGCAGGAAAGCTGCTCTTAGAATACTACCAGAGCTATAATGAAACGGTCTAATATAAGCTGAGGTCATGCATATGCTAGAATGGCCTAGTCGAATTCTAAATCCAATTGAAAATTTGTGGTAATACTTGAATTGTATTTTTCTCTGCCTACTTTGAATGAGCTTTGGTTATTTTTGCAGAGTAGAATTGGAAATAATTTCCATTTCTAAATATCATACAGGATCCTTGTTAAATGCTTTGAGGTTTGTAATTTCCACAAGAAATGTGGAAAATTTTATGTGTATTTATGTTATTATGTAAGTACTATTTATCGAAAGTAATGGAAAAACCCCTTAAATTAGTCCCTGTCACTAACATTAATGAGTTTACACTTATACAAACAGAAGTAAATAATGAAATAAACAGACAAAACTCAGAAGATATTTTCCAAATCTTTTCTACAAAAATTTAATTGCAATATTATTTACAATGGATGACCCCTAAGCAACGACCAAACTGGAAAGAGGGGAAAATCTTCAAGTTGCTCAGTTTGGACAGAAGAAAGGACGATGCATATGTCTAACTGAAATCATACAAAGTGAGAAGCTAAAAATGCAATATGTTGCACAGATGTCACCCACACTGAGAAATGCACGTGTGAAATGCGTCTAAATAATCAGGAAACATCAATGGGACAGTGCTGTAATTCTGAACGAAATAAAGTGGTAAATAAATACATTCAAAATATGTCTTTTGCATGCCATCATATCAAGTTATAAAATAAGCGAAACAGAAAATATGAACAAAGCAGAAAATAGTTGTTCCAATGAAGCATATATTATATATTTATATATTAATATCTATATCTATATATAATATATATATATTCTTTACAAATAATGAATATTTGGCATTATATTCATTCTTACAATAGATATGATATACAAGAGATGAAAATAGTTTCAGCTAACAACTACCTTTTTATTACTTTATCTAGTAATCATAGAGTTATCTCACATTCCAAGTTAAAGGAAGTGTTTTATTAGTCTCAGTGATGCTCTTTCAGCAGCATAGTTACAAAAAAAATCCTCTTGAAGAATTTCATATTATAGGTTCTAGAGTTAAAACATAGACAGTCCCCTTAGATGTGAGGCCACAGAATGCTAAAATACAGGCATACACTTTAGATATTAAACAAGGGAGCTGTTCCCCTCTTTGTTTTATTTAAAAACCTATTAAAAGTGATGCAAGAAATGATTTTACAGTATGCCGAAGAAGTCAACATGATGGCACTTGCAGTTAATAGCTTGGCATTTTTTTTTTTTTTTTTTTTTTTTGTTATTGTCATTTTCGTAAAGTTTGAGGAGAATAAAATAAAATAAAATAACAAAAGAGCAAACAAAGCCTGCAGCTCCATTCTTAATCAAAGGGTCGTCCAGGACACACATTATGAAGATCTGAATCTATGTCATCCAAGAAGATCCAACATAGAAAACCCTTCAAAAGGAGCTTCAAGGAGTACAGAGTCCGTTTGTAGGAGGTGGCCTTGGCACTCCTCATGAAAGAGTCTGTTACTAATGAAAAGTGTGAAGAAAAACATGTTTTATGGAAGAAAAATGATTCACTCTTAGAGACAAACCTGACCCTGCTGCTGCAGCGATCTCTATGCATGGGTTGGAAAAAGACTTAGAGTTTTAAAGGTTATTTTCTTTTCTAAAGGTATATACAGTCATGTAGAAAAATTAGGGTACCCTCTGAAAGCCTGTGTGTTTGCTAGTATCTTTGGACATAAGGATATTTGATATCAATACCCAATAAAACGATATCTAAAGTTGTTTAAATAAGCAAATAAAGCTGAAAAAAAAATCTGTAAAACATAAATAACATAAAAAGTTGGCCACCTCTATGCTCACTCCAATTTTCAGTGGATAAAATTCCACATAAAATACCATATTATCGTGATTAGAAAACCTGCTACTCTGGATTTTGAACAAGATCTGGTCCTCTGAAATGATTAGATTTAGGATTTTTAGTTTGATGTGCTCCTGACTGCTGGAGTTATCTAAGAACTGCAGAAAGAAGATTGTGGCAGCTTATGAGTCTGGTGAAGGATTTCTAGAGGTCTCAAAAGAATTTGAAACCAGCAGTTCCACTGTACGGAATATAATCTGTACGCTGAAAACTTTCAAAACAATTTCCATCATGCCCATGTAAGCAAGTTCATCCTGACAGCAGAACACAAGATGCTAAGAGAAGTTTCTAACCCCCCTTAATTTATCAGCACCAGACCTACAGCAGGGTGTTACTGTTGATATCAAAGTGCATGCCTGTACAACAACAACAAAGAGACTGTGCAACTTCTCCTTTAATACGAGATGTGCAAAATGGAAACCTTCGCTTTTTAAGACAAAGTGCTGCCAAAGAGAACATATACAACTTATGGATTAATGTTCTTTGGCTAAATGAGCCTAAAACTGAATATTTATGTCCAGGAAAGGACCTTACACTAACTATGGAGTATGGAGTATGGAGATGGGAGTGTTATGCTTTGTGGATGCTTTCCAGCATCAGGATCTGGCCAGCTCACTTCTATAGAATCCACCATGAATTCCTGTGTATGTCAGAGGATGCCTGAAGAAATTATGAGTTCATATATGAAAAAAATAAAGCAGGATTGTACCCTGTAACATGACAATGACCCAAAACATAGCAGTAAATCCACAGAGGACTGCCTAAAAACTAAGAAATACGGCAAGAAGCATTTCACTGAAGTTATTTTAGCCAAACTGGGTGACACTACTTATTAAGATTTTGCATGTTTTAAAGTCTTCCTCAGAATATACATACAGTATTTTTTGACAATGTTTGGTATTACAAGGTTAATTTTTAATATTTGCTTACGAATAACCTACTTTTTCCATGTCAGGAGGTATATTAAAACAAAATTATACATTGATATTTCGACACTTTTCCCCCAAGAAGAACGTAATATTTTATAGGGTGCTCAAATTTCTTAACATGATTGTGCATATTTTATTTTTTTTATACAGATATGGTGAAGCAGGCCTACTTCTATTGCTCAAATCTGTTTGAACCCTTTTTACTGATCTTACATTGCTACTGAGTGCTATTCATTCATGGACATTACTAGACAAATTGCCTTGCTGAAATTAGTGCTACTTGGAGAAGCAGAAAGCCATATTTGAAACTGAACCAACGTAATGGATATGCAAGACTTCTGCTTAGTTCTGCTCGTTTTGCATAATCGAGATAGTTCCCAGCCACTTCAGTGACAGCCTTCAACAAAGTCAGCCTGGGAGAAACTGACAAAGGCCAATGCATGTAGTGCTGATGCTTAAAGTTTTACAGTGTGGGCTGCTATTCAGCAACACATTTATCAACACAAGCTCTGAAGGGCCTTGGAGGGTATTTGCTTGATCTCACCAAGGACCCAAAATCTTACATAAGCTGCTTTGCTTAGTCAAAGTCAGGCTGAAAATTACCCAGTGCAGCGCCTTGCCATTCTCACTGAACAGCCTTGAAGCTACACACAGCGTACAGCACCAGCAGTTCGGGGCTCACTGCAAGAGCTCCGGTCTCCTTTCAGCCAGCATATGTCAGGACGAGTCTGTCTCTCTACCTCTCGCTGCCTGCCACTCTGGCAACAGCAGAGAATGAGTCGGCTTTGCCAGCGGTCTGACATCAAACACAGAGGCAATAATTGTAAATCCAGCGTTATGCTGTTAAAGGTTCCTTAAATTGTGGAGTAAACGGCAGAACTATGCATGTACTCACTCTCATACTTATCATCCTTACAGATTTCTTCTGCATCGGACTGTGTGTCACACAAATATTTCAGATTATCAAACAAACTTCATAATCGAGGGTTTCAAATATAACCAGACTAAAGACAAAAAGATACTTTCAAAAGATGATTTCAATAAGTAAGGGAACAAACATACCGCAAACCAACCTGGCTCCATGTGAAAAAGTAGTTAAACTGGCCTCAGCTACATTAACACTCTGCAAGCAATCTTTTACATCACTGTAGGGGAATCTGAGTCCACTCTTCTTTGGAGACTTCTTTGCCACATTAGAGATTTTTTGAGAATCTTGTACTTGTTTAAGTTTATACGGCAGCTTTATTGTCAGGCATGTAGTCTAGAATTTGACAAGTCTACCATTTTGGTAGAGAACATAACTTATGATTCCATCTAATATGCCAAATTGATATTTTTTTTCTGTCTGTCACATATAGATGCTTCACATGGTTAAAAACAAAATATTAATAAATAAATGTGACCTGAGTTAAGAGGAAAAAAAAATGTTTCAAGGGATTATATTGTTGAGATTAGGCAAATGCTAACCAAACCACCTGACCCTATGTCAAATATTAATCTCACCAACCTGCGAAATTATGACTTAACATTTATTAGTCAGCCTGCAGAACAAAATCTTCTATAGACAGTAAACATAATAGTAGTAGTGTGTGTGGCTCTGTCAAAAATGTAATTAATTTGCATATATATATATATATATATATATATATATATATATATATATTTTTTTTTTTTTTTTTTTTGTTAAAGTATCAAGAATAACAAGTTTTATATATATGGAACATAAAATGTTAAGTTGTATCACCGGTCTTTACTCTGTTTTAGATTATATTTTTAAACTTTTACCCATATTATGTGTAGAAATGTCCTATCAGATATTTCAACCACTTTTTATTGTTTTAGATTTTGAACTACATTCTACCAGGCTAAAACTTTCTCGGTTAGTTTTGTTATAACGGTGCATGTCAAACATTATGTGGTATATATCACCCAATATAATGGCAACGTTGACACTGAAACTAGTTATACTTAAATGACTTTAACTGCTATTGAATTCACACTTTAATAAGGTGACGCAATGCAAACGCACAGTAAGGAACTGCTCAGACTTAGTGCTAACGTCATATAATTAAAAGCTCACAGATTTATGGGTATCAGCACAGGTGAAATATGAATATACTTGGCACAATAAAGTCCAACAAAAGTCAAATCCTACGTTTGGTCTTAGCAGCATCTCACCTGTTAAACTTCTTGAAATGAACAATTTCACATTTTCTGATGAAAGCATTCACTTCAACGAGGGAGGTTTGAAAAATACAATTAATATTTTAATCTGAAAACCTATTTAAAGTAGGTCCAATATTTTGATCCAACTCAAAATATTGGCTCAGATTCCCAATCAAAGCATTTAATGATCAGTGTCAGGAGAACAAAAATTTGGTTTCTGTTTTCAGAGAGAGAGAAAGTCTAATCTAACCTTAATCTTAATTAATCTCTAAGTAATAGCTTTATTTTGGTTTCCAACTTATTTCTGTTGCCTTGTTTCAAACTAGTATTGATGGTTCACGCTGACTATACTTTTTCTCAGCTCAATTTAGAGTGGAAGAAATGCATTCAGATACTACATTTATTCTACCCTATATATAATTATGCTTAATGTTTGAAGTTTTGGGACAGTTATTGAGAAAATATCCATTCAGAGATCAATTTTAACTTATATTCAATTCTTGTCCATAAACTTCGGATACTAATGCCCAAGACTAACTCCCATTGCAAGATATTAGAAGAGTGAAATGTATTAGCATAACAGATCAGCAGAGATCACATCACGTCATCCCAATGATTTACAGAAGTTTAAATAAAACAAAACATAAAACTATTCATAGAATTAAAAGAGATTTACCCACCAGAAATATCTAAAAATTGGTTGTCATTTATCTTATCATCAGTTGTTCAAAACATAGACCTACGGTTGTTAACATACACACAAAGCAACATCTGCAATGCCAATTCGACCATACTGTTTGTCTATCGGACCTGGACTCACCACGACAAAACAAAAAAAAACAAAAAAAAAAAAAAATGGAGACATCCTGCAAGAGAATACCCCAATGGTGCAAAAGTTGTGGAATACAATATTCTTTCTGACTAGTTTTGTGTTGATTTGGAATGAATCCCCCCTCAAATAGTTATTTTCTGTCTTAGTGGGGAGGAGAAACAGCTTGTTTGAGCATTGTTTCAAGTTATTTCAAACATTATCCTCATCATATCCCATTTTACGCAAGTTTTTAGCAATATACTTGTGAAGTTTCTACTGTTTGAGACTTAATATTTGCATCCCCCCCGGGAAATCCTTTGCCCCAGTTTCAGCTTGTTAATTCTGATCTTTTCGTTAGAGGGACTTCGTTATGATAATGCTTGGGGACACTGCCACAGACATGGAGATATGCAGAATATTTGAAAATCAAGAAGCAGTTCATAGCTTAAAGAAATATTGACATTTTGTTTATGTTTTGATGGTTACTTCTTATCGGTCCTCATTAGCTGTGGACTGAAGGCGCAACTTGAAAGTGTTTGGGAAATGATGAAAACTGAGCAGCAAAATTCTATGTGCCTCTGATCATCCAGATATTTCGAAACCAAACATAAGGAGGGAAAAAAAAAACAGCATAACATTCCGACTCACAATTAAAAAAATACAACAGTACTATTATGAACTTGGTTATGTACATTTCCCTTGGAAATATTTAGAATTATATTAAGTGCATAAGTGCATTTGTCTACACATTTTAATCTAAGGAGTTACATAAACTTTCATAGTTTTTTGTTTTGTTTGTTTCTTCTCTACTGCATTGACATGATGAAAATGTTGGCACAAGACTTGCAGGTTTACAGCTTCAAGTAAATGTCTGAAGGATGGCAACATGAACACTGGATATTTAGAAAACCGCTGTGAAAGGTGCACATTAAACAGCAAGCAGATGTTATTTCTACACCAGGTCACTGAACTTGGGTGCATCTGAATAAAGTAAAATATGATTAAATAAGAAATTTTTTCAAGACATTCATGTCAAAAAGGGAAAAGGTATGTAACATAGAGTAAATACAACCCCCACAATGAAGGTAAGCCACAAAAAGTCTTTTTTCATTTTTATTTTTTATTTTTACCAATCTTCCATTCATCAGAATAACATAAATGGAAAGTTGAGTGGAAGGAAAACTGTGACTGAAAAAGGTACAGTCAAATATTTCACTATAATATATTTTTAAATTTCTCTTACGTAATATTCAAAATCTGTTAAATTGATTTTTGGGTTTCATTAGTACAAGCCATAATTACCAATTAAGTGTGAAATAATCGGTTTGTGAGTTTCACTTTTTGATTTGAATTACTGAAATAAATAAACTTTTCAATTATATTTAGATTTATTAAGATGCACACCTAAATATTTTATCATGACTAGACATGGAAGAAGGCTGTATTTTTCACATCTAACCAATCAAAAGCTTAGTAAGAATTGCCTGAAGCACCTTGAATAGGTAACCTGTACCATGTGCACATAGTTGAGGTATTTCAAGCATTGGCACTTTTTCAAACTCAACAAATTGGTGATGCTTAGCCGTCGATTAAATCCTGTAAGGACTGCAGAAGCAAAGGTAATCTGTAGAGACTAAAATATAGTGAACGGTTATAAACTTTGACCAATTTTATAGAACTCCAAATAAACACATTGATGTTTAGCTCCAAGATGTGGTTGCTGGTAAGGTTTTCAAAGCTGCACTTTTCTTCCTCTTGAAATGGCACTTTGCAAATGCTGAAAAACTACAGATGTATCCATCCAAGACATGAGAGAGATAGTAGATCTTGATCACCAACAAACCAACACAAAGATCCAACCCACCCATGTCAGATGTACGTTTTTGGCAATGGAAGTCGAGCCTCGGCACATCCTACAGTCCAGTGATGTTGGTGATGGGCACTGAGGATGGCTATCGGACCGGAGATGGATAAAGGAGGAGTTGAGAGAGAAGCAGTCTAGAAAAAAAGGCTAGTTTTAGAGTTGCTGGAGCACAGGAGCAGGGAAAGGTACAGATCCCTGATCCAACGTTTTCTCAAAGTCTAGTCTGAGCCTCTGGGATATAGATCTCAATGCTGTCCGCTCTCTCCGAGGCTGAATTCTGCCGGAAAGAGGCTGCACGTTTGGCTGCCATGAGCCGCCGGCGTGCCTCCTGCCGGTGCCTGTCAGGGAGGTCCAGGGATTTCTCCCTGGTCACTGCACTCTTCTGTCTTACTGTCTTCTTTGGTACGGGAGCTGGTGGCTGCAGGAAGATGGAGACAATGGTCATAAGTCCCCTTCCCCACCCACAACTTGGATGTGTGTTTTCCTTTTGCTTCCACAAAAAAAAAAAAAAAAAAAATATCACCAAACTGGACTCCGACTTCTTACCTTCTTTTCTGGGCTGTCAATTGGTCGCCAGTTGTTGTTCTTTATCTGCTGCAGCTGGTCAAACTTCATGCTGACGTCGTCAATGGAGAGCTGCAGCAGGTCCCAGAACCCAGCCAGGTCCTGAGAGGTGGGTCGTGGCATGGCGCTAGGGTCCTGGGAAGAAAATACAAGATGCAGGAAATGGTACTTACTGCATTTCAGCGCAGATCCACTAGGTGTCCTTATCAGACTTAAAAAAAAATAAATAAAAATCAGAGTGTAGGGGGACTACCTCTGGCATATTGTCATGGATGAGGTATGAAACAAAAAACTGTCTTTGTCACGTTGGTCATATTAATCATTTGATTTTGCAGATGAAAAGAACACAGATTGAGAGACGCTCCACTGGCCTGGTTCAGGTTTTAGCGAATCATCAATTCCTACTTAATATAGAAATTTGTTTTCTGCTTCACCTTTCGTCACAATAACTCATCTGTATTTTCTAAAGCAGTATAAGACAAAATGATACGTAAAAGAGCAATATCTAATTTGCTGCTAAATCATACCGACAATGTGCCTAAAAGGAATATCATCACAATCCACAGATTATAAGAACTTTTTCCCGAAACGTAATCCCTGTGTTGTGAACCATCTTCATATCTGTTTAGATGATTCATCACAGCAGATACTTTATCAATCAATCATCAATCAAATTTTATTTGTATAGCACATTTCAGCAGCAAGGCATTTCAAAGTGCTTTACATAATTTTAAACAGTGAGAAAGAAAAAGAAAGTAATAAAAAGATAAAAAGAAAAGATAAAATCACAGCCTAACAGGACAAGGCCTCCAGCCTTGCAGCACCAGGCTCCGTCCGCCTGTTTCGCGAAAATTTTGCGCTAGGACTTTCGCTGTCCTACGCGGATTTTGTGCATTAATTGGTTACCTGTTAGTCTAGAATTTACAGGGTTTTATATACGCGCAATGACTCCCAGTCACTCGCAAATACATAGAAGGCATCAATTGCCATAAGCAACTGTAAACAGGTGGGTTTTAAGTTGAGATTTAAAGGCACCCAGTGTTTCAGCTGTTTTACAGTTTTCTGGAAGTTTGTTCCAAATCCGTGGTGCATAGAAATTGAATGCTGCTTCTCCTCGTTTGGTTCTGGTTCTGGGGATGCAGAGCAGACCAGAACCAGAAGATCTGAGGGGTCTAGATGGTTGGTACAGCAATAACAGATCTTTAATGTATTGTGGTGCTAAACCATTCAGTGATTTATAAACTAACAACAGTATTTTAAAGTCTATTCTTTGAGCTACAGGGAGCCAGTGTAGGGACTTTAGAACTGGTGTTATGTGCTCTATCTTCCTGGTTCTAGTGAGAACGCGAGCAGCAGCGTTCTGGATCAGCTGCAGCTGTTTGATTGATTTATTAGTCAGACCTGTGAAGACGCTGTTGCAGTAATCAATACGGCTAAAGATAAACGCATGGATGAGTTTCTCTAGATCCTGCTGAGACATTAGTCCTCTAATCCTGGAGATGTTCTTCAGGTGATAGAAGGCCGACTTTGTGACTGTCTTTATGTGGCTCTGAAGGTTCAGGTCAGAGTCCATCACTACTCCCAGGTTTCGGGCCTGATCCCTGGTTTTCAGTTGTAATAACTGAAGCTGAGCATTGACTCTAGTTCGCTCTTCTTTCGGTCCAAAGATAATAACTTCAGTTTTGTTTCTGTTCAGCTGGAGAAAGTTTTGGCCCATCCACACATTTATCTGATCTAAGCATCTGTTCAGTGATTGGATGGGTTCAGAGTCACCTGGTGACATCGTGATGTAGAGCTGTGTATCATCCGCATAGTTATGGTAGCTAATCCTATTTCCTGCTATAACCTGAGCCAGAGGGAGCATATAAATATTGAAAAGAAGGGGTCCTAGGATTGAGCCTTGGGGTACCCCACATGTGACCTTTGACCTCTCTGATGAGAAGTTTCCAATTGAAACAAAGAAATTCCTGTTCTTTATGTAAGATTCAAACCAGTTGAGCACTGGACCAGAGAGTCCGACCCAACTCTCCAGTCGATTCAGTAAAATGTCATGGTCAACAGTGTCGAAAGCTGCACTGAGGTCCAACAGAACCAGCACTGTGGTTCTCCCACAGTCTGTGTTTATATGGATGTCATTGAACACTTTTACAAGGGCCGTCTCCGTGCTGTGGTGAGCACGAAAACCAGACTGGAAGGAGTCAAAGCGATTCATTATTGTTAAGAAGTTATTTAATTGTTTAAAAACTGCTTTTTCAATAACTTTGCTGATGAATGGGAGGTTGGAGATCGGCCTGTAATTCTGCAGTAGTGATTTGTCTAGATTGTTCTTTTTTATCAGTGGTTTGATAACTGCTGTTTTCAAAGTCTGGGGGAAAACACCTGAAGACAACGATGTGTTTACTATATGGAGCAGATCATTAGCAACGACAGGCAGGACTTTCTTAAAGAAATGTGTGGGTAGGACATCCAGACAGCAGGAACTGGAGCTTAATTGACTTATAATTTCTTCTAGGGTTTTATAATGAAGTAGTTGAAATTGGGTCATTTTTACTGCCTTTGTTTTGTTTGGGCCCAGCATTGGTACTGGCTTTGGAGTGGATGTGCAGATTAATCCTCTGATCTTTTGAATTTTCTCTGAAAAGAAACTGGAAAACTTGTTGCAGGCGGCATTAGATTGAAGTTCAGGTGGCAGCATCACAGGAGGATTTGTGAGCCTGTCAACAGTAGCAAATAAAGCTCGGGCGTTGTTAGTGTTTTTGTTTATGACATCTGCAAAGAAAGCCTCTCTTGCAAGTTTTAGTGTTGTGTGATAGTTACGTTGTCTTTCCTTGTAGATGTCATAATAAACGTGTAGTTGAGTTTTACGCCATTTCCGTTCGGCTCTACGGCAGAGTTGTCTTGCAGACAGAACTGTTTGTGCATTTCTCCATGGAGATTTCTTCCTACCAGTCACAGCCTTCACTTTAATGGGGGCAATGTAATCAATGATATCTGAAAGTTTGCACTGAAAATCATCTACCAACTTATCTACGTTATTATAGTTTAAGGGCGAGGAAGCAGAGTAGATTTGATTAAATGTTTCTGCTGTGTTTTCTGTGAAAGTACGTTTTGTGATAGTAGCTGTTTGTCCAAGTGGGTTAATGGATAAAGAACAGTATCACAAAAGAGCCTGAGGAAAAGCATGTGAGGAATCTCAGTCATGTATGAATCATGTAGGTAACAGGAGAATGATGCAACAGATTGGATATGTTTTACTTCTGAGCCATGATAGGGAATTATCTTAAAAGCATAAATTGTTGTTCACTTTGTGAAAATACACTTTTTGTGTCAGTGTCATGCCACAGTATGAATACATTTGGACCTTCTCTGCTTCCAGCTAAAATGATCAAAACTGTTTTCATTTTTTAAATGCCAGAATTAAAAAAAGAGAGGCAGAGAGAGAGAGATTTTATTACTTACTGTAAAGTCAAGAGACCACCTTAAAATAATTTGGGGGTGGTGGGAGAGGATGGAGAATAAACTCAATTCATCAGCTGAGATATCCATTAATTAACTTTTTTTTTTTTTACTTTAATCAACATAGAAAATAATCCTACAACAGTTCATATCTGCTCTGTCTTCTCAAAACCCCAGTTGGTCATGGCAGATGGCCGCTTGTACTGATTCAGCTTCTGCAGAAAGTTTCTTCCTGTCAAAGGGGAGTTTTTCCTCTTCACTGTCACTACAATCATGCTCAGACGGATTGATGTCAGTAACACAACGCAAGTGATATTTCTGCTGTTTCTGTGTGCTCATTCAGGAGGGGTGGATGCTGCAAGTCAATGACTCGAATCTAATGGTAAATAAATCTGATGGTTAGATTAAAAAAAAATAAAAAAAATAAAATAAATAAATAAAATAATAATTTATTTGAATAATTAATTTGGTTTTCTGTGTTGTTTGATAAATAAAATTAATTTCCGTGTATGAGTGATTTAAAGAGGGTAAAGACCCTCAAGACAACATTTGTTGTGAATTAGCGCTATATAAACAAACTGAATTGAAATGTGGTCATAACCTTTAAAGGCAGGTCTATCACATGATAGACCTTTCAATTCCTTTTTTTCTTTTTTAGAAAATACAAATATATTGTAGTATACCTAACTGAGCAAAAACAGCAAAAGGTCAGTCTACCAATTATGGCTATTTCTACTTTGTATGCAAACTATCTATTTTCAGATTTATTCAATAAGGCTATATATGAAACACAACAAAGATTTGATCTCTAAATCTACAGATCCAAGAGAACTTTCAGATTTTATGTTTCTCACACCCATTTCTATGACAAATAGACATGGTAATTTGATAACCCAGAGATACCTTTTCTTGTGACATTTAGATGATGTGACTGTTGATTTTTCTCTTGCTGCTCTATGATGGTTTCATAAAATTCTAAATTCTGTAGCAGAGCTTTGCATGCTAAAGATTTTCCAGTAACATTTTATGCATAAGCCTGAAATGACACTGTCATAAACATCACATAACACCTGTCATTAACATGAAGGAGTCTTCAAAGATGTTTACGAACTGTTGTCTTGAAGTGTCATTTGGTAAATAATGACAATTTTAAGGCAAATTTCTATTAAAACTTGCATTAAATGTTCATGCAAAATGTCAACTTTGTATGAAAAGTGCCATTATTTACCGAATGATACTTCATGACAATGGTTATAAACATTCATGAAGACCCCTTCATGTTCATAACAGGTGTTATATGATGTTTATGACAGTGTCACTGCAGTCTTATGCACACCCCTTTCAATAAAGTGTTACAGATTCTCCTTTGTCGCCCCTTTTAAACTATTTTTTTTTTTCCCATTTTCCTTTTTCTATTGTGCTTTTAAAAGGCATTTGGCTCCTGACATATTTTGTATGTTTTTACTGTTTTGCCACACTTGCACGTTTCAGATCATCATACACATTTTAACATCAGTCAGAGATAAATCCTAAATGTTGTTTTTCAAATGATGACTTCATTTATTAAAAGAAAAGGAATCAAAAGACACCTATGCGAAAAAGAAATCATGAATAAGCTGTGATTAAATTTTTTTTTAAAAAACAAAAAAAAACAAAAAACTGAGTTCAATTTTTCTCAAGCCTGATTACTGCCAGACCTGTAAAATCAAGAAATTAATTAGAGAGAACTTGTTTGACAGCATGAAATGAGGAGAAACAAGGTCATTGAGATCTATCAGCCTAAAAAAAGGCTGTAAAGCCAATTTTAAGGCTTTGGGACTCCGACGAATGACAGTGAGAGGCAATGTGTGCAATGGCCGCTTGTACTGAGTCAGGTTCTGCAGGTAAAAAGCACTGCTGATCAAAAAAACCACACATGTCCTGTCTCACATTTGGCAAAAAAACATCATTATGATCCGAAAGAAGACAAGAAAGAAGAGCTTTTTGGTGGGTGTGCTCACCAATTCATTTGTTGTAAATAACGGAAAACGTCTGGATGACTTGTCACATTCAGCCATCAGTTAACCTCAACCACACTGGTAATACAGGGAGGCTGATGTAAATCTAGAACATTCCTGAACAGCTCAGAAAAACTATATAAAGGGTTTGGCCTGGTCTTAGTCTTAACTAAAGGCCAGAGATGATGTTTGAAACCTCTCTAACGACGTAGAAGTAAAACAATTCTGCCAACAGAGATGACTAAAATTCATCCTCAACATACAAAAAACACATCGCTTTTCAAGAGCTATGAGCAGGGAACAGAATACACTACTCTGGTCTGCAAATGCAAACTGAATGCCTGTGCACGCCAGGTGCTTTACTATGCACATTAGATGCCAAGTTTAAAACATCCTAAAGTTTCCAGAGTTGTGAGATTTAACTTGAATTGGGAGTTTTAAGGGTTGGCTTTGAATATTAAGCTGTTCAGCTCCTCCCAATCAAGCACTTAAAATATGCTGTCTGTTTTTGAAACATTTCAAATAAGACCCTCAGAAAGTTAATTGAGGAGTTCAAGAGGAACTGAATTAAAATTCAGTTTAAGCCTCTGGTTTGTGGGGGATTTCAAAGATGAAGTCAAAATGTAGCGATTTTTATTACATATAGTAGATTTATGCGGTCAGACCTTTTTAACTAAAGTAAATTCTTCCCTAAACTTACATAACACTGTCTCTTTTAGCAGGAAAATTACTTGCCTTTTCCTGTAAGGCTGCTTCAGACCATCTAATCCCCAGTTGCCATTCCTTCCGAATAAGTGTTTCCTGCTGCATGCTGCAAAAAAACAGCAACTCTATCTCTCATAACCCCAAACCAGCTTCATCTAAAAAGTTGCCTACCTGACTGTGTTCTGTAAAACAACTTACAAAGAGCACAAGTATAAAAGAAGAATCTCCTAAAAATCTTGTGCACGGTACAGGCTATGAAGCACACGTTCATTTCAAAGCTAAATTACTAATAGCCCACCCACCCATGTTCCTATTGGCGTGATTTGAAAATGCTCAAATAAATAAGATGGAATCCTATTGACAGACAATGTCGCTTAAATCAATCTGTTCTATATTCAGGCAGCTGTTATATGCAGGTAAAGTACTAAATGTCTGAAATGGGGTGGGGATAAAGATTGTGAACTTACATGACTGCATCTAAAGACAGAATATCTTTTTTTTTAATTGCAGTCCAGTCCTTTTGTGATCCTTTAATTTAAGAATGTGAAGTGATTAATGCGTTATGAATAAAGTTGCACAGTCAGATTCTCAAAAGTTCAATCTAGACTTCATTAATCAGTGTTACAAAACCCAGTGTGACCCATTTAAAGCCAACATGTCAAATGCTGCAATAGAAAAGTAAAAGGTTTTCTACCGAGAAATTAAAGAGCTTATATTTTAATTTTCACAACTTTTTCCTTTCAACTGTGTTCAGGCCTGTATCTCAAGATAGTTATTCTAATTTCAATGTCAAATCAAATTAACCCAATTAACCTAACCCTTGGCTGTTAAGCCAAGTCAAGTGGGGATGGACAATACTGTCATTAAGTGTCAGAAAAAGTGAAAAACAAAACAATAAAACAGAAAAAGTGAGAACAAGTTAGTCAAGAACATTGTGCTGATGCTGTTTTTGGAATGCTGAACTCAGACATCAACTCATAACACCATAGTTGCTCAAGATAAGATGTTAGCTAAGTATCCAATTTGAATTCTTGATTCGCAGGGTAATTTATCCAGTAAGAAGAAAATCAGGAGAAATGCTGTCTGAGAGTCCAAGCAAGGAGACTTAAACTGTCACTCCCAGCAATTACTTATGTAATTTACCACAGAGGTTATTGAATGCTTGTGCATTCAGGCAGATATTTTCCAGTTCTGATCGGCATTGTTATTGTTATCTCTAAGGGAGGTCAGCAACTCCTTTTATCAAAATACTTTATATTTGTAGGTCATGCAAATAATTGTGGAAGTTTCTCATTTTTTCCCACACAGTTAATGAATTAAATCATTCAGGATTTCTCAGCTTTGATGCATTAAATTGTTATGTGCTCTTTAGAATGTTTAAATTATAAACATGCTTTTTAGCATGTCTCTCATTTGAAAAAGAGCACGCAGAGCTTAGTATGACTAGTTGACATCTCTTATACATAACGTTGTCTTACCAGATTTTGCTGACACAGCCAATAAAATTGTTGAAATTTCTGAGACATGAGCAGCTGAGCACTTCCCACAGCACTTCGAATTTTACCTAAAACTGAAGAAGAGACACAGCGTGATATGTTTTCATTACAATCCACTGAGGACCCTTGGTTCATGCTTAACATGTAAAGCATGGAATGCTTACGTTCCTCTGAGAGGTCGTTCTCCTCAGCTTCTGCCTCCATCTCTTTACACCAGGCTTCCATCCTCTTGGTCTCCGTGTGGAGCAGCTGCATGAACCAGCTTCCATCTCTCCGGAGGGATGGAGACACCCTTCCCGACTCACCTGCCGAGGCTGCACTCTCCCGTGGGGACGGGGGCTCTAGGTGCCAGCTTGTCTCGCCGGTCGTCTCGCGTGGACTGGACGGCTCAGCGGTGGTGCGGTAGTCGTCACGGTAGCTAAAGAGGCCTTGCGTACGGACAGTGCGCACCGCTCCGTATTGCGTAGGCGTACTGGGCTCTGAATGACGCTGAAAGCCCCCACCAAACTGCAGACCTTTGTCTTCCATGGTGGGAAAGCCCTCCAACTCCAGGTCAGCTTGAACAGCTGCCGTCACACTGTTGGAGCGTTTGAACCTTCCCTGTCTGAAAAACAAAGCAGAAGATGAATGAAAATCAACAAAATTACATGTAATGGCAGTGAAAACAGGACAAGCATTTATTATAGAGAGCTCAAACATCAAAGGCAGAATTTTTCTAATAATGTAACAACCTAGGCACCATTAGCTCACCCTTTTTTGTCATCTTCCACCTGGATCCCGACAGAGTGGTACTCCCGTGAGCCTTTGCTTTCAGACTCCGAGTCCGTGGCTGCTTCCACCTTGGTTGAAGAAACGATAAAAACCAACAGTGCTTCTCATTATGTGAGCTGCCATTCCCCTGTGCCTCCGGGTTTATTGGGTTGGGACTGGACTGAGCAACTTAACTGTACATGGCACGTCAGAAAGTAAACATTGTATGATTTATGAGAGGCTGCAAAGGCTAAAAGACTGCAGAGGGTTGCTACTATGGACTGTGGGTTTGTGCAGAATTTAATCGAAACAGGAAATGTTATATCAGACAGCAAAAAGTAAATTGTAGCTGCGGGTTTATGGTGGGTTGCTTCCAGATTTTCAGAAAAATGGCTCAGTAATCACTACGAGTCATTTTCATCTTTGAGAGTCTGAATTTTATGAGGGCGTCACCTACGGCGTCTGTCTTCTCTCCTCACACCTGAGCGACTGCTGGATGCTTTTATTTTACTGAAACATTAAGTCCAACTTATTTTTCACCGGGTAACAAATGCTTTCTCCTGCAGTCAGTGGCAGAGCACTGGAAGCATTTCCTGCTAACATTAGCAGCTGGGAATCATGCACGCTCACACTTAAATTATCATAATCACTTAAGCATTTTGTGTTGTTACAGCCACAAACTTCTGTGTATTTTCAATAGACTGTAAGTGTGAGCAACAAAATGTAATGTGATGTGGAAACTCAAAGGATACAACCCTGATTAGATACATTGTATAAAACCACTTTTTACTGCTATAATAGAATGAATCTGTGGACAGAAATGTTTGAGTCTCCACAGATCCTCAACTGAACTTAGTTCCTGACTTTGACTAGGCTATTACGACGCACAAATATTTCCTTCATTTAAACCATCTCATTGTTGTTCTGGTTGTATGTTCACTGCAGAGATATCATGGGCTGCTTTTGTGATTAATGCTCGCCACGCCTACCGTGTCACTTTCGGTGCGAGACTATGCCTTGGGAGGTTTGTTGTTGTGTCATGTTGGTCCTATTTTAAAATGATTAATTGAACAGTGATTTGTGAGATGTCCAAAGCTTAGGGCATATTTTACCCACTTTAAAATTTCTATGCTAGTGTTTCCCTGAGCTGTCTAATGTCTTCCTTGCTCTACATGAGGCTGTTTGTTTACTAATGTTCTCTAACATTACACAAATCAATGAATGTTGTGTGGCGTCATTGTTGGCTGTTCTCAACAAGCATGTGGAGACTATCATAAAAACACTACATGGGTTAAACTAACAAGGATCAGCTATTTTTGATGAAATTTATGATAATGCCTTTTAGAGTTTTGAAAATAATGCCTAAGATATAAAGAATAGGCAACAACTTATGATCTACCAAATACATAAAGGAGGCAGGAAGTTTTCTTTTTTTTTTTTTTTTCCAAAGGGAACTCAATACCAAATGATTCAAACTTACAAAGAGCCTTTTCTTAGATTTAAAAAAATGTTTAGTGCCTCGTTCACACAAGTTTTTTGTTGTATGTTAAATTAAATATCTGCTGCTCTTTTCTCTCTCTTCAGACACACACAACAACGATCATATCTAGGGCAACGTGGAGTTCAGTTTCTTGCTCTGAGTGTCTAAGACACCGAGATGCCACTAACGTTGCAGTTGGTGTATGACCACTGAGTCTGCTAGCCGCATTCCTTGAATGAAGAGGACTTACAGTTAGCAGGTGTTCAGAAGGAAGCACAGAGGTGTACACATTTATTTAAAAGTAACTTACATGTTTTATTATGTTATTCAAAAATGCCTGTGGTTAATTCAGGCTGTGAAAGAGAGTATGACCTGAGGCAGAAAACAGAAAGGATGAACCGATTAATTGTTTGCAGGATTTTGGAAATGTTTGTGCTCAGGGAAGAATCAATATTCTGTGGGGAATGCACACAGAGGCAGTTGTTCAAGTAGGGCACACCTCGATAATTTGCTAATATTAAATTAGTCAGAATCTAGTTTAGATCTCAGATTTTGTTTAGAAAAAATAATATATGCGGCTTGGTGGTGGCAGGGATAAAGCGCGCGACCCATGTACGCGGCTATCATAAGTACAAGTCCTGGCTTGTTGACCTTTGCCGAACGTCTTCGTCCCCTCTCACAAGCTGCTTTCCAGTCCACTCACTGTCAAATAAAGGGCACTAAAGCCAAGAAAACCCTTGAAAAAACCCCCGACCTATCTTGCCTTAATACTTGCTTTCGATACTTTCATCTGTTGCCATGATTACATTCTCTTTGTGTGTCTTCGAAGACGGCCCTGAGATTGTAAACACCTTATATAAGCTGCTAAACAAAGTTTAAAATATGACTTCAATAATTATTTTGTCTTTTAAAATAAACGTATAATCGTATTTATCAGTTGAAGCTGTCACCCAACTCTTATTATAAATGGTTAATAAATTAACATGAACATGACTAGAAAACAAATCTTTTGAATGCTTCTGTTATACTTCCTTGCTTTGTAGTTCTTAAAAAGAAGTCAGAATCAGCCAGATTGGTTAGCATCAGCATGTCAAAGCTTTACAAAGCACAAATATTGGAAACTGGCCTCAAAATTCTGATCAGTGTTGTTCCAATTTATCATGATTCACAATTGTACCGATCCAACAGCGTTTGCAGACTAAAACACTCTTTATCACACCATGTCGCACTCCCTGCAGTCTAAATCCAAAACCATCTTCTTTCTCACTTTAAATATGTCTCTTCACAATTTCTTTCTCTTGTTCTTTGTTGCTCATCACCTCCCAAATTGTCTTTCACCACTCTTTGTGAAGCATTCACATTAATTTCCTGCTGCCACAGTCTTTCTTCTTTCTCTGCAGACTGACAGACATTTCTGTTTGTCATTTGGATATTTTTTTTCTTCTGTTCAGCCTAAAGAGTCTTTTCTTTCTCTGTGACAGAACCAGCAATGGTTTAAAAACGGGTAACAAATAAAAAAAAGCTGATGTTTTTAATCCAGATATTAAGAGAAAAAATGTAGTTTTGCAAGTTTTATTGGACGTTCTGGAGCCATATTTTGACAGTTATTTTAATAGTAGTGAGTGTGTTGTATATCACTAGCATGCACACACTCCTGGCTTCTCCTGGGTAAATAAAGTTGGTATGTCCCGACTTTATTTATGATCAAAAACAGTGCATGCAATGCAGTCGCAAGGCCAGCACTGTTTTTCCTACTGCCAAGCATAATTACTCTGGTAATTCCCAGGCATGTGTTGACATTCATGTCAACTGGAGTTAATTTGTCTAATATTTGGTTCATGAAAAAAAAAAGCCTTCTCAGCCGTTTGGCAGCCTCTTGCTCTCTGTCATGGTGCTAACATTTGGCTCAAAACACATCATGCTGACGTTACTTTAGGATAATTATGGCTGCATGTCTTTTATGCAAATATTTTTACCCCAACTTTCATTTCTACAACATTTGGCAAAATAATCCAAAACAAATAGATGAATCACTTTAAAGCATTGCAATAGGATTACTGTGATCGAAGAGCTCTGGTAAACAACATATATATACTATCTTGCAAAATATTCAGTAACCTTAAGAGATTACAAAATTTCATTTAATTGACATAGTAAATACATACAAATAAAAGTCTGAGAAGTGTAAAGTGTGTTTGTATTCTCTTCAGTTAAACCTGTAAGGCTAATGGGGTATATCTCTAGTGGCCAGAGACTGAATTTAATTTTTCCATTCTTTTTTGCAAAATATCTCAAGCCAAGTCAATTAAGATGGAGAGCACCTATGAACATCACTTTTCAAAACACATTTCTCCTGAATTTAGGTCTTAACTTTGACTGGACCCTTCAATTATGATGTATGCTTTGACCTAAACTATTCTTCTCTATTTCTGGTTGTTGGTTTAGGGTTATTGTCCTGCTAGAAGTTTAACCTCTGCCCTATCTCAAGTCTCCTGCAGTCTCTACTATAGTTTAATCCCCACAGCAAATGCTGTTAGTGTTCAAGATGAAAGCACAAAAAGTTCAGTTTCTGTTTTATATGGCTGGATCTTTGCAGTTCCTCCAGATTTGCAAGGCTCATGGAATAGCTGTATTTACAATAATAATAAATTACAGATAGACCCTATTTACTATTTGATTTCTTAAGAAACTGGATTACACTGCACTTTATTTAGGATATCAAGTAAAAAAAGGGATGAAAATAATTTCATGTAGCATCATTCAAATTCTTATTTGTAACAATATTAACATATGTCTTCCATTTTAAAATGATCTGCTATTTTATGTTGATCTAAGACATAAGATCCAAATAAAACAACTTTAAGGTTGTGTTTGTATTGTGACAACATGTGGAAACTCACCCTTTGGAATGGAGCGGTCAGTGTTTAAGTCGGGGAGTGACATTTTTGAAGATCTATTTTGTATTCTGTTGGGTGTCTCAGAGAAGCTGTTAGCGAGAAGGAAATGAGTGTGCGGCAGCTTGCTGAGGTGACCTCCATTACTTTGTTTTAGACACAGAGCAAAGTCCTGCTCATGAAAAGAGAATGAGGGCTGATGAAAGACAAAACAGGCAGGGGGCTGTGCGATTTATGTCCAACAGGATTACTTACCCTTAAAGGTGCTTTCGTGTACGTACGCAGAAACACTTAGGCATGCACACGCTTTCACACGCACGGTCTCAGTGATGACAGTCACAGTGACAGAACAGGTGTAGAAGATATGAGCATCAGCAGAAAGATATACACCTGGCGACTTTTCAAGCTTAAGTTTCAACCCCTCTGTTTACACGACCTCATCACGACGGTGCCAATTAAAATAGTTTGCTGAGAATGTAATTGTTTTGCGGTTTAAAGACAGGAAAAGTGCAGAGAAAGTGGCTTTAAAATGGTCCCTGCGGGAGGCCCTGTGGAAAGCAAAGAGAGGACTGTTGTCCATGAGGTTAAAGATTTCATTATTAAACTGGCTGACCTCTTACAGGATACAAATCAATCCAAAAGAAGGTGAATTTGTGCTGATTACGCCACAAGTGGAAGGGAAGGCTGAATGATGAAGAGGTCAGCAGGGGCTCCCAGCTACGCATTGATGTTTGAAATTCCAAAGGAGTCCCTGTTGCTGTATTTAAGTCTTTTTAAAAACATTTTTTTTTAAAGAAAACAAAGCTTTTAAGAAAAACGGGAATTCTCAACTTGAAAAGGTTCTAATAAAAACAAAGGACAATGAAATAAGAACATTCTAATATTTACTGTCATTCTAATAGTGATGTCAGGTTTATTGACCAGAAATGTATTTGAAAAAAAAAATCCAGAACATTTTGAGTTGTGGCCAATAATCCATGCTTCATGGTGTGCTTTAATTCAGCATACGATTTAAAACCAATACATGCTGACATGTGGTCTAGTGGAATTTCATTAATTTCCCTCGTTAGAGCCGCAAACAGGATTAAAGGAGATTTGTTGCACTGAAGATTAATGTGACCTAATATTTGAGAATACAAAAATGGAAGTTCAGCTCAGAGTGTCGTTGTGCTTATCATGTTCTGTCTCTATTTGATCAGGATTTCAGTTTTGGATCTGCTAGAACATCTCTCTTTTGTTTGTATGTAAATTAACGAGCCCCGCATGAGTTGGTGGAACTACGTCAAAATATTCTGAATGAGCAAAATGTCTCTGCTAGATTATTCACGCAAACATGAATAGCAGGATCAACTGACTTTCAAGGAAATATTCATTAACTGACTGGTGCCCTTAAGGGAACATCTGGCAATCAATAGACTTAATGTAATTTGGGTGTTAAATCAATCTTGAGTAACGGACTTTCTGGGAAAAAGGAGAAGGCCATTACTTTGATTTCATTAGCACAAACTTGAAGAAATTCAGAACCTCCTGGCTAAGTTTGATAGAGCAGTGTTGTTGTTGTTGTTTTTTTTCACATACACTCATTTCAATGGTTTTATATAAAACTGAATGAAGCCAAGCAGACCGGGCATTCAGTTCATACTTATACATTGTTAAAATGTGAGAGTTCTCTGCAAAGAAGGAAAGGGGAAAAAAAACCCACAAAAAACAAAGAAGGGATATTTATATATCAATTTCAACATTAATATAAGTAAGGAGAGAATGAAAACCACAATGCAGAAAGTATGGAAGAAAAGAATAAAGGGGAGGATGAAGGGAACTAGAAAGAATAAAGACAAAAATGAGAAATTAAATATTGATAGCAGTCAAAGCATCCGTTTCCTTCATAGATGACCAGTTGATCATTAAAAAATAAATTGTTCTGAAAGAAAAGATGTTCTGAAAGAAAAGTAACATGACGGGGAAGAAAACTATGAATTCCACACCACTGATCCCAGTTTACACACACTATTAAAATGCGAGACGTATTTAAAAAAAAAAAAAGACTGGACTTGATATTCCAAAATTCTCCTTCATTGTTCTAATGCTAAGACGCACGTAACCTCAAACCATGTAACTCACGTAAGACTCAAAATGGTGGCAAATAGAGCAAGATAAGAAAACGTGACAGTAGCTTTAATGAAAAAGATCTCGCCTTTTGATTGTGTCTTCAAAGCAACACAAGTCGTTTACGTCAGTAAAATCCACCCTAAGTACAGGAGGAAGATAACAGTCGGAGATCATCAACACATACAACTTGAAAAACCTCTAAATATAGGTACGAATTACCTTCAGGTGATAAACAGAGCACAAGAGAAATTGTGCGGTTGAATCATCTGTGTGGTTGAAAACAACGAGGGAAGGGCAGAGTTATTAAGGGAGGAGTGAATGAAACAATGAGTATACTACCATTCACCCAAAGCTGCTCCAGCATGCATTGAATCTTAATTAAATGGTTTGCGGAGCGATGACTCACTCTTGCTATTTTTAGCTGCACAGAGGACAGCACTGTTTCTCTGCTGAATTTATGAGTGTGATACTTCTCTGGATTATTAAAGCTCTGCATAATTTAGAGTTGAGAATTGATGGACTCGTGTGATCAAGAGAGGGATGTTTGTGCTGTGCACATTTGTCTGATGACTGACCTGTATCCCTATAGAGGACCGTGGGGTTTTCAAATACTCTTCAGCCTTGGACACCAGGATTGCCTTGTCACAGGTGAGCACTGAGCTGTGAGAGTCTGTGGATGGATGCCTTTTCCCTGCCATGATTCCAGCTGCCTCCATGGCTATCGTCACGGCCTTGGTGCTGTCCAGGCTGTCGGTGGAGTTATAGAGGGCCCTTCCTGGCGTCAGCCCAAGAGCGAGGCCATCGGGGGCCCACATGCCGCCATGAGGGTGCCGCCCCTCGTGGTAGGCGTCCTGGGTGGATTCAGTGCTGCTCTGGGCTGTGATGGAGATGAGCGGTTTAGAGGTGGTGCGGGGCGGTACTGGAGGGGGGGTCTTCTTGTAGCTCGGTGTGTAGGTGATGGCTAAAAAAAGATAAGGGGATATATATTTTTTTTAAGCCAGTGATCAAATAATTATCCAGGAACAAATTATTGTTTTATTAACAAAGAACAAAAATACTCACATTGTACTTGGAACCTTTTCAGTAAAACATATTACCGTAAAATATGCTGCCTGTTCTTGTTAATGTTATCTATTAGAGTTACTCATATATTAGTAATGTGCATTTAAATAGTTGGACTCAATCAAAAAGAATCTAAAAACTCTGTAATCTATAGGCAATATTGCAACTACACAAAAACCACACACCTGATGCAATAAACCTGAATAAATGAGTGGAACAAACAGATTGATTTCACACCACAGTATTGCACTCTTTCCTGTTCTACAGCTTGTGGTTTTGCAAGCTAAGAAATGAAAGGTGTTTCCATGATGTTCTATGACCTGTAACCAGATCTGAATTTCTAACCAGGGTTGTTTGCAATTTAATCTCAGGCATCAGGATACACATGCTTTCCTTAAATATTGAGATGTCTAAGGAACATGCTTTCTTTCAATACTCAGATATTTAAGGAAATCATGTGAATGACTCGTTTAATATACTGAAAAACAAAAGAAACGTAGATGGAAAAAAAAATATGCTGATGACAACTCGAATACAAAGCTCCTAGTTAAAGTAGGACATATTGTACATTAGAATTTATCCAGAAAGGTGAGAATGAAATTTTTGTTTTTCTTTAAATGGATTTTGAATGGTTACTTCAATTCAGAAACACAGCAAATGCACTGGTATCAGGCAATTTATATATAAAGATTGTGCATTTTACCTTTGCTGAAACTGATCTATTCTTGCAACGTTTCAACCAAAACATGTTGTAAGAATTTTTTAAATGAAACGCTCTTGCAACATGCTTAATTTAAATGTTTATAAAACAACAAAATTCCTAACTTTACATCTCGTCCTGGTTAACATGTGAGAAACATGTTAACCATGTTTCTCACACATATATCAGTGAGGATTTTGTGTTTTAAAATGAACCTTCATCTCTATCTTTCCTTATTTAACAATACACGAGAGGGGGAAAAAAATGGTTGGAAGTATCATAAAACATTTTAAAGTAATGAACAAGCCTGTAGAGCGGAGAAAACATGGAAATCTCCCCAGTGTGAGGCATTCATCAGGCATGAATGATGGTGGAAAAATCAGGGGATGCAATAAATAGCACCCGTACAGACGATCCTGCTCAAGGAAAGCTGACAACTCTCGGCTTCTTACTTCGTCCATTTGCTGACAGACAGAAGAGGGATTATTTTTTCAAATGCAAATGAGAGGTTGATGTTAATCTTTAGGGTGACAGACTGATGAACAGATCACAAACACATTCTGCGATTTGACTTGTCTTTATTTTCCAACTCTGACATAAAAGCTCACGCAGTGGAGTTTCATCCTGGAACATTTAAAGCAGAAGTATACTCCACTCTGAACCAAAGACAGAAGGAAAATTACTCTTTGAAGTTTATATTGTGGGTTCATCATTTTTGGTATGGATTTAAGATGTGGTTATCATTTTAAATTTTTTTTCTGTTGATGCATCACACAAATCTGTTGAAAAGCCCTTTGTTAATCTCAAACTCCAAGCAAGCTTCAAAAAAGCTGTAGTGCTGAATTAATAGCATTACAACCTAATTACAACGCTGACAGAACACTATAATTACAACATAAGCAAATTGTGCCAGAAAAAAAAAAAGTGTTCTCTGTTTTGTAATAAACAAATGGCCTTTTTTTTTACTGTGAAAATGAAGCCCTCTAACAACCTTTGGCCTTTTGTTCACCTGTATTTTTAAAGTCAATACATAATCTGATCTGTGCAGCGTATTTTGCTCTAAGCCGTTAATGACTCATATTGCCAAAATGAACTTGTTGTGGATGCAGCCATGCATGCTAAAGAAAACAAAAATAGACAGCCACACAAGGTAGACTGGGGATTTTGAGGGCAGGAAAAAGCAGATACGTTGGAGTTTTCATCCGCTTGAGCATGTTTGTGCACATGACAGCTAGAGAGGATATATTTGGGAGTGTGGAACGATCCGGGGAGGAAAGTGATGACCCGTTCTGAGGGCATGATTCAGCAGGAGGACAGAAATAGAGCCATTATTAGCCAAAGAGTCATGCAAAGGGTAATTCCTGTGGCCCTCTTGGCCGTGGCATTACTACTGAGCATTTAGATGAACAGAGCTTGGCCACAGCTCAAACAAATCCCCCTGAAAGATAGACTATACATTGCTTTGCAACAGTATTCATAGGTCTTGAACTTTTCCATATTTTGTGATTGTACAACTGGCAACTCTAACACATTTTTAGGGAATTTTAAGGAAAAAAAAAACAGAAAGCAGTGCAAAAGAAAAAGCAAACTGTTTTTAAAAATCTTCAGACACAAAAAAATATGCATTTGTATTAAGTTGTTCTCACTCTGGTATACATAAATACATTCAGTTGAAACAATTACATTTAGAACTTATCTAATCAGTAAAACAAGTCCCCCTTTTCTGCGATTTTATCTCACGATGAACTCAGCTTGAGTTTTCCCTGGATGGACATGTAGAGTATTTTTGAGTAGAGAAATGGGCAAAGAAATTTGTATAATGTACGTGTGTATTTCCTTTCTAATTTCTAATTTGTGGAGGTACATGACAAAGTCTGCAGCAGAGATCCAGTGAAAGGTGGTTTTGCAAAGTATTGTATTGCAGTGACTCAGTAGGGCTGAAAACAAATGCACATCACACTACATTTAGTGAATTGTGCTTTTGTTTGTATCATAAAACAACATAAGAAACAAGGAGTTTTATGTTATATATTTAAAAATGAATAATTTAGCAAGACACTTAAAATGTTTGAAATAGAGCACTGGGGAGTTTTAAGGAGAGTCAAAATACTCAGTGTGAACACCATTTGAATGATCTCCCTGCATCGCCAGTGAAACCTGACACCAACATCTACCACTGTGCCAGATGTTCTGGTTAAACGAAGACACACAGGTGGTGATTCAAACACTCCATCACTTTTCAGATCCCTCCATCTATCAGGCCTGCCTCGTATACCAGCACAGGTGTCAGGTTTTGGGGCGGTTGTGCTAGTGGAGGGGAGATGAGTGTCAGGTCATTAAGTGTCTCTTTCTCTTCCCATTTGTATTTATCACTACAAAAGAAATACGGGGCACTTGTTTTGCAACGGGTTGGCTTTTAAGGATATTCAGGTGACCTGGAGGAGGTGGAAGATGGATGGTAGACTCCATTATTGGCACAATCACAAGCACTGCAGACAAAAACAATAAGCAAAGTAACTCAAAAATAGCCACGACATATAAATCGCAGACTGCATGAGTCATTACTCAAGCTTACTTAACCAACTCGGGACGGCTGGGGAAATTTTTAAAGTAAGTAACACAGTGATGAATCACTGTTTGCAATAAAACTGCAAATATAATTTTGTTGCCAGTCTCTCTTGCAGACAACAGGGAGGTTATTTACTGTCCTAAAATTCTTTATAATGTCGAACCAGTGTTCAACTGCATTTCTTTTGGGTCCCTTAAATACTGCATCTACGCAGGACGTGTAAGCATCTTTATGTCACAGGTTACATGCATGACAAGTAGATAGATTACGATAGGGGGGAGGCTCACAGCATTTAGTGCTGGGTGTTCCAGTGATATGGCCGATGTTAGTTGTGCTTAAAAGAGGCTGGAAGACAATGCAGTCATAAATACGTCTGATGACAGAAGAGAAAGCATTCTCGGTCATTATATCTGTCAAGGCTAAACTCTCTGAGTCAGACACTTTTATGTGTCAATAGGAATCAGACTTTCACCCACAAAATAGCAGCACAAAACAATGGTGAGCCCCACTACTGCAGGTTGAGGAATATAACATTGCTAGTATGGAAAAATGGTTGAACTGTTCTTGAACAGCGCTTTATCTAGTCCAGAAGACTCCAAAGGGCTTTACACTACATTTAGTCATTCATCCATTCTCACACACACACACACACACACAACCACATGCTGATGGTGGTGAGTTAGTACATTGTAGCCAAAACTGTACAGTCTGACAGAGGCGAGGCTGCCAGGCACTGGCGACAGCAGGCAAGGCGGTGAAGTAACTCCAACCGTACTGTCTCCACTGTTGCTCTAACAGATGATGAACGGTAACATCATAACAACCATTTCACTATATCAGTTGTAACTACTCTTCCCTATTGTTGGTTAGGACTTGCGAAGGGAATAACTAACTTTAAAGTTTCGTTAAACTATACAAAAGTAAGAATGCCTGCTTTTGTAACAAAACAAAAACATGAAATTCAGCAAGTATAACGCTTCATATCTAGGGAACGCTGAATGTAAATGGATTTATCACACAAAACATTCATATTATCCAAGTTAAGATGAAATATGAGGCTGCAGATGTTAACAAAATAAGTCTTGTTTGGGAGAAAAAAAGAACCGGCTTTCTGAAAAAAGCTGAACTTCCCATCACTACAACTACCACTCTTATAAGTCAATCAATTTCAAGCTTAAAAGATTTTGATAATATAATTTTTTAGATATAAAATTAGATTAAATAAAAGATCATGTATTTAGTTTCTTTTTTTTAAAACCACATATTTATTTGCAGTTGAATAACATAATAAATCCTTCATAATGACAAACACAAGTCAACGGCTCATCGGTAACAATTCAGTGTTTCTCAAAGGACGACCGACTGTTGAAGGAGTTTATTTTTGGACTTCATGTTACATGTAAACATAATACCAGTGTGCTACTTTGCGAGAACATTTTACAAAAGAAGAATATGTCACTTAAGAGGCCCAGGGTGGTAAAAAGTGGTGCATTTGGTGAATATGTTTAAAATAAATGCATCAGAAAAAACCCAATCAACTTTCCTGCCTTTCGTAAATGCTTTCAGATTCATCCAATTAAGAAAACCTTCATAAAGTGCTTTACACATATTCAATTCGAGATAATATGCAAGAAGAATTTCTTCTGATGTTCTGCTTGAAAATTAATTTGGATCTGCACTTGAGTTGGCTATTCCACATAGAGCCAATGATATGGTATTTTGTATTTTTATCTTTTTATTATCTTTTTATTATCTTTTATGTTCTTTGATAATCATTATTCTTTTTATTATCTTTTTATTATCTTTTATTTTATTATTCATTATGGTTTGATCTTTATTTGTCTGATAAAAGTTATTCTGCTCAGATTAGTATGCAAATTGAACATGGATCACGTGAACAGGGCATGCTTGGCTCTGGTTGACTTGGGTTGGGCTCTGATTGGTCCGCTGGTTGACGCTCTCAGCCCATGATTGGCTCATGGTCAGAGAGCGGCTACCTCTGATTGGATGGCTCGCCTGCAAGGATGGAGATGGCCACTCCCCCTTTGCACGTGAACATTCTTTTGATTAAGAGATAAAATACGAAAAAGCCCGCGGTTTGGGTCAGAGTCTGCTGTGGATCGCGTTCGAATGCCCAGCTACGTTGATGCTACTGCTCTATCTCTAGGCCGAAGGCTCTCCGGCCAAGTTTCACGAGGTAAGCGCTGGTAACTTGAATGAATCGAGCATCACGTGTTTAGTCATAGAGTGTTTTGTACTGTATTCTGTGGGGAATAAATCGAGCATATTTGTTCTAGCAGTAACAGTGTTTGATGCATGCTATTCTGCTGTATTCTGTGGGGAAATAAATCGAGCACATTTAATTCTAGCAGGAACAGCGTTTGGTTTCGTTATTGCCGCCGATCTCCTTCGACCCTGATTTAAAATTTCATAAAACATTTTGGCGTCACGATTACAGGATTTTAAAGGGGACTGCGGCAAATATGTTTAACATGTTTAAGAGAAAGAATAAAAATAAGAGTAAGTATGACGTTGGGAAAAAAGTTGAAAGAATCCCTGGCTGGGATCAGCCTCACCAAGATGTAGCGCAGTGTTTGCGCGAGGGGGGAGGGCGACCCGAGCCGTGGGGAGATGCGCTGCGGGAAGCCGAGCCGCCGGAGTTGTTAGCTGTTTTGCAAAGCATTGAGGTGGAGGCCAAAAGCCCTGTTGCCGGATTGCAAAGGCGTATGTGGGCTTGCGCAGCCGCTTGGAAAAAGCAGCATGAGATTAATAAAGAAGCACAGGCGCAGCAGTTGAAAGACAGACAGGCCTTAGCCGATGCATTAGCCGCAGAATCGTCACATAAGCAACATGTGCAGCTGTTAAATAACCGGTTAAGGCAAATGACTGAGTTAGCTGAGAGAACTGTGGTTCAGGTAGCTGCACTGAAGAAGCAACAGAAACTTAGAAGGAAGCCCCGGCAGCCTTCGCCAAAAAATGTTCGTGCGTTTGTTGCTGGTTTAACTGCAGAATGGGACCCAGAGAAATGGGATGGAAATATTTCGGGAGATGAAACAGATTACATTTGGGAGGAGGGGGAAGATGCTTGTGGGGGAACACCGAACACCCCCCTTCGCCCTCTGCTGGACCTGAAACCTGTTCGTCGCAGGAGGCAGGAACAACGACACCTGCCGGATGTGCGACAACAGCGCAGGGACAATGCGGGGCAACTTGTAGTGGACGGTCAGGGAAATGCAGTGTATGACATGGTGGCGGCTCCTCAGCCTGACCCCATTTACCGTACCATTGTGGAAGATTACACACAGGAAGAAGTCTCACATTTAACGCGCAGACTGCGGCAGCAGAATGGGGAGCCGACAGATTTGTGGTTAGCACGGATGCTGGATGAAGGGGCTTCACAAGTGGAAATAGATGCAGTTGATGGGATGTCCTTTGCAGGATTGTCAACAGAGGGAGCAATAAACTCTAATTATCGCCAAGAGGTAAGACAACTGCCAGATGCAGCATCATTGTTTGTGGTATGGGCGGTCGCCATACAAAACCAATACGCCGCGTTTACTGACTGGCCAGAAATCACTGGAAATTGGATAACGCTAAGAGAATGTACACAGCGTTTGACTCGATTGTGTGTGAGAGATGCGTTGGTAGTGGGCATGGCTGATCAATATCAAAGCTTAGCAGTTCCAAAAGCCGTGCGGGATCAGCTGATTCGTACTGCACCCCCCCATTACCGAGCAGCAATGCTAACTGTGATGCTAGGCGATCCAGGTGCTTCCATGTCTGACATTAAGAATCGTATAGGGGAGTTAGGAACCCTGGGGAATGGGCTCTTTGCACCTCAGCTTCCGCGTTCGGGGTAAAGCGGCTCGATTGTTTCCGATCCAATACAAATATCATTTACATTAGGTGCTTGCAGTGCTTGGCCAAGGTTTGTACATCGATCCGAAGCCCCAACAAGTCAGCTGGAGAAAGGTTTTAAGATGTTCGCTTCGTTATACATTCACTGACACGAAGGTGAGTTTTACTTAAACTTTGTGGCTAACATTAACCTTAGCTTATGCTAGTAGGCAATATTCTCGGACATTGTTCTTGTAAAATGTGCTATTTAAGTATCTAAACATTCTAACGGACAATGTATTTATCTTATTTTCAAGTATATTATGTGTGTTTATTGTCGTTAGTGTCAGAGACTAACGGGGAGGTTCGGGCTTTTTACTTCCGAAGCGTGACGAAGCTCAACAAGCCTCATAGCTTGACAGTAGCGCAGCTCTGGTGTCAGAGATCTGGTTCAGCTGTTCAGGTTCAAAGTTGCTGCTTTTAGAAGAATATGACCGTGTTGCTTCATGTCTCCGTGTTATTTCGTTTTATTACCTTTGCATGTTTCTTGTGAAGAGCTCGCATAGGACGGTGTTTACAGCAGTATGTACAGGCGGATCAGTTGCTCGGCTGTCTGGCTCTGGTCTGCTCTCTCGTTCCCATAAACTCTTTCAGGCTGAATATAGAAGTGATTCCATGGAAATAACTCAGGGAAGCTCCTTTATTTACCATCTGTATCCCCGGTAGTTTTAGGCTGATCCGGAGTGAAGTGAAGGCTGCAAACTTTCCTGTTCGGCGTTAGCTGGTAGCGACAGATATTTACAAGCCATCTTCTTAATTCAGGATCGCTTGGAAATTAACGAAAACTTAAAAGCCCATTATATTAGGAAGACAACAATGTTAATAGTATTGTTTTTTTGCATCTGAAATACGACTTAGTCTTTTCTACCAGTCATGGTAACTCAAAGCGGAAAAAAGTGAGCCGCATTAGCTCCTGGAGATGTGACGTCAACGCCTTAGGTGCAAAGAGCCCATTGGGAGGAGCCACGAAGAAGGGATGACCATCAGCAAGGATCCCGTAGCCCACACAGGGATGGGCTAAGACCAGGACAGGGACCGTCCAGATCTGCGTACTGGAGAGCACTGATCCAGACAGGGGTCTCTCCCTCTGACATAGATGGACTTCCCACAGAGGAATTAAAGAAGAAATGCCATAAAAAAGGATTGAAGGTAAGTTGCACAAGATATTCTGAATTTCCAGGACTGCATACTTTGGCACAAAGTCTCCGCGACGTCGTCCAGGAGTCCATGAGTGAAGCACGTGGATCTGAGTCGGTAGGACAAATACAGTCGGTTGGGCCCCTTAAGAAAAAGATCATCGCTGAAATTTCGGAGTCAGAATCAAGATCATCTGAAGAAGGGGAAATACACCTGCGGACTGTTAAAAAGAAAAAGAAGGGCAAAAAAGGTAGGAATAAGGATAGGAGACATTCAGCCCTGTATCCTGACCTTGCACACCTGGAAGAACGGATGAATGGATTGTTGAAAGAGTCACTCCGGAAGATGAGTGATAAACATGACTTGACCAATTGGAAACCAAATCTAGCGCAAGCGGTGGCCCAATTGAATAACAGGCCAATCGCACCAGGGGTAACACCACTAAACCAAATGAACACTGTCCATAACACCCCAGACAAAGAACCTATCAAAATGTGGAAGATTGATGAAAGGGCAGAACTTCCTATCAGAGCTACCCCAGGCTCCGCAGGGTTGGACTTGAGAACATTGGAACCCCTGACCCTAATACCTAATCAGGTTCAAGTTGTAAAAACAGGGCTCGGGTTACATATTCTACCGCGGTCAGGATTGTCCTTAAAAGGATTGACCATTCAGGCTGGGGTTATTGACAGTGATTATCAGGGAGAATTGGGTGTGGTGTGTCGCCACCAAGGCGAAAGTCCCCTGGTATTACAAAAAGGAGACAAGATTGCACAATTGCTACTGCAACCATGTGACATGTCAGAAGTCCAGGAAATCTCTCCACCCACTGAGATAACAGTAAGGAGAAAAGGGGGTTTTGGCTCCACAGATAAACTTGGGGCAAAGGTTTGGGTGAGACAGGAAAATGGTCCACCAGAAGCCGCATAAATCATTGCCCAAGGCAACGATGCAACTGTATATATTTAGGAGAAGAGAAGTGGTTGAATGTGCCTGTGTCAAAATGTTATTTAAAAGAAAACTAATCAGTATTTTTCTATTTTGTGTTATAGCAGTGCTAATTGTCATTTCAGCTCCATACTCCCGTGACGCCGGCTGTGACGACGTCCGCCATCATGGGAGGCGCCGAGGAGGATGTACCGGCTGCGAAGTCATCGTGTGCCGTGCCTTGGTCGCCATGGTACTGCTGACGACGTCCCGCTTCGCTCAGTCTCTAAGATTCGACTTTGGTGGGAAAGCAGTACCCATGACCGGAGCCAGGATAATTTCACTTGTGCAGCACATACCAGATGTCTGATTATGTGAACAGTGTTATTCAAGGTCACCCATGCCTATTGTTACCAAAGGATGTACACTACGGATTCAATCGCGTGTACCGATGTGTCAGTATCATTCTGACACCGACAGACGACTCATGTGCACGGAGAGGACGTGAGTGGTATGACACAATTTTAGGTGGAGCTGGAACACTGATGGGAGTATCCAATGCGGTGGATAACGAGGTTACCCGCACGATGCTGTCCAACACCGGACAACATGCAGCTAGAGCTGTTCACCAAATAGGGGTCTGGATGCCATCGACAGTTATGACTCAGGAAGAAGCAGCGAAGATCTTCCAGCAACAACTGACATGGGACCTAAGTATGTGGAATGCCACATCCGAGGTGTTGAGAAACATCTCACAAGCTTTAAAATGGACGGCATGTAACATGAAAACAATACATGCCCACATACAAAGAGAACGACTTGCGTATATATTAGACGAGTAAAAAGGTCTTTGGTTCATAGAATTTATAACACAGCCTTAAGATGAAAGTTACTTTGCGAATTCGGGATAAAAGACTAAAGTGATTATCAAAGACCAAGGGGTGGAATGATATGGTATTTTGTATTTTTATCTTTTTATTATCTTTTTATTATCTTTTATGTTCTTTGATAATCATTATTCTTTTTATTATCTTTTTATTATCTTTTATTTTATTATTCATTATGGTTTGATCTTTATTTGTCTGATAAAAGTTATTCTGCTCAGATTAGTATGCAAATTGAACATGGATCACGTGAACAGGGCATGCTTGGCTCTGGTTGACTTGGGTTGGGCTCTGATTGGTCCGCTGGTTGACGCTCTCAGCCCATGATTGGCTCATGGTCAGAGAGCGGCTACCTCTGATTGGATGGCTCGCCTGCAAGGATGGAGATGGCCACTCCCCCTTTGCACGTGAACATTCTTTTGATTAAGAGATAAAATACGAAAAAGCCCGCGGTTTGGGTCAGAGTCTGCTGTGGATCGCGTTCGAATGCCCAGCTACGTTGATGCTACTGCTCTATCTCTAGGCCGAAGGCTCTCCGGCCAAGTTTCACGAGGTAAGCGCTGGTAACTTGAATGAATCGAGCATCACGTGTTTAGTCATAGAGTGTTTTGTACTGTATTCTGTGGGGAATAAATCGAGCATATTTGTTCTAGCAGTAACAGTGTTTGATGCATGCTATTCTGCTGTATTCTGTGGGGAAATAAATCGAGCACATTTAATTCTAGCAGGAACAGCGTTTGGTTTCGTTATTGCCGCCGATCTCCTTCGACCCTGATTTAAAATTTCATAAAACAGCCAATTAAACAGACTGAGAGAACATATATAATACATCCTGTGAGTGGCCTGTAGTCCATTAATGGTAGAGAATGCTGCGTCTCCATTGGTGTGGAGGCTCCTTTCATTGTGCTGAAAATCAAAATGAACTGGACCAAGGACTGAGGCACGGTATATGAAATGCACAAAATATTGAGGCAATCGCCAGTCATGCACCATAATAACAGTAATTTCTTCATTCAGTGTCACACATGTTAAAAATAGCCACTCAACGGTGCACTTTTTTTTTTCTTTCGGAAGAAACACAATTCAACCAGTAATTACACTTGTGTCTCATTGGTATTACATTCTCAAACTTTGATTCCTGAGGAATAAGATATATTTAAATAAAAAAAAAATGCACAAACACCTCTTGCTATGTTTGTTGTTATAATCAGACAAGTCAAGTTATTAATTAATAACTTATATACAGTATTTATATATTTTCAATTTAAGGAATAGACAGGGAAATATAAGTATTACACGCATCAATATCTTTGTCAGTAAACATATTTTGACAACAAATTCACATCCATTTTTGGCAGCAATCTGCACATACAAAGAAACCAAAACAAGTCATTTATAAGTTCATGTGAACGTGGCATGGCCAAGGGAATAAGTATGAAGAAAAGTGGTAAAAAGAGATAAAAAGCCAATAAATTAGCTGAAATTTTGTATTTTTTAGAAAGTGATCCGATCCTCTAACATCAGCTGGTTCATTCATTAGTGATGGTCAATTAAAAGATTCCCAATTTTAAAAGCATCACTCAAGAAACATCTCATCATGGGCACAAGCAGGGAGTGCTTTCTTTAGTTTTGTATTATATTCGGAGCCCACACACTTCTAAACTTCTGAATGTTCCACTGAGGAAATGTGAGGTCCGAATCTAGAAGGGGAAAGACACCAATTTACCATCAACCAGCCACAACCGGGTCCTCCTTTAGAGATTTCTTGTAGTCAAAATTCTAAACAGATGAATTCTCCTAGAATTTGAGAGTAAAGGACCACATGCAAATGGATTAGGTAACAATTTCAGTTTTTTCAAAGTAAATAATAGTGATGAACCCAAAAGCAATGGTCTTTGTGAATGTTCACAATTTAAGACTCCACTGCTGAAGAAAAAAACAAAACAAAACCACAACAACAAATTGAAGGTCGTTTAATGTTTTCTGCAAAAAATAATAAACAACCCATTGATTTTGTGGGAGAATCTTGTATGGTTTGATGAAACCAAAATTGACGTGATGTAATTGCACTGACTACTTTTGCACAGGTTTTGCATTCCAGTTGCACAAAATATAAATTGACTTGTTTTGATTTCTTTGAATTTAAAACAACATAAGGTGCTGATTTTGTGTCGTTTGGCCTAATATAAGTATCTTTACAAAGAAAAACCCATTATTTCCTTGTACCCCTACATTTAAGTCAATCCAGCAATGTGTTTGCATGTGGAGAAGGTTTGTGTGCATTTTGGAATTTTGTTTTGCATTCAAAAATGCTACATATCTAAACTGTACTGTAACTGCACAAATAGTCAAAATGGTGAATTATTAATTCAGTTCCCAATAAGATACAGTTGTTTCATTAAAAATTTACTCCATCAAAAAGTAATATTTACCTATTTACTTTATCTGCCTTTATTTTGGAAAACTGTACGAACAAAAGGCAGACTTGCGTTTTGGACAACCAGTAATGACTGATTAACATCTTAACCTGTTAACGAATATAATGATGAAAGGCAATAATATCTTATAAAAGAAAAGCTACTTTTTTTCAAGTCAGCTTTAATATGGGGAGGGTTTTTAACCATTTCAAGCTACAAACAATATGTCAACTTCCTTCCGGCTTGTCTTGTTACAGCTGCTACAGTACAGTGGTCAATCTCGCTCTAAGATTGTGCAAACAGCATTTCACAGCATCAAAAGTCCATCCAACAGCTCACGCGGTAAACAGTGCATCTTTATAGTTATATGATAACTACCAATACGTGTTTCACTCCATATTAGAGTGGCAAAGCAGCTCAAAATAGATTCAGAGAAAGTCTCTATCGTTTTTTACGACGATTGTCAGGATCTCGTACCACCAGTTAATCAGTGTTTCTGTTCAAACAGACGTGTAAAACTATGACAATACGAGAACATTTTAAATCAGTTTGTTTCAAGATTTGAAGTAGTACATTTAAAAAAGTCCCAGATGATGATTTACAGCAATGACAGCTGCTTAATTATATTTCTAAAGTTTAAAGCAGTGGTTCCCAAACCTTGTCCTCAAGGATTTGTGGCCTGCATGCTTTAGGTGTCTCCTTGCTTCCAAACACCTGAGTTAAATAAATGGTTGATTAAAAGTCTTCTGCAGTGTATGAAGGCTGCAGAGGAGGCCACACAATCATTTGAATCAGGTGTGTTGGAACAGAAACACATCTAAAGCATGCAGAGCAAGGTTACTTAAGGACAAGGTTTAGGAACCACTGCTTTAAAGAACATTAAATACAGTCAGCATATCTGCCACCACAGAGGCGTCACTACATTCCTGTTGTGTCCTGTGATCCATGAAATGTAGTTTTGTTTCTGGTAATCCCTTTCTTCCCAATACTTTTTCATGAAAATGTTCTAGAGGCAAGTAGTTCCTCCAATGCCTCTTTGAGGTCCATGTATTGTACTCCAAATCACTTGATGCTACAGTGACCTTCAACTATAACTTGCGCTACATTTTGTCTGCTGAGAACGAGGCATGTGCTCAAAGGGTAAGAGACACATATGTGATTTCTGAACTGTTGAATTCATATCTACCACTCCATAGTTCAACACTGGCACTCCTGCGCACCGAGTCACTCCTTTTTTCTCTCTTCTGCCATCTGTACCACAAAAAGCCGTGCTCCACTGAGGATCTCTCTGAACTGCCTGTGGTCTCCTCTTCAATTTGACCTGCAGTCTCCTGGGATACAGCCACACACTCCAGTGTCTCGGTCATCACATCATCCGATGGAGGAATTTCTTGAAAGTCTGGTGATGATGGTTCTGTGTCAGGCAGCGCAGCATCTGGTGTTGAGTTTGTAGGTCCAAAGTCTATTTCCAGTGATGAATCTGGGGATACTGAACTGGGTGGTGAAATTGTAACAGTGACCTGTGGAATTAGTACTTTGGGTATTTCTGAATTATCATAAGTATCTATATCTGGTAAAGGGGAACTCTGAGAATCAAACTGGTATAAAGGAGGTTCAACATCATCAACATTAAATGATGAATCTGCACTCAGGTTGAAAGGCTCTGGTTCAGGGTCCATAAACACAGAATCAAGGTCATCCTGATCCAGTGAGGTTAGCATAACTATATCAAAGTGGACTAAATCAGCATGATAAATTGGGGTGTTATCCAGGGGTTCTGGAAGAGGTGGCCACTCTGTGTCTTGGAATTCTGGGTCAGTGTTTGGCTGAGATTCTGTTGAACTGAAAGCAAAGGCTGGACCAGGAATTACTTGCTCTGGCGTCTCAGAAGGATAATCAGGATCACTGATACTAGGATAAAGATTTGCGTCACTATCAGTTGAACTTGCTGGAGATACTGCATCAAAGTGCTCTGAGACCACTATAGATGGACATTTGATGCCAGTTTCTGAATGATTTGGTTTAACATTGTCAGAATCAGTTGACTGAATGTCACAGACTGGTGTTATATCTTTGAGAGGGTTTGACGAAGACATCGAGGTCACTTTTGATGTTTTTGACCCTGTCTCTGTTGAATCAGTAGGCTCAGATCCCTCTGCTCCTGAAAGATGTAAAGACTCTGTAGGTGGGTCTTGATGGATGGCTTGTGGCTTGTCAACATTGACAGGATCATCAATCTCTTGATTTGGGTTTATGTCATAATCATGTTCCTCTGGTGGAGACACAGTAACTGTAGGGACTGGATATGGTAGTTTTATCTTGTCTGTTTCAATTTGTTCTGGGACTTGGGATTTTGTATCATCAGTATGAGATTGTTTAGCATGTGAAAGGGACTCATTAGCTGGGCCCACATCTATTAGTTGATGAGTGATAAGGATTTCTTGTTTCACTGCAGATGAATCCTGAGGGCGTTCGACAACTTTTTCTGATGTGAGCAAAGCTGTCTCCTGAGTGATTACTGCCTCATTTGTGAGAGAAGCAGATGAAGTTATATTATCTTTGAATGGCAGTTCTAAGTCTGGCTTAGATGTGGACGATACCATAGAGGAATCAATTGGCTCTGGTTTAACTGTTCTACTTGAACAAGGAAGTATTGGATCTAGAGAGAGTGGGATGGCACTCTCTACAAACATGGACTGCGGACAAGCAAGAATGCTTGGGTCCATTGAAAGCTGTTTTGGCAAATTTCGGCGAGAACTTTTCTTTTCCTCATTGTCCTCTGGACAGTTAACGGCTGCATCTGCAGTGCTTTGTCTTACCAGGGCTTTGCTTCTGGCCTGAATCCCAACAGATACTTTGGATATCTGGGGATTTTTCTCTCTTGCTCCCCCAATCCCTTTGTCTGTGGATGTCGATGCAACTCCTCCTCCGCCAAAGCCTGTCCCCACTCTTGTTCCTGTCCCTGTGCCAGTCACAACACCTTTGCCTAAGCCTGCTCCAGCTCCTGTTGCCATTCCACCACCTTGAGGAGACCATGTGTTGTAATGCTGTGTGAAAGTGTTGAAATTACTGTTGAAAGCACGAAGCTCCTTACATAGATCCCGCCTGAGTTCAGCCAATTCTCGACGCATGGCGGAAACTTCTTCCTTCCACTGCATGCTGATAGCTGCAGCTAATGTGGCAGACTCTTTTATACTAGCTTGGATTGCTTTTGGTGAAGGTCTTTCGGGAGCACTAGATCTTGGGGATCGAAAGAGGCTTGGAGAAACAGGTGGCCCAGACATGGGTTTTGCAGAAGCCCCCACAGCATCTGGGTTGTAAAGCCTGTCTCTTCTGATGGGGCACCCAAGATCATCATGTGTCAATGGGGCTGCATCTGCCAAATCCTCAGGTATACTGTCTTGATCAGGTAAACAAGTTTCTTCCTGCACATAATTTCTGTCTGCAAGACAAATGTAAACATGAATCTGTAATATAGCCACAGGTATGAACAGCTGGAGATATTGTGCTTTTTATAGTTAAAATTATGTCATGCTATGAATGCCTTGGGTCAAAACAAGACATATATGTGATATCAGGACTCAAGCCGTAATTTAAGAGAATTATTCAAATTAGCTTCCAAGTAAATTTGAAATTAATCATGTACATACAGTGTATAAAAAGACACAATCATTTTGTTTGTTTGTTTCAATTTATCACTTTACACCAGACTACACTTTTACATCTTAGGTCATTAGGGATGATCAAAATTACTTACATAAATTTGATCATTTGGCAAAATGCCTTCATTGAATTGGAAAAGCCATGATGAAGATGTCATAGTTTTATAGTACATCTGAGTTTTTCCAAGGTACAACTGTAAATGTATTTTACAACACACTACTTGAAACAGAGTCATTGTCCACATAGAAAGAAGTCCTGTAGAGGTACAGGCTAAAATGACTCTCTGCAAAGAAGAAGCCTTAGCTTCAAAGGTGATATAAAAAGGCCTGGTTAGAGTTTGCAAAAGCACTCTATGACAATGTTCTAATTATTTAGAGACAAGTCCTACTGTTTCATAAAGAAACATAGTGAACATATTGGAGCAACATCTTCAGATATCATCAGGCCCTGACAGTAGGTGAAGTTGTGCCAAAAAGGTTGGACTTTAGGGCCAACACAAAGTCCTGAGCTCAGTTATATAGATGACTTGTGGGCATTGCTGAAAAGGTGTGTGTTCATAACAGTCAACAAACCTGACTCGGTCACACCCGGTAAGTGAGTCAGAAGGAATGGGTCAAAATTCCAGAGAGACGATTGTGATAAGCTTGCAGAAAAATACCCAATATATTTGACCCATGCGATACAGTTAAAATGCATTTTTTCTACATAGTAAGGAAATTTAGGTAAAATGTTTGACTTAAGGAAAGCTGAAAAACATCTTTATTTTTTATTTGTGTGACATTTGGCAAATAGGGCAAATTATTTTAGCTCTAAAAATAACTTATAGCTGACCTAAAACATAAATATGTAGTCTTGTTTAACATCAGACAGTCAAGAAATGCTAATTTTGTGTCCTTTTTTACATTGTATTGAAATATCTGGTGAGGAACTCTCACTTTATAAATGTCGATACAGTTCTGGAAACATGGATAATATCATGTATTCCCGCGTTGACCCATTTCAAGTAATAGCTTACACTGCCTTCTCAACCTTAATTGTGTCATGCATTCTTTGCAACTTTTCAATGCACAAAGCTGAAATTTTTAGATTTAAAAGTCCATCAATGAAATGAGAATCTGTAATAAAAATGGCTCTAAAAAAATAATTGCACTTCTATTCTTCAGCTTTTTGGATGAGAAAGAAACAATGAAAAACTTTGTGCAGTAAAAAGAGTAAAGATGAGCAAAGCTTCCAAACCTTTTCTAGTCAATCGGGAAAGTATAGCATGAACCCTATTGAAACAGTGAAGTCCAATTAGACAGACTGAATCAAAGCTCTAATTGCCCTTTGTTGAAAAGAGCAGCTGAATCAATTTTGCACAGATCTCAGTCTCTTACAGATGCAATATTTTGAAGGGTATTGAGAAAGCAGTGTAGGCAGACATTTGTTTAACCATGAGCACATCTCCAGACGTTCAGACCTCTAACTTTCCCTACAAGAACCCAGTCTGTCGGCAGAATCCATTCATACTTTTTTTCTCGAGCCTTATTCTTCTTCTTCTATTCTTCATCCTTTCAAAGCAGTCTTGTCTCATCTGTGAATCCAGCAGCCATGAAGGAAGTTGAGCGCACCGGTAGATTATAGCCAAGGCCCAGTACCAATTAATCAGCATCAGTATATCTTATAGTGTAATCATTATCATCTTTACATCTTTCAGTACTGAAGTTTAGACATGATAACTTTCAGCTCTATTGAGAGATTTTTTTTTTTTGTTTTTTTTTGTGGAACCACAAAGTTATAAAATGAGTTTGAAAAAATTTAATTGGGTAATGCAAAAATCTTTAACCATAGACAGGGTTTATCACTCTGGAGCTAATGTGCTTTAGCACAGTCTGAACTTTGGACATAAGAAAAGAAGGTTCTGTATAAACCAAATGCACCATGTGTTACCTTTAAACCACAAACTCCATATGGAAAGTTAGTGAAAGAATCCATCGTGTCCCTATTCTGACTTGATTTTCCTTTCACACAATTTGTGATTTTCAATAGGGTTCATAGCTTTACTCTCCGATGCATTGAAGTGATGAGCAAATCAAGGACTGTTTCCAAAATGACCATAGTTCACAAGCTGCAATTACAATAATCCATGAAAATGGAAACATAGAAAGTGATTCATGCAGCAAATATAAGAACTAGTTGCTACTAACTGGTCTATATTCATCCATTACTACAAAATGTAAGTTTAGGTGTTTTTGCATTAATTTGTTAGATCCTTTTCTCACAAGACACAATTCTCCATGATGTATTTATTGGACTGTCTAACTTGTCCTCACCTGTGGTTGACCTGATAGTGGAGGTAACAGTGGACGCCATGGGGGGGATGCAGTCATCATCTTGGGAGTATCCAGCCTGGATGGCTCGTAGGTAACTGTGGCTCCTGGTTCTGAAACATCCAGGGAGGTCCAGTGCCTCCATGGCTTGGGATTCTACCTCACTGAACACCGACTCACACACAGATTCGAACTGGCCATTTACTTCAGTTTCACTAACCTGAAGGAAATAATACACACAGTTATTCCTCCAAATGCTGGAGCCAGAAAACATACAAATCTATGACTGCATCATCTGGAAATCTCTTGTTGTGTTGACAAAGACCTTATAAATGGGAATGAATGTGTAACTGCCTTCTGGCAGTGAGTTTTTTTTTCCTATATAGATCATCTAAACAGGAAATGTGGGTGACACATTTATCACAATCCACCAAAAAAGCTTCTCTGTTGGATATACTTTTTTCATACTGATTATGAATTAATTGGAATCTTAGGTTTAAATTGCACAACCTAGACTTGTGGGTTGAGAACACAGTACACAGCTTATTAGCTCAGGCAGACTCAACAGTCAGACCACCAAGTGTTTTTTTTTTTTTTTATTATTATTTTTTATTTGATTCTCAACAAAATAAGCCAAAGAATAAATTGCTTGATTGCATAGAGCTCCTCAGAGTAGCATCCAAGCTACTCCTTTCAAACAACGGCCTTCCTGACTTTCTCCACCTCCATGAATAAATCACTGTATATTCACGCTGTGAACTCAAATTAGTGTTAGGCATTCATGTCCCAATTAAATATTTAAATCATAACGTCAACCCTCCCTATCACTTTTGTTTGGCTTTCACACATTTAAGCATACTTCTCAATTTCTGAGATGTAAATAAATAAAGCCGTTGTAAGCTCCCAGTCTGAAGACAGACGAAACGGAAAAATGGTAAAGATGAAAAGTAGAACCTATAACAAATGAGTGTTCTTCGGTTTTAAGGGGAAGCAACGTGGTTTGTCATAAAATGCTAAGCAAAACATTGTTTTTCTCCATAATCATTTAAACAAATAAATCAGTGGAAAAGCTTTCTTTTCAATACTAAATTTCCTCCGTGTATAAGATGATAACCTGTGGGCTAATGCCATCTAGATGCATTACAGTGCGCCCGGCTCTCTGTAAATGTCAGACAATGGGATGTACATTTTTGCAGACTTAATCTTATCCTGTGATGCTGTGGGTATAACGTTTATCAGTAATATCTCTGATACCGATTCATCACAAATGGTGCACAGATCAGAAACAATTTTATATTCATATCAGATAACATGAAGAACCATAAAGATAAACATCTTGTTCTACTGAGATTTGGACTTAGAGGGGATTTAGCCGAGCTTTTAGTACTCACAACAAATCAATAAGCTTCTTTTCCCAAGAAGTAGATGAATATCTCAGCAACCTGTTTGAGTGTCTTAATTAGTACAGATTAACAATGTGAAACAAACTAGTGCATAAAAGATATATAGCTAAATTAAAATCAGAAAAAACAACAACATATATCTATGTCATGTATTTATGTAAAAAGTAGTGTTGATTCTCATCATCTTTAGATTTCAGGTGTCTGTATTTGGAAGACATGTTGCAGATTTTATGCTGCACACTCACCTGGCTCACTTGACTGACGCAGCTAGCCTGACTAAGCGTGCTGACAGCCCGCATGTAGCTCTGGTTCCGGGAACGAAACTTGGGCGAGTTGTAGTTGGTAGAGGGATCCAAGGCAAGGCTGGGGTGTATTTCCCTGGTAGCCTGCAAGTGGTAGTTCTGACTAAATAGACAAAAAGAATAAGAAAATGTCAACGAGTTATTTTTTTATTTTTTAAATAAATCAATGAAATAAATTCTAATTGCTTTAACTGGTGCTTACACATGTAACGTGTAAGCACCAGTTACACACGTGTTTCTCAATAAGGGAAACCCTTTCCGTTGCTACAATGATATGCTTGTTGGTGTCCTTTGTAAGACAGTTCGATTTCTGTTGTGCTGAAACATCCGATCAATGCTTGGAAATGAGGGGAATGCAAATCAGCAGCTAGTTAGCGAGCAAGCAATTTTGAAAGATCACCCCAGAGTCAGCCATGTCAATTAAATGTACTTGGCGAGAGATGCTCAGAAAGTCATTACTGGTTAGGAAATTTGCAGGAGAGAAGACGAGGAGGACACCAGCTGTATGCAAACTGATAAATATGGTGCAAAACACTTTAGGAAAGTAAAGTTTGGTCTGTTTCTAAAAGCTGGCAATAAGTTGTTCCTTGTTTTACAGATAAACACTAATGTTTGAAAGCAGGAAAATGTCAAAAAAGTTCACAGCCAATTCCCAGAAAATTAGCTAATTATATAATTAACTCCATAAAATAAAATATTCTAACCCAAGGCAAATACAGTGGACTCCTACCTATTGACTGTTCAGTATTCATGGATTCATTTATTTGGGAATATTTCCAAGAAGCAGATGAATATGACTGCAGGTTATTCACAGCAAATGTGATCATTTACACATTTTTACACAGCACAAAACTAAAATATTTGAGCGAAAAGAGAAAGAAAAATGCAGTTTATCAACCTGGAATACATAAACACAATGCTACTTGACATGCTATTGGCTTGCATTTGCAAAACAGTCAGTCCAGGAGCAGCATTTATTGTCCTTGGCGCTAACTGGTTATACTCCCAAGAGTGGAAAAAAGGACGACTGAAGATAAAAAGGAAATTATGACTTCATTTTATTTTATTTTATTTTTACAAAAAGAAACCTGAAAATATTGGCATATGAATGTATTGAGCCATAGTGGATGTTTCTATTAGCTCTGAACATTTAGACAGAAATGTTAGTTCATTGTTGGGGGAAAATACCCCAAGCTCAATCAGATTGAGATAAATGTTTAATTCTTTTTTTTTTTTTCAGATTCTCAATCGGACTGGGCATTCTAACACAAGGATATGAGTTTGACAAAAATCATTCCATAGTAGCTTTGGTTGTATAGTACATGGGTAAACCTCTGCCTGGGTCTCAAGTGTTTTGCCTCCATTTACATTTCACCCAGGAATGCCCAAATCTAAACAATAACCAGGAAAATGCAATTGAAATGAAAAATCTCTTTTGCAGGAGAATCCTGACAGTATTTTTCTGCAAAAGAAAAAGCATATTCACAGCATGATGCTGCCACAATGTCACAGAATTAAGATGACTTGTTCAAGGTAATGTGCATGATTTAGTGTTAGATCACACAAAACACTTTGAATTTAGGCCAAAATGTTCACTCTGAGTCTGATCTAATTAAAGCACCTGTATGGCTTGAGACAAACTTCAGACCAGACCACTTTTTCCACAAAGGTAAGATATATGAAGGCCACAACTAGTGATAAAATGAGCAGTAAAATGTTAAAAGGTGTACTGTATTACACATAACCCAGGTTAAAATGGCTCTTTAAATCAGTAACAACAAGAGTCAGCACACAGCTTCCTTATTTACACCTAGAAACAACTGATCAGGCCCAGAATCTGGGTGTAATGATCAACTCGGACCCTGAACCTTCAGAGACACATGAAGGGAAATAAAAAGTCAGTCTGCTATCACCTCCAGAACTTTTCCAGGGTTCAATGATGTCCAAGCAGGATCCTGAGAAACATATCCATGCATTTATCCATGTTTAGTCAGATTGATTGCTGCATCAGTGTCTTCTCAGGTCTGCCTTAAAAGTGAGACAGTTGCAGCTGCAGCTGTCTTCTCATCCTCTCTAAAACTAGCAAATGAAAACGCTGAGCAGGGATCAGAGTGAAAATTAACTAAAATTTTAATTAATATTTTTTGATGCAATAATTTCACATTCTTATACCATTATTTCAAAAAACTGATTATAAAATAATTTAAATGAATTGTTTATTCAAATCTTCTTTATTTGATATTTATCAGCTCATCTTTATTCGTGCATTGCCACAGGCAATTTCTCAATGGCAGTCAATATTTAGCATATTAGCAGTAAGGTTAATATGCTTCCTGCTATTAACCTTCCTGCGAGAACATAGCAGCAACAGAAGAGTAAGCCTGTATTCACCTTAAGTCTGCAGCAAAATTGGTGATGTAGTTATGCATGTCACTGTTGATTTTATCCAGGCGGTAAGAACTGTGGGTAGAGAAAAGAACAACGTTATTGGGTTCCACGAGTAGTTGCTGGATGGGATGTGAGGTTTCTCAGCAAGACTCCAACGGAAATACAGCTCTGAATGGAATTTGTAACCCATTAAATGTTTGCTTGGAAGTATTCGCCAAAGTGCTGCAAACATTAGGGTGATATACTATGACCAGGGGTGCGAGTGTGTCACCACCAGTATGAAAAAAAATGGTCTGGCGGAGCTAATGATTTGATTAAGAAAAAAAATTGTACACAAACACAAGTGCTGTGTTATGGGAAGAGTGCTATGATGTCTGTAAATGCACAAAGATGTCGTCTAGCACCACATCCTACCAAAAGCATTTAATGATGAAATGCAGTCTGCACAAAGAAAAAAAAAAGACCTCATCATAAACCACCTTTCTCACCCTGTAGTTAGTGAGTGGATAATTCAAAAAAGACCCTTCCTGGAGTCTATGTGAAAAAAAATATATTAATAAAGCTTTTAACTGACGAAATCAGGCAGAAGCAGGCCTGTAGAGATATTATCTCTACAGCTGAGCGAAAAGAGTCTGTTTTGAAAATGTGTTGGCTGCTTTTTATCAAATCATGTCGCAGCAAATTCCCTCTAATGTTTTCAATTGGTGCTAATGCACTTCCATTGTCGGCAGATGTCAAGGTGAGGGATAATGGGGAATGAGACATTCGCCTGTCTGTCATTCTACAAGCAAAAATATTCAGCCAACTGTTGAACTGATTCAAAGATGCAAGTATATGCATCTTTGAAACTGGAAAGGTGTTTCTGAGGGAGAGAAGTTTAGAGACAGAGAAGTATGTGAAACTTCGAAAGAAAATCTACAAAAAGTAAAAAGAAGAGAAAACATTTGAAGTTTCAGAAATTACGCTGCATAAAGTTTAGGCAAATAAAATACATCAAAACAGGTTCGGGAGAACAGCTTTCTTTGTGTTTTTTCTGGTCAGTGGAGAGACAGTATAATTTTTTCTGGTGCTTTTGTCAGTAGGTATTATAAGTGTTAAAGTTGTCTCTTTAACTTGTTTTTCCAGTGTTACAAAAATATTAGGTTTCAAATATATCTGTTCTCCAAAAAAAAAAAAAAGAAAAAAAAAAGATGTTGACAACTCAATCTGGATGCACCTTGTTAGTGCGGGCTATTTCTAAAGCCTCCACCACCGCAAGCCAAGGTTGTGCTGGCAATCCTAAGCTTGCCCTGTGCATGTTCTAAAAACACAGTGCTAATTATTATTAACCCTTTGAACTATTTTCTTTTTTTATTTTGATTTTGCAACTTTACATCCAAAAAAGTCAATGTATTTTCAAGGTAATGTATGCGGCAGACTAACATGAAGTAGTGCAATATTTTGAAGTAGAAGGTAAATTATCTCTTCAGCCAGAACTACGACAGAATTATTATTTCAAATCATAGTCATTCATTCATTAGAAAGATCTAGCTAAAGTCCAGATCTAAATCTAACTGGGATTTTGTGATGGCTGAGCCAGTACGTCAGTTACCACGGTGGCCAGATGCCCACACAAGCACCCGTCTGCTCAAGCACTGAGAACATGATCCCTCACTACCCTGGGCAAGCATTAGCCCGCTACTGTGGCAGGAACTCAGAAAAATAAAGAGGAAAGTATCCCTAGACCAGTAAAGGTAGAGAAGTTAAAGGCAAAGGATGATGCAACCTCATGTTCTGCGTCCAGCTCCCACATGCTCATCCCATCCCAGGTGTGTGCATGAGTCTCATCTTCTGATGAAACATGAGAGCCTTGGGCATTAAAGTTTATAAATGCCACAGTGTTCAGTGTCATTCAAATACAGATAATTATGTGTTGGGAAAAGGCCGTGCAAACAGATAATCACTCAGATTACGCATGACACATTAGCTGTAGGCACAAATCAATAGACTGGAATTGTGCTCTGACCCTGAGAACTTTAGGAGATGTGCTTGTACATAAAGGAAACCCGTCAGAATGAGTAATTACAAAGTGTTCATCAGGATTTATTGAACTGAATTTATTGCCTGTGTGTTAACACTAATTACTTATAGTCATGCCTGAAGCCAGTCATTTATGTATGGCAAAAAAAAAAGAAAAAATCTTTTGTTTTGCAAAAATGAGGTGACTTGATTTGGGTTTTTTTTTAGCTCGAGCATAAGGTCAGATGGGATGCATGTCAAAACAGAAATGCTCCTCTGAGCTTTTGCGTCATTACAAATGATCAAATGTGACACATGATGTCATGCATTCGTTATTTAGAATAGTGCTAATAGTAAACATTATTGTATGTCAGTCAGTACCCCGTCATTTATACAGTTTTTAAACATCTTCAGCAGGTCTGACTGGCAAAAAAACAAAACGGAAAAGGGTCTTTAACTCACAGAACCAGTGCTGTTTGGGGCTGAGGATGGGTAAATAATCTTTAACAAATTCACTGACATCTAATTTTACTTCAAGTGCTCAGGCTGTTCCGGCTCAGTGCGCCCATGACAATGCGTTCCTTCATTGGTGGGACAAACAAAGATCCTGTCAACTGTAAGAGTGACGGAGAGCTTGAAAGAAGGAAAGACGAGGGGAGGTGACACAACTTGACAGCCTGTTCTCACTTTAACACGATTTGCTTCAGGGAGCCGCTGCTGTCAGATTTGTGTTTGGCCCATCAGAACCGCCCCAGAGGGACATCAAATTGCTACAAGTGCAAAGGAAATCTAACCTATGTACCTTCTGTCTTCAATTCAATCTAATTCCATCCCAACATGTCCAATGAACCGTAAGAGCATAAAGGCTCCCCATGCAAGTAGTTCTGGGCAAGTATCGGAAAAGCCATTCGTGTGGATTCAAACTGGAAACAGAAATGAACAGAGGCACCACTGCTACAGAAGAGACATTGAACAAAAACCTGAGGCAACAATTGAGACGGTAATGTTACGTAATATTACGCATTACATGACCAAAAGATATGGAATTTTTGTCAATGCTTGACGTTTTATTGTCAGGAAAACCTTGTGTAATGCACAACTCTGCAAAAGTCCCGAGTCACACATCTTTTCAAAATTTCTTCTCGAGAAACTTCAGCATGGCCTTAAATAATACTTCTTCAAAGTTTCAAATTTTTATGCCCGCATCAGATCATTTTCCAGTGGAAAGTTTTATCATTTATTTATTCAGTCAGCCGAACTTCAGATGTGAACCAGTGGTGCAGCAACACCCCACAGATTACTGCACGAACAAAAGATCAGATTTAAATATGATCTTTAGGTATTGTCACTAGCATCCTGACATAAAGACAGTTTTCCTATTTTTTTCATAAACCACATAGGGTAACATAGTTTGACATATATAAAATAGTTTTTATGCATCTACAAAATGACTCCCAAATAGCTATTTTCTTACCCTGGCATGCAACTGAAGGCTTATGCTCCCCCCGGGGCCTGTTGACAGGATCTGAGGGATGCTGTTTATTTGTATGAATGACAGTAAGTTTTTATTCTGTGCTTCCACTTCAACGCTTTACCCTGTCATACACCGGTAATCTGACTCAGGTTACCAGTACACTGAAAAAAGTATTAACATCTTCTGGATTTTATTTAATTTTTTTTTATATTACTGAACAGACATTATAAAGACAGAAGAATCCAGCAGTCAGATCAGGGGTAAACTTAGAGCAGCGTTGAAAGAAAACACGTCAGAGCCTGAAAAAGACTACAAAATCCTTCCATCACGACGGAAACTGTAAACATAGAACCAAAATTATGATGGAAGGACTAAGATCAAATCATACTGAATTGGCCTATGAAAGCAAAGACATAAATCTTACTGGTGCTCTGAGGCAAGACCTGAAAATTATTTACAGATGTTCTCGATCCAAGGTGACTGAAACTGAGCTATTAAAATAGAGTTCATAATTTAGACGAGCAAATCTGGTAGAAAACTTCCTCAAAAAAGCTGTAGATGCAGCAAAAAAAGTAACATCTTATTATCCTTTTTATTGCAATTGACAGTTTTCCACAACTATCAAGTTAAATCTAAATGAAACATATTCAAAACGGGGCAAAATGTGAAGAAATTCAATGATCATAAACGGAATTGTAAGATGCTGTACTCTTACACCGTCCTCACCAATCGTCCTACAAATCTGAACAGGGAGATGTAAGGAAACAGAAGGGCAGAAGGGATGTTCGAAGTTGGACTGTGGTAAAAGGGTGTGGTTTCAGTGGAGGAGTTCAGCTCAGGGAACAGATGAGGTTGATTAGAGCCGCTATCATTGCCCTAGTTTTAAAATGCAGGCATGTGCTGAGCGCCTTGACAGTGCCCTGGAGAGCAGCTGCATGGGCTACACAGGATGTCCATTCTAGGACTTTCATTGCATTGTGTGAAATTTCATTAAGTCTTGTAGGTGCATGCAACTCTGTGAACTAAGAACCAAGACTAGCTGGTAAGTGTTTACAAATGTGGCGTAACGAGGTTGATTAACAGTTTAAAAATCATCCAAATTTCTATTAATCATGGTTTGATTGGGGCCATTTTTAAAGGACGTTATAACACACTGAGGGGCATAGTAGATGTAAAGGTCAGATTCTCAACAAAATCAATCTTTTGTCTCTGTGATCAGAAAAAAAAATATATCACAACGCCACATCCTGGCATTCTTCATTCAAGTGGATTTGCCGGGGTAAAAGGGATGCTTCGCAACGACACCCTTGGGGACACTTGTGGGACTGGAAATGAAAGAACCTACAAACCCTCTCCTGCAGATTCAATAACGCGGCTGCCTCTGTCAATGGACTCAGAGGCAGGCCACACAGTCTGAGGCGTCCTGGTCAATATCTAGCTTTTTAGCAGAGCTCAGCACACTCCCGGTCTAAACCACAGAGCGAGCCGTTTATTCAGCAGGGCCTTGGAGTACAATAACTGTTATTGATATCCCTTCCCGCTGTTGCTTCCTCATAAATCATTTACTGTTTACAGCTATTCAGAATGGAAAGTGAGGGGGAGCTTTACATGATGCGAAAAGCAGGGAGCCTCGCTGTGGCAGCACCATACATTACGGCATAATCTGGGAGAGGCGTTAGAGGGGCAAAAATGACTGCATCCGCTGAGACAAATATCATTATGGTCCTCCCTGATCACAACCCATAGCATTCGATTTGCCATTATGCATCCGCGGAGGGAAATATCTGGCTTATTATGTGGGTATAAAAAGGAACCATTTGACAGTAATAGCGTGTTTTTGGGTCTTTGCGTTCTTCTCTAGCATCATGGAAAAAAAAAAAAATTCTTACCATGAGTCGTGTTTGCGTGCAAGTGTTTTAATACACTGCAACTAGAAAGTATTCAAAATGTTTTGTTTTATTTTTATTTTTTATTTTTATTTTTTTTTTACATTTTGTTAAGTTACAGACTTATTCTAAAACTGGTGCAAATATTTTTTCTTAAAGAACTACATATTATACCATTGGTATCAAAGCAAATACAGGTTTCTTTACAAAGAAGAACAATTTCTTTCCAGAAATATTTTTGATCATTATTTCCTGACATACTGTTTTCTCAAAGCATCCTTTACATTTATCGCAGCCTCAAGATTTTCGAGATTTTTTTTTTTTGATCTTTTGAGAGTTCTTCAACTGGATTTAAGTTTGGTATCGGGTTTGCTCTCAAGAAATTTCACTCCTTTGCAATCTTTGTTCTGTAAACATTGCTGTGCTGGAGACTGAGCTCCAGGACAACTGTAAGTGGTTCTCTTGTATAATTGCTATTTATTTGATGTCCTTCCAAGTTGCCCAGTCTCTGCCACTTAGAAAAACACAAACACCATGATGCTGCCACCACCATGCTTCACAGTAAAGATGGTGTTAAACATGATACACCTGTTTTAAATATTATAAACGACTTCTCTGTTGACATTTTTGGAGATTCCTGTAATCTTCAAATCAAGACTCTGGCTGGGTCTCTCCAAAATGAAAATACCACTTCAAGTTAGACATAAGTCTTGAACTTTCCATTTTGGTAAAATTGAAAGATTATTTTAAACCTTTTTCTACCAGTGCTATGATTTGGTGCTAACAGCACATACAGGTGTGTGTTCCTATCCAAATCATGTTCAGTTGACTGGATTTACCACAGATAGACTCCAGGTACAGAGGCTACAAAGACTATGAGAAGAAACTGGATGCACTGTTTTGAACACTGAAATGATGGAAGGGCTTTATTTTTTTTTCTATATTTATGAACATCTCAGAAAATAAATGTGCACTTTGTCAATACAATATTTATTCTTAGTTTTAGCATAAATAGGTGACAAAACAAAATACAAAAGGTGAAGCGGTGTGAATACTTTTGAGTGGCACTTTATGTATTAAGGGTTTGTATCCTGTCCATGATAGTTTCCATAACTAAAGGAGAAGAATTTTAGTTTGAATCCACACCGAGCATGGTTTTAATCTGAAAAGTGAAAAATAGACAGAATTATAATCTGTTATTTGTTTGTTACTGTCATTCTGAATATTATCACAGTTTTTGTCAAGGATCTAGATACAGGGTCATCTCTGCATAATGCCTTCAAGATAAGTTATGCTGTTTGCCTGCAGGCAAGTTGTTTGATTTATGGAGAAGTGGCAGTGAACCTGCAGGGAAGTTGTCTTTGCAACCCCGTAACAGCAGAACAGGCTTCATAAACACAATGCTTGAGGCATGAAAAATCATAGACGTACCGGACTTTTATCCTCATGTTTTTTAATCAACGAAACTTAAAGAAAATACCGCATCCTAATTTTGATTGATGGGGTAAAAGACTTGAATTAATTTTGTAAACATAGGACAGTCACTGTAATTTTATGGAATTCAATCCATTTCATAGAATTCTACAGAAAAAAAAAATGTGCGCTTATTTTGCAGCAATTAAAACAGCGTTAAGCTTAAAATCACTGAAAATTACAACAACAACAAAAAAAGAACCAGATAAAGCTTTGTTTTAGAAAGGGCAAGTCTGTGATGTATTTAGTTTCTAATTGCACCCTTTCAAATTTCTTCCACTGTAAACAAAGAGCAAAAGTTCCCACAAAAAAGTTTGATTTATAGCATTTAAACTTTTTTTTTTCTGTTTAATAGGACACAATAAAAACATGTTTTACTATAAATGCACAAATCTGATATTAACAGAGGTCAATCTTAAGTTAAAATATAAGTGAAAAGCTAATTTATTTTAGTAATTCAATTTAAAAGGTGAAATCTGCATGCACAGTAGTGCAATTCAAGTCTTTCCTTTGTTTGTTTTCATGATTATAGCTTACATTTAATAAAATTCAAAATCACTGTTAGCCAAACTCAAACTGACCCTCTCTTCAGAGAACCATTACGTACCTTCAATGCTGTGTTTATGCAGTACTTCATGCAAAAAATAAGTACTTGGTGAATGTACTGTATAAATTAAAATTGTAAATAAAACATTGCCACTTCTAGGGATAAATAAATGCCTCAAACAAGGAGAATTTGTCCTCTCATAATCTCCCCATCACGTCACTGTTGTATTTGGCTGCATCTTTTAAGACATTTGCTGACTTCTTTTTTGCCGATATGAAAAATCCATGGAGGAGTTCCAGGCAGTACCAGGTTCAGATCTGAGCAGCTTGACACTGATGAAATGCTGGGGCTCTGCATGAAACATGAACACTGAGGGGAATGTGCATGAGAAAATAACAACACTGACAGTGAGCTGAGATGAAATGCTGCCTTGACTTACACTCATTAAAAAGCAACACATAAAATAAATTCCACTGCAAGGACAGAGAACTGCCTGATACCGGTACATAAGTTCATAAAAAAATTCTGGAAGATCTCAGCTCACTTTTACTGTACAGCAAAAGCACCGAGGCTGTTGAAGATGCACCTTGTAAAATGGCTATGGCAAATCAATTCAGGTGTAAAGAAGAACAAATATTTATATGCATATTTTAACTTTTCAGCTTAAGAAAACTCAAAGAAATATATGATCATTAAATAACACTAAAGCATATCTTTAATAAAATGTGCATTGAGAGTTTTCTTTCCCTGGTGCAGCAGCACCACACACAAACAGAATATATAAGCATCATTGTTCAAAAAAAAAAAAAAAAAAAGACTACCGTACAAAATATCTGTTTTACCCTTGGTTAATTAAAACTAGAACATTTCTGAGGAAATTTAAATGGGGCCTGCCAAAGTGTGACTGTCGGATGAACCCAATGTTTTGATGGTAAAAATGAGCATCAATGCTAAAGTAAGCTGCAATGTACTCAATAGCATGTGGAGCGTTACAAGCATGTTAACTTACTTACTCCATTCAGTATGTTAAAATTGGTGTATAAGTTAAAATTAGCCAAAATGCTAACGTTACCCTAAATACTGCCAGTGGCATGTGGGGTATCACTAGCATGTTGTCTAACATTGACTTCCTCCATTGAGTGTGCTAAATATGCCTCATAAAAAATAAAAAATAAAAAATAAACTTATTTTGGGAAAAAGACTAGGGAAAAGGCTAATGTTAATGCTAATCTTTGTGCTAATGTTAATCCACTGTCTTCTGACTATTGACAATAGGTGCATTCCATGCATTGCTATGGCAGGCCCCAATAATGAAAATTATATATATATATATATATATATATATATATATATATATATATATATATATATATATATATAAAGAAAATAACTTCCCAGAAGAAAAGGAAAAAATGTATTCTAACTCACATATGTTAAATAATTCCATTCTTATTGTGACACCACTCGGTCATGTTTTGTCTTTGTCTTAAATGTGTCCATTTTGATTTGTATTTTTTTGTTGTTGTTGTTAATTGTCTGCTTATATAATTTCTTATTTTGCAGATCAATACCTCTGTTTTCTCTGGTCTGTAATGTTTGTTCTGTATGGACTAATTGATGAATAAAAAAACAACAAAAATACCGAAACAAAACTACTAAAGAGAAATGAGACAAACAATGATGCACAACAGATTTCTGGTTTTGCATAAGCAATACCTTTGAGAGTCCAGCAAATCCTTGGGTCTGATGATGGCCTTGATCAGGGCATCTGGCCGCACCGACTTCTGAGGTGATGTCTTTGGGCTGGAGTCTGACTCCCCGCTCTCCTCATCCCCCATGGCTTTGACGTAGCTGCTACTCCGCATTCGACGACAAGGGATCTCATCATCCTTTCCACCACCAGGATAACCTGCCCACTCATCCTGGGGTACCTGGTGAGAAGAGACACAAGACTAACATTGTTTTGCATTCCTATCTCCTGACACACAGGACACAACTCAGTGCTTTTATTGTGGACTAAAATCTCTAAATGGTATATTAATTAATTTATTTGAATAGCAATATGACTAAAATAACGATGAACATAGAAAATTGATTCTACTTCTTATCTTATGTTGCATTAAGTATTGTTTTGTACTACATTGAACTGTCCTGCATTTGTCTCCATTATTCTTTCCTTTTATTCTTATTATCTTACCTCTTTCTGCTGAAGAAATTTGCCCACACAGCATAATGCTAACACTGCTGTTTTACAGTGGGGATAATGCGCAGCGTTATTTTTTTGTCAAACATTTCTTTCTTACATTTTTTGGCCACTGCATTTCTTTAAAATGTCCACCCCACAGGACTTGAGTCAAACAGGATCTCCAATATCTTTCTTTCTGTTACTCTTCCCTGAAGGCCTAATTTTGGGGATTCTGTACAAACATTTTAGTAATGTGTTAAAATGTTTACTGTGCCATTAAAATATATTGAAGATTGTGGTGGCGCCACTGATTTGGGGTTTAGATTTAGCAATAGCTAACATAATGAATAAAATGATAGACACGTTATAGCTTAAAACATTATTTCTCAAACAATTAGTCCCACCCGCTGAGCTGCACAGACATTTTCTTGATTAGTCAACACAACTTAAATCATCCATGCAGTTTCACCAGCTGCTCGGTATACAAAATGTCATCCATTTTGGCCAGAGCACAAGCAGCTGAAAACTTTGTAAATTCGATTGTTCTGCTAATTGTGGTTTCTGACAGACGATTGTCGGACAGGAATAATAGGAGCCATCTTTGCTCATGCTGTTGCAGCTCTCGCTGCCGCCATCAAAGCAAGTCAGGTGGAATGCATGTCGCAATTTTCCTCCTCTCATTAAAGCAGGTAATTAAATATCCAGACACGAGCATCACTGGGAGTCCTATTTGCACTTGCCGCCTGTTTTACTACAGATGGAAGTAAATATTTCCCACAGCACACAAGATATAAAGCTGGTCTTAAACTTCAAATGTGGAGCAAACAGTAAACCTTAATGGAGGCAGAAAAGCACCAACGGACGTTAATGTACTTTGATATTCGCATTATGTAGATTTAATTGTAGGAACCAATTTCAAGAAGGGCATGTTTTACTGGAAACATAAGTGTGGTGAGAATACAAACTGAGCCATGTTCATACAGGAAAGAAACAATCTGAGTTTTTAATTCTAGATGTCATTATATATACATATGGTAAAGTTATGTAATTTTAATGGGTTACTAGAAGGAGGGTGGCAGGGCATCTTATTAAGAATGTGAGGACAACTTTGTTGTTACAATGAACCAGTGTTATTTGTTTGTTTGTCATGTCATTACACAAATGTTTTGTGTGAAATTTATATGAATTCGAGGAATAAAAAATATCTTTTCGTAGAGTGAATGCAAACAACCCTGTCTGTTTTTTGTTATCAAGTCATCCTATTCACAGTTTGCTTTAAATTCCACAGACTTTGTCAAGCAGTTATAAAATATGATACTGTCAGTAACTAATAAAATCTCTGGGATGAATGAAATCTTTCCTGACGCCATGTTCATTCATCGTTTAACATCCTGGCAAGCAGATTAGCCCTGGAGCAGTTTGAATCGCTCGTCTTCTAGAACTTGTGTTGCATTTTATAGCTCTGAAACCGGAGCTGCATTCACGAGGCGTTTTAAGCTGCGTCAAGACACTATTGATAACTGGAAGGCTGGACGAATGTGTCACTCTTGAAATAATGCTGATATGTTTCTTTCTCTGTTTCAGTGACTGTTCACAACAAAATTGGCGGTGGCAGAGCCTCTATTGGAAATGTCGGATGGAAAAAGCGCTACATCCAAATGTCACTAAGGTTTCACACTCATCACTGCTGATGCAAATGTAGACAGAAATGGTATTATTATTTATAAGCAAGTAAACAAAGTTGGCCTTTCCAATACATTATTAACAGTGAAAACTCAGACAATTTTTCCATTGAATATGTTTTTTTAATATAAAAATGTATGAATAGCTTCAACAGGAATTAAGTTTATCTGGAAATTATTTATTTATAGATAACAGTTATTGGGATGCTCTTTCTAGAAATAATGGGGATCATCACTGCTCCATCCGTCTACTGCTGTATGCCTGCTTGTCCTTTCAGGGTCATGTGGGTCTGGTGCCACACCATGGCCAGGCTGACTGACCAATCAATCAAGAACAAGAACAAGTTTTTTTTTTTCTCTAAAATTAAAGTAAAGGATTCAGCTGGAATACTTTTCTATTACACGGTTGGGTATGGTGCTAAAATTAAATGACACAATAATGTGTCAAGTATTAAATTGCTGCCAAGGATAAAAGAACAATATGTAGACAGACACAGAGAATCAAATTTACTTTAATACTTTTTATTCTAAACATGCGTTGGAATCCAAACTCAAACAGACACTAATAAGAGTCATTCATCTCTGCTTCTGAGAAAGGCACACAACCTCTACCAAATAGAGTTGATGGGTTAATTAAGTCTTGGAGGGGTTTGATATTTTTAGACATCTAATTAATGAGCGGAACGCCAGAGGACAGACACAGGCTGTGGTGAGATTTGTTTAATTTGGATTCACTGATAAACTGTGTAGATTGTGGGGTGTCTCCATATGAATACAAAAAAAGAAACAGCAAGCAGTGCAGGAAGCTTTTGCTGACTGCTGTGAAAACACATATATCACCCAATGACTCTAAAAGGAACCAGCCAACAATGTTAGTCACTTTGAAAGCTAAGTGATGCATTTAATTAAGCTTAATTTGTCAAAAAATTAAAAAAAATAAAAGTAAAAATCCTTAATAGAAATTCAGGGATGGTTTGTCAAGATTTTGCCTTTTTGGGCCAATGTGGCAAACCAAAAACTGAATCTATATGAACATCTTTGAAGAAGTTATCTTTTTTATGTTGTATTTTTAGGAGTAGTCTGAACTACAGCAAGCTCCACACTTATTGGTAGAAAGAAAAAAACATATATCTTTATTGCAGAAGAAGTGCATTTATGTAGTAAGGAAAATCTTACTTTGCTAGAATCTTTTTTATTCCCTTTTTTTACTATATCATTTGTAGGCATCGACACTCTACATTTGTCATCTTGCAAACAGCACAATGTTTTCTCCAATAACATTTCACCAGGTTGAGAACAGTCATGTTATTCCTTTACGCTACTGTATATTCTGTTGTGCATATTTTTCTTGAGCTCACTCCACAGAGTTGGAATTGGATTTAGATCGTTCTGAAAGGAACATTTTAGGCGTCCAATAATGCAGTGCTGATTCAGTAAAACTTAATTGTTTATCACAGAATTTGTTTTCCAATAAAGAAATATTTCAATTAAAGATTGGTTGGATTTTAATAGCAAATCCAGTTAGATGTTATGCTAGTCACTAGCAGGTTGAGAACAGTCTTTTTATTGCACTAGCAGCTGGCGCAATAAAAAATCACTGGTACTTTATTTGAAGGGGTGTGCATAAAACTGACATAAATATGAGATAACATCTGTCATGGACATGAACAAGTCCTTATGAATGTCTATGACTGTTGTCATTAAGTGTCCTTTGGTAAATAATGACACTTTTAATGCAAAGTTGCTTTAAAAGTTGCATTAAAAGTCCATTAAAAGTGCCAACTTTGCATGATTTTGTAAATTATGACAATTTATTGCAATGCTGGCACTTTTAATGGACTTTCAATGCAACTTTTAGAGCAACTTTGCATTAAAAGTGTCATTATTTACCGAATGACACTTCATGACAACTGTCATAAACGTTCATAAAGACTCATTCATGTTCATGTTTATGACATTGTTATGTCAGTCTTATGCACACCCCTTCAAAAAAAGTGTTACCAAATTACTTTACCGTAAGATTTTCTTCACATCTTAACCACGGGTCCCAGTGAGTGGGAAGTGCATATCAATATTTGGAACAAAAAAATAAAATAAAATCAAGATCCTAAGATCTTATGCTTTTCTACCCACCTTTCTTCATAGACAAGAAACGGTAACTACAAATTTAACAAAACTTCACTTCAGCAGTGAAGTGCCTGAATAACCTTTTGTGGATATGAAACAAGATTTGTGAAGCCTGTGAGAAAATTCACAGAGAAAGTGTGAGATTTTATATTTAACATTCCATTTTTAACAATAACAGAAGTCTTATTCTTTTTAATTACTTGGAAATATTTCAATGACTGTAAAACATCTCTGGGGGGGGCGGTAATTTTAACAAAGGCACTCTTGAGAGACTCCAACAGCAGCTCTGCAGGTGCTGGGAGCATTTTAGCAATGCTATTACATAACCCCAGTTTCTCATTCACCGCATAACTGGACAGACTGGGGAAGTACAGTAAGTGTTGTACAGTAAGTCCAGCTTGATGATCAGATTTGTGGGCAGAGGGAATATGTTTGGTGCATGTGATGTCTCAGGGAAAAGAGAGAGAACTGAACATCCCACCGTGCAGCAGTGCATTTCATTGATTAACTCTGCAACCCTATCTAGCCTCCTGCAAAAAGAATAAGTCACTCTCATTAAGGAAAGAAATAGTGTGAGGTAGACTGAGACACAGCGGGAGTGATGGAAAGGTAAAAGTACAATGCAGAAAGATGAAGAATCGGATAGGACAGAAAGAGGATGGATAACAGAAAGATAAAGCTTCAGTCATGAGTAATCCAACTTTCTCAGAGTCTAGTCTTTCGTTTTCCTCAGCAGATTGAACTGACACACAGGATGCTGGAGGAGGTTTTTTTTTTTTTTTTTAACTTCTCTGCCAAAACTCATAATACAGTTCAAACATTTGTTATCTCTTCTGTTAGATAAACTCACCCAGATGGCATTTAGATGGCTGATCAGTAATATTTTCTTATTTAATGACATTTTACGTTATCGGATCTTAGCTTGAAAATAATCAGCAATCAAAGTAAATAAAAACAGTTGCACAAACAATTCACATTCGTGGCTTGTAGTGTTAGGTTTTTACTTGGCAACTCCAAATTTAGATTTATTGTGACAGACTAAAACAGAACTGTTCACGAATTGAATTGGTAAGGAAATTATGAACACCTTTTCTAAAATAAATACATAAATATGGAAAACACAAAGAAAACCAATTCCCGCTGCAATTCCAACTGTGAAACTTTTGTACAGTTAGAAAAATAACTTTTTCCTCATTCTTCTGTTTATTTTGCAACCTTGCTAATGCTCAGTCAGATTGGATTGTGTGCCTTTTTTTCATCGTATCTCATATTTTCAAGTGGCCTAAGCTCAAAATCTTGATTAGGTAATTCCAAAACATGAATATGCCGATTCAGCTTTAGTTCTGGCAGCATAGGGTGTGTTCAGGGTGATGCATAGTTTTAGTTTTCCACAACACAAAGCATTTTGCATGTAAGCCAAATTGTCCAAAATGACTAAAGTACAGTCGGTCACAGTGCCTCATTGTGAAAAAGACACACCCAAGTGCAGGCACAACAGAGCAGAAATTGCTCCTATTACAGTTTTCACTTAAAAGATGTACTTGATTTTCTTGGCAGCCAGACATAAAGCCAGAAAAAAAATATATACTTTTGATTCACAATATGACTCAGTAAGTTTGCTCACAAAAGATTGTTGCATCCAGCTGCAATATGTCTTATTATTAATAAATATTAACATTACTATACCACATTTACTTTGATTTCTGCCTAGTGTCTTACTTAATAAAACAATCTAACATAGCAAGCCTCCATTTGCACACCTTTAAAAAAAATCACCTTTTATTGTTTTTAAATTGACAACCAGCCAGTAAAAACTTTCCTGTTCAGGGCTTTTCCACAGACGGATGCAGAGTGTTAGAAATGACAACGCAGCAATGGCCACATTTGCAAGCATGAATGATGTACTTTTTTTTTCCAGAGTGGTGCTTCCAACCCTTTATGATCAAAGCACACTGCTCTGCACCTATTTTCTTCCTGTAGTGCCTCTTTTAAAGTTGATGAATATTTAACAAGACTAAGCTTCATGACAGTGGTTGATTCATTTGGGTCGTGTGTAGTGGAGCAGGGGAACATTGGAAATCTGCAATAAAGTGTGTCCCAAAAATAGCATAGGGTGACACAGTTCTACATGGTCCGTAGTCAAGCATAACACATGTTAAGCTGTTTATTTTTACCTGTTCTTGGATGAAATCTTAAGAAGCAGTGGATCACGTCTCACTCAAAACTCCTTTAAGAAAGTTTTAGGGAACCCCCTGTGTTCACAGTTTTGACTTTCTTTCTGTAGTTCAGTGAGCGGCCTGGATCCCTTTAATGGTGCACTTATGGCAAGCCAACTTGGCAGTTAATTGGCCAATTAAAAATCAGCACAATGCCCTATCAGCAAAACTGTTGAAATAGTTATCCTTCCTCTCTAATGACCAGGGCGGAGAGTTGTTGTTAAAATGGTTATAGATCTGATGGTTTGTTCAAGTGAAGACGCACAGACTACATGTCTTAGAATGAAGTCTAAGACATAGTTCGTAAGAACAAAGAAATGTGCAAGTTGGAGTGATCAACGACCTTTTAGGAAAATCATAGCTGAATATTTTATCACTTAACTCATCAGTATTGGCAGAATTGGTAAAGTTGATTTAAACTGATTAGTTTCTTGATACATGTGTTGATTTTAAGAACACTCCATACATTTATTTTAATGGGGTTGAGGTCAGCCCCACAGCATCGTTCCAGAGGTTTAATGTTAGGCTTTTGCTAATCCAAACCACTTTTGATGTGTTCAGGATTCTAATGCTGGAACACCCAGCCGTGTCCGGGTATCAACTATCTGATCCAAACTTTGAAATCACATGAAAGCAAACCGATCGTGAAACTTCCAACGGTTGAAAATGGTTTAAAATAATGGTGTGTAAACGTCTGACCTGCACTGTGGTTTTAGATTGCGGAGCTCCTAGAGGGACACATTCACTGTCGCAAATAGACGCGCAAAACCTCAGCCTGACACCCTTCTCTGTTTGCAATCTCATACTTTCGCAGCGCTTCAGAAGTTTTTCATTTATGTGTCATCAGCCAAGGACGCAAACAAGGTGACTAGCACATCATCAAGCCATCTGGTGTCCAATAAAATGAAATAACACTTCCTCACACTTCCTCACACTGCCACACATGGACACACAGTTAGCACACACACTCTTTGAGTATAATTTATGTTGATACAGCTCAGATATTTTAGGGTTTTTCCAGTTTGATATGAGCAGCAGGACATGAACGCTTCTCAATGTGACCGCTCGGTTTGTGCAGTAACTTTCCTGAATGTTGGTTCTGGGTTCTCCTGTCTTGAGTGCTGCTGTTGTTGTAAGGATCAACAGTGGCTAAAAAGGTGCAAACACCCCCCCAAAAAACAGACATCTAATTTCCGCCACCTTCTGCATCCTAAAGTACGTGAGCATCAGAGAGCCACAAACCTCAGCAGTGTGCTTCTCTGACTGCCTTCTGCTTCAATACATCTTATGTGAGAGGTCCCTGAGTGCCCATTGATTCTCCTCCGGGGAGGGAAAAAGTGTCTCACCCTTTGCGGATTGGATTGATAATGTTGAGCTAAATATAGCCCTGCGGCAGGGAGCAGGAGCTGAGGTTTATTTTTAGAAATGTTTATAGTGCTGCAACTTGGACACTACTTCAGCTGGATAACCAAATGGAGGGAAGGTAGAGTGGGATAGAGACGCCAACACTGCAACTTTCTGTTCAAAAGTGGGCTTCACTTAAATACAACAAATGCCCTGACAATGAACCTGAAACAAAAATACACCAATCAGAACTAGACAGAGTATTTTATTTGGACACTTTAGTTTGTGCCGGTTGTGTTTGCACATCACACGCCACCTGTAGAACAGAGTCTCCTTTTTCTAATTCCACTCCAGGGGTCCACTTTATTTTGACTACTGACATTATTCATCCAGAGGACTACTAAAAATATGAGTTGCTATACATGCATACAGATATATCCCAGGAAGATACTCTACAAAATATGTTGACTCATCCTGCATTTCCTCCCATACAACTTTTCATATATGAGCGAAGTAATCTTCGTCAGAGCTGAAACCCATTCAGGAGCATAAGAAAAGAGGTAAAAATCTACATTGATTTCTGCTGTTTCATTCTCATTCTGCCAGATCTTCCCCTCCGGCGGAGATCATTTACAGAGTTAATTGATTTGTCCTGCTGTGCTAGTTATTTCTACTGGCAGCCACATGCTGTGCCATAGGACGGGATCACATTCGAATATCCAGAACAGAGACAAAACAAATGCAGTGCTTTAGATCAATTGCAATCTGGCCAAAGGAAAGCTAGTTTTTTTTTTCTATTTATCAATTGATTGATCTTTAAAAAGCTTTCTTGAGCATTTTCAGCTATTGTGTTTTAAGTCAAGTAGTGATTCTGTTACCCTTTTCTCTATTCAATGGAAAAATATATATATATATTTGTTACATATTATGTGCCACTGGTAGTTTGATGTTTTATCCTTGGTGATTAGCTCAAAGTGTTTAAGGTTGAAAGATGTCTTGGGAATCCCTCTAATCTTCAACTCTCTATATTCACTGTCAGAGTAACGTCAGGACTGGCTGAGTCATTCCAAGAGGTTAATGTTATGAAACATGTTGATAAACACAAAAAAAATCACTTACTTAAAATTACTTCACAACTAAATCAGACAAGGAAATGGACAACCTTAAGAACTGTATAAGTAAAAATGCTGGTGATGTCAACTATTTAGATGGGGCATAAATGTTTGAACCATAGTCTGAAAAGCTGCTACATTCAGTATCTGCTACTTTCAGTGGCAACATACCTCAAAAACAAATGGCCCTCTCTTGAACATTAGTTAATTATTCATGAGCAGAACTCAAACCATCTCTGTGCACGAGAGATTGAGAAAATCACACTAAGCAGCTCAATAAATTAGCACTTTGCTATTTTACTCAAACAAAATCCATAACAGATGGTAATCTTTGTCAAGCTGTTTTTGGCTAGTTTCATTAATATTTAGCAAATTTAGCATTGCTAGTGCTGCAATAACTGTAATGCCAGACATCTCTGATTTTTAGATTGTGAATGTTCTGAGCTGGTTTCAAATACACACCACATATTTCTAATTAGTTAGTTTTATGAGGTTAAAATCTCATAAAAGCCTCACATACAGTCATTTCCTAAAGGCTTCTTTAAGGAGGTCCTCTCTATGTTTAATTGTTAGTCGTGACAAATCTAAAGAAAATGCATTTTGTTTATTTTACACATCTTTATCAGTCTACCAAATCATACTAGAAAAAGTATTAGTAAACAGGCCTGTGGTGCTTGCGTGAAGCTATTATGTTGTTCTAGGTACTGCTCCTCCAGAGGAAAAGTAGAGTGCGAAGGTAACTGGATGAAACATACCTGCAGATAGTGACATGGTCTCAAGCTTGGTTTGAGGTCAGTGGGGGTCATGGGTTTCTCCAGGTTGAGTGAAGACTTCCTGTAGGCTTCCTTGGCTTGGCTGACGGTTAATGTTGACCAGGAGCTCCTTTTCATGAACTTGCCCTCAGGTGCCATGTTAATGCTCTCACAGGCAGAGCACTTGACGTCGTTGTTGCTCTTGGAGGTCTTTAAGGACAGGTCCCCAGCCAAGTGGCTGTGCATTGAGTCCGGGTAACAGTGGGTGATGTGGTCGACCGGATGCCGCGACATGATGCTCGGTGTCCTGTACGTGCTGTCACTGTCAAGATTGTCATCCGAGCTCCACCATCCACCATGGCGCTGCTTTCCTCCGCCATCAGATTTGCGGTCTTTGCTCTTGCTGCGTTTGCTGTGTTTGTGGTGGCCTTGGTGGTGGTGATGGTGGTGATGCGATCCGTCCCTGTGGGAGTCGTTTTTGGTGCCATTCATCTTGGAGGATCCTTCCAGGGAGTGCGACTTCGTGAAGAGTTTTTGTACCGAGTGAACTAAGTGGCGAATTCGGCCGGGGCTTTCGTTGCGGTGCTCCGTGGTTGTAGTTGTGGTGGAGGTGCGTTGGTATTGCAATGTATGGAAGCCGTCTCGGTGCAGTGGCATCTGCTTTTCGAACTGATCCAAAAGATTTGCAGGGATCCGGTTCATTTTGCCACTGCCGCCGTGTGAGGAGGAGCCACCGTCGTCCCGAGAATCCCTACCGCCAGAACTGTTCCCACCTCCATCTCTCGAAGCGTTGCCATAGTGCATACGAGGGAAAGTGCTACTGGATATAGAGTGGTCGGTGGCTGATAGTGACACTGGCATCATCATGCACTCAGAGTGGATGGAGCTCCGTGGGGAGCAGCGGTGATGACTCTCAAGGGCACAGCTGTCAGTGGGGCTGAGGAGGTAGGTGGGTGACCGAGGGTCACCATGGTGAAGATGGTGATCCAGGGAGTGGTCACAATCGGCCAAGCCACAGGTGTAAGGTGAGGTGGGCGATGTTAGCTGGAGATGGGCAGGGCGGCCACCAGAGAGACCCTTCATGTTCCTGGGTGCAGGGGAGTACGTTTCCTCATCGAAGTACTGCGAGGGTGACCATGAATACTTCTGGTCTGTAAAAGAGAGAGAGACACAAAAAAAAAATGACATAAAAAGCATTTTTACCAGAACCGAAAGCTGTTTCACACCTAACAATGAGGGACCTCCTCACCTACACTTCGATCATTATTCACCTCTTTCACTCACTTCAGCTACAGGGCAACAACAAAAAAGCCCCCCAAGCTGTGGACATGAAATCTACAGATTGCAGGAACTAAATCTCGACACTTCTATAGCACCCTTCAAATCACATCTGTGGTGGTATAATTCTGCAAGGAAGGAGAAAAAAAAAGTAGAGAACATATAAAAGGAAAGGGCAGGTGACAGGTAAAAGCCTGCATTGCCATTTGTCCAATGCAAAGTGAAATAATAGCCTATCACTCTGCAGTGTTCGGCGTCATCTGTCAAAGAAATGAGGAGTGCGCTGTGAGGCACAATGCCAGATAGAAGACCTTGAGAGGAGATCACCAAATCTACTACCCTTCACTTTTTCTCTGGGTGTCCTGTTGCTTTAGATTAAAAACCAACTCTGTGATCCGTCATCAAGGGCAAACATGATAGCTTTATATTGTAATAAATTTAGATGAATTAGAGGAAACATTTAGCTTGCCGCTAAACCTCATTATGATCTTTTATTTGGGATTTAGAATGGTCAATTTTACTCAGAATTAGGTATGAAAAATTTTTTATGACGTTTTACAGTGCCTTAGAAAAATATTAACATCCTTTGAACATTTTGTCACACTACACTACAAACTTGAAATGAATTTTTCTGTGATTTTTATGAAAAAATACTCATTTTTTTTCCCCCCTACTATTTTCAGCCAACTCTAATATCCCTAAGTAAAACCCAAAATTTCTCCATTAAATGTCAGGTAAACAGATTCCACCTGAGAGGAAATCAAGCTGTGCAGGGAAGGTCTGAAATGTAGTGTAGAAAACATTAGAAAACAGAAAGGCTCATGAAAAAAATAAATACAAAACAATGTCAGAAGCTTTGGAAATCTCACTGTTCATCATTTGAAATTGACAGGTGCATACCTGCCAAAACAAGACTGCCCAATTAAACTGACGGGCAAGTCTGTTAGAGACATGCGTCAAACCACTTGCAGCGGTAACTGCAGAAAGCTGGTTCTACAATGAAATGTATTGGCTTGAAGTGGTCGATTACAAATGCATGCCACATTTTTATATCCCATAAAATATGGCATTAAAAGTCATTAAATTAAAAATCATTTGAAAAACATGTATTGATGTACATCCATTTTCAAAGTAAAAAAACAGCTGATGTGGTGCATACATTTATATTGAAATATATATATATATATATTTTAAAAAAAATCCGATTGTTTGGCCACATAATGTAAACATGTGGTATAAACATTTTACAAGGTGTGGTGTAGTTTGATGCCAAGAACATTTCTAAACCTTATGAGGTATGATAGTTTCTTCATTTTTGTGTGAAACATTGTGTAAAATGTGTCAAATTATGCAACAGAGTAAAAGCAGCCATTGTCCTGACAGGAATCTTTTCTTAGCGTTTGTCATAATATAGAGTCACCAGGTTGAAAACATTTTATGAAAAGAAGGCTCACTCAGGAACATTTGGAAACCTTTTTTTTTTTTTTTTGCCTTGTTCTTATGAAATCGGAAACAAACAGGATAACAAAGCTAAGCTCCGTCGCCTCACTAAGATACGCCTCATAAAGACCAACATTAAGGCTGCAACCTCATAAACCGAAGGAGAGTTTTTATGAGCTACATGTGGGAGGGTGGGCGGAGGAGAGCAGCTTTAGACAAAATGGCAGAACTTTGGAACCACACATCTAACCCTTCAGCCGCCAATTCAACCAAAACCAAGACTGACCATCAAAATAATAAGACAAAAAACGTAAATTCTCGAACATTAGTGCCACTTTTGGCATGGAAAAAAATTTTAACTGGCTGTATTTTAGCTCTTCAGCCAAACCTCCTTTGTTGAAGAGAGCTTTGCTAGCTTATATGCTACCTCATCTCAAAATAGGTAATTCACTTCTTCAGAACAACAAAGTTTCTCATTACCTTTCCACTGATGTTGAATTACAGGGCTGTCAGGTCATTTTAACCCATTATGTTGCACCACCACATAATGCGGTGCTGAGAGGCCCCAGAAATCTTAACCATTTCTTTGAGACCAGACTGACCTCACTCTTTTGTCTGTGTTTGCCACTTCCCGTATCTTGAATGTCGGGCACAGTCTGAGGTCACCATAACCAGGACATGTTCTCGCTGTGCTCTCCTGTTTTTAAGAAGGCAAAAACAGGAGACATCAAAAATGTTGTGTCTGCATACACATTTTGCAGCAAACGTTTTTTTCTGTGGAATAAAAGCGACAAACATGGTGATTTCAGCTCCTCCGGGCCCTGTCACCGCTTCAAAGAAGTTGTGGATTCAGGATTTTCCTTCTAATTATTTTGGCTCTGAGAGCATCTCTCTTAAAACCCTGTGTTTAATCAAGGCTGTTTTCCGAGCTGAAACTGAAATGCGACCACGGTTAAGAGGATCCTTTTCATCTATCCAATTGGATTAAATTTATTCAAAGTTCCAAACCTTTTTTTTTTTCAAATTCTCAACCATGCGGTGCTGCCGTGCTCTTGTGTTCCTCCCGTCCTCCATCTACTGAGATCAAAACAAACTCTTGTTGTTTACCTATCTTCTGTGAGGATCACTACTTGGCAGCCTTTTGCAAAATTAATCCAGAGTACTCCAAGTATTCAAGTGGCAGGAAGCGAAAAAAGATGGGACAAGTTCACTCAAGAGGAATCAGATTTCTAAAGGCGCAACTGCGCAAACTTTAAACAGGTCAAATCCTGCGAATGTTCCAGCTCTGACTCAGACTAGCTCAGTGTTGCAATCAGAAGGGTGACGGCGCATCACTGATTTATATGATGCTACATTCATGTGTGATGTTAAGTCACCGTCTTACTCCAAGGCCTTTCTTTGACAGCTGTCCTCTGAGGTGCTTGCTGAATAAAGTATCTTCCTACACAGTCACACACACTTTCTGGGATTATACGTCAGATGACAGACTTGTATACCTTCTCTCTCTGTCTCTCTTTATTTATTTTTCCATGTGTTTCATGGAAGCAACACATGTTGACATTACTGAAAGGACATATCTTCAGAAGCATTTTGAGGAATTGTTTGTATTTGCATGAGGCATCCTGAGGGAAAAAAAAAAAAATCATCTGTGCCATTGATTGGCAAGTAAAAAGCAAAGAGGGAGACAATTATGACCGGCAAACAGTTGAGGTTATAAATTTGCATGCACACATTCGAGAGTAAAATTAATTTTAAGCTTTTATCAATTTAATTGGAAGATCTTTTTCCAGAGTGGCTTGATAATGCAACATAAAACTGCTATACATTTTTCTATTCCAATATTATTGGGTGAACAAGTTAAAATTTATTACGTAATTTCAAACTAAGGCTTGTAGGTTTTCTTACAAAAGTAAGCAAAGTAATTTGGATTGTTTCTAAAGAGTTGCTGATCCCAAGATCATCACGTTTAACAACTATCCTTACAGTGATGTGAAAAAGTATTTCTTTTTGGAAAGCTGAGTTCAGTTTTTGAAACCCATTCCAAACCTTACTGCCCAATGATCTAGAAAAAAGAAAGAAAGAAGAAGCACATGATGCAGTTTTCACAAGACACATTTTCTTCCATAAGATTTGGACAATAATAAGCCACTTCGGATTAGATCACCCCATTAGTGCATAGAGTGCATAGACGCTCCTTTTCATAAGCGTGATTTTTATTTTTTGAAGCACCTTTTTTATTGATCTAATGTAACGTTCAAATATTCTGAATTAATTAATTTGTCAGTTAATTATAATATTCAAAAGTAAAATAAATAAAGGCTTCACTCTATAAACATTTAATCTCTGAAATGAGTGATTGAGCTTCTTCACAATATTCTCATTTTTAAGATATATCTGCACATAAGAAATGTTTTTGAACTGGATTTCATTAAGGATTTTATTAGATCAAATGGGAGTAAACATAAATGAGCAAAGCAGCTTTCATTTTAAATTTTCTTGTGCTGTGTTGTTGTGCGTTGAGATCCATAAAACCAAGTTTTGAAGATCATGCAACCTTTTACTTGTACTTTCAAATTGTATGCCGCTATATTATGGTGCATAGCATTGAACTGCAAGTTGAGGGCAATCATGTAATTCAAAAGAAAGACTATTTTACAGAACCCCTGAGAATGAATAAAACTAAAGAAAAGCAGTAACATAGACTCATCCAGTGTTGAATTTTACATGTAGACTGAATTTGGTTCTAACAGACTTTAAAAGCTCCTGTGGTTGAACTGTGATAAACCTGCATCATACCTGACATAAGATGTGCAGAGATGGCCGACAGAGTCAGAGGAAGATGCTCATTTATTAAGGGCCTCTGTTTGGGGCTTTCAATCTGCTCACATGCAGGGTGTGAGTAAAGGTCGTTTTGCTCCTCTTAACACATTAGCATTTAAATAGCATTATATCTTCACAGAGTATCACTGACAGCTCCCACTATTCCCTTGGCTGAGACTCTAACTGGAGTTGAAAACAAAGTTAAAAGATAATAAAGCACTGCACTAGACTGAGGGATCAAAGGCATGCGACCTTCAGACTTGGCAGCGATGGCATACCACCTAACCACGTCGACTTGCAGCTGTTTAAGAGAGGATTTGGATGAAGGTAAGAGTGAGTCCCAGCACTGAAGCAACACACGTGAAACAGTCTTTCAGGTTTTGCGTCAGTGAGGGAATGTGTCAATTCTTTGTTGCCTGGCATCAATCTGTCCAATATCCCCCATTGCTTCAATGGAAAAAGCTAAGATATCTCAAATAATAGAAGACACGAGGTTTATATAATAACTGTGCTTCAGGGATCTCCTATGAAATCCTTCAATGTTAAGAGCTGTGTGAATTCTATGTTTATTTTAGAAACTCAAAAGAAGGAAACTGTGACCTAAAGACTAAAATTAGAATGGTCCTGAGCTATTCAATTGGAGGAGTCAACAAGTGAAGTCTGTCAGCGCCAATCAGTGTCAGCACTGACATATGTCTTTGGGAGATATCCTTGTCATTTGTCCATCCAGGTGACAGCACAGAGCATTTCATGCAGACATGTCAAGTCCGACACATGGGGATGAACTGATATTATAGTGCCTCCGCCGCTAATGTAATTTTTAGCAAACTGGGAGAATCTGTTGTTAGAGGTATTTTTCTCCTAGAGGGGAAAAAAAAACAAAAAACAGATGTTTTCCTGACAGCTGATTGACACGGTGCTGAGACCTGACGACAAAAGATGTCACTGATGCATTTGTCATACGTTTGCATGGCTGCTCTCACTGTGGTCAAAGCTAAACTGTAATCAAGCTTGGATGTGATCCTGTTGCAGTCAGACAGGAGGGAAATTAGCCCCAAAAACGATGTGTTCGGTTATGCTGGTTGATAATATTCTGACTGAATATCCTACTGGGTAACGTTTTCATTTTGTTTTCTCCTGTTTATCTTCTTATGTGCATCAACCGCATATGCTAGGATGATGTAAAGACACTTCACCGTCCTTGCATGCTGGTGGTGGTCAGAGGGTTTCTGTTTTCTGTTAATCAGAAAGATTATGCAGTCAATTGTCTTCAGCTTCCTTTACTTAGATCTTTGTCCTGTTGGTTCCTGCTTCTCCCTTCTTAAATTTTGTTCCATTTCAACACTTTTTAATCGCCAGCCCTCATGCCACTGTTATTTTGCTTCTGTAAACCAAGGAATCAAGCATTTCCTGCTTAAATCTGGATTGTTTCCCCTGTTTGGGTGCTCCATGGATGCACCATTACCTCTTGTGCTTCCTGTTGCATCAAACTGATGCTCATGCACATATTTGAATGTGAGAAACAGGAGAGAGAGAGAGAGAGAGAGCATGTTCCCATTTCCATTCTTGCTTGGCAAACAAACACTACATCCCACAATGTTTCTCACAGTAGATTGTAAGTGTGCCTGAGAGCGTGGAGGGATAGATTAGAGGGAAGAAAGAGCTAGCAGAGGCAAGTAGGTATTGTCTACTGGGATTCTGTAAACAACAGCAACGCTCAAGGGAAGACAGTTGTCTATGTCGCTGCATGTTCAGGGCGAGTCTCTGGTGACAACAGCTTCAGGAAAGGAGCTAAACTTGCAGTTATGAATATTCCTGTCCATCACTTTCTCCACTAATATATTTTAAAATGATTAGGCAATTGACAGTCTGTCGCAAAAGGCCAAAAATGGCTATTTTTCTTCTGCAACACTCAATTTGACTTACGCTGTGGTGAGTTGAATGCCTCCATAAAGTATTTAGCAGCAGAAAGATTACGGTGGCTCGATAAAGAGAAGCCGCTGAGCGTCAGAATACTTATCGTGAGTCAGCTAATGATGCAGCGTGTTATCTGTGCTACGCTCAGCACTCCTCAGCTCCTCTCTCCCTCTGCCAGTCAAAGTGGGGACAGAACAATATGGTGACGAAAAGAAGTAAAACACAGTGTGAGGATCAGCAGTTTTTGTTCTCCTTAGAATGAGAACATTTAAGACTTTGTAATCCCTGAGTCTTTGCGGTCGAAAACATTTAACGCTGATATCTAGTGGTAATTTTATCCCATATAACTTGGAAGTATGGCCTGCTGCTTTCCTATTTCTTATTCAGCCAATAACCTCTTGAACCTAACGCTTTCAAAGCCCTCTTTCCACTCAAGTCAACCACAGAAATAGAAGTCCAACAATGCCACCGGTGCAAGTACGCAAGCCCCAATTAAAACCAAACTGTGCTTGATGGCGGTGGGGTTGCATTTAGTGTAATTGTATATCCAGCAGAGTTATCCATCTATGAATAAATCATGCTGAATGTGAAACTCTGCCACAGGAAAAGCCCCACAAGCATGTGCGAGTGAGAGGAAGAGAGAAGGTCCCGTCTTATGCAACAGCCAGGACTGCATTCCCAGGCAACTTGTTAGAGGATGCCTCAGAACTGCTGTTGCCGTAGCAACGTACTCTGTAGTTCGCATGTTTTACTGTCTTAGTAGCAATTGAGGACTTCAGGGGAAAAGCTGAGATAAACTGAGTCTCTCACATTGCAGCCCATTTAAAAATCCAAATTAAATCTTTGTAAATGTGTATTGAAATAAAAAAATAATTTATTTAAACTCAAATTAAATTTATAATATAGAAATTAATTGCACAAAGAGTGATACATTTCGGGGATTTACCTCTTTGATGTTTAAAATTGTCAGTCTACCTTCCCGCATTTTACAGACTATGCAGTCTGGTTGCGGCTTCTTTTGCATGAAATTCTGCAGCAGTGTGGTTTGACAGGTCAGTTAGGAACAGCCTTTAACTCTGCAAAAGGTTTTGGGACGAACGAGAAACAGTCCACTCCCATTTCTTCTTAAGATGTTGTCTTTGGCAAAGAATTGTCTCAATAAATTGGGCGCAACAGCTTTTGCCCTGGAAAGTGTCTGTGTGGTGGCTCTTTGAAATAACTCTAGCTTTAGTTCATACCCCCAAACTTTAAATGTGCTCTGTGTCACAATCCTATCAGTGGAGCAGTTATTCCTGTGACGGGTGCATTATGTTCAACTACACTTTTTCGTCCCCTAAGCCTTGTATTTATATGGTTGGGTGCAACACACCGAACAATCATCTTCCTCAGTGATTACTTTTTGCACCTCACTCTCCCCTAGAAGTGTGTCAGGTAACATTTTTGTAATAAAATCCTTTATTTATAGTCCTGTTTATCATTACGTTATTTTGTTATCTTATGAAAAATATGTGGCATTCAGGAGTGTAAAATTGCATATAATGATTCAATGAGAATACAAGTGCTGGTTAGATGCTTGCAACTGAACATGTTTGCATATCTCAGTTAAAGTTATTATTCAACTTAATTTAACTTTGGGACAGTGCTGTAAAAACTGTTATTGTAAAACTCTCAAATCCCACTGAGAGTCGTTCCAGCTCATACTTGTTATCCTTGTTCAAATGTGAAGAAGCCTTCTGGATGACAACTAAAATCAACTAGACAACTAGAACCTGCGTGGCTTTCTACCCAAGCACCGAGGATCCAGTTTAGTGATCCTCTGGTTGAAGAGTTTGATTTTAGAACGCTTTATTTATAATCATGTGTTTATGGAATCGTTCTATGCTCATAAAATTTTAGTTAGAATTTTCTGAGAAACAGAATTTTAGACATTCATTAGATGTTAGCCAAAATTTTATATATATATATATATATATATATATATATATATATATATATATATATATATATATATATATATATATATATATATATATAATGTGTAATGAATCTATTTCTAGTTTAAATTTTGCATGAATTTATATCTGCATCCAATTTAAAGGATACTGTTTCATGACAGTAAAGATGCAGTTGCCTTAAAAAGATATCTTATAGCGAAACTGATCTCCAAAGCAATACACCACCCACAGAGTCACCCACACTGCTCAACCTAACAAAGACAAATTAAAAACACTTTCCTTCCTAAAGTTATTTTCCTCTCTGCAGCCCCATAATCAGATGCTGGCGTATGGCGCTAATGATTTATTTGGAGATGGCACTGATAACAACAGTCCAGTTTAAACCATGGCTTATTTCCCTCCAATGTCAGACAGAACATCACAAGCACAAAGTCTAGCGGAGAACTGAAAGATTTTCTGTGATCCTAATCTGAACAAAATCAGATCTGCAAAAATGAGGCATATTAGCAACATTTAAAGGGTAATGCTGATAAGAGTAATTGATTAATTAGCCCGCGAATGATCTTTGTGCAGTTGGGTTCAGTGCACCAAGAAACACAGAAGCACAAGTTGATGTGAATAGAGGAGGCTTGCATGCTACTATGTGGAGTAAAGGTAAAGACATCTGACAGTGAATGGTTATTTACAAGTTAACATCCCTGTTGCATACATATACCAATCTTATTTCCCTGCAGTGAAAAGGAAGAGCAACTTTCTGAAATCTCCTTGCACTAACTTTAAAGCTGCAGATTATTCAGGGGCCCTTGTAGCTTTGCACATTCAGATGTTCAAGTTTTACCCGTTCTTCTTTCGAGAGTAGTCCAAGATCATTGTTCAAACCTCTCAGATTTTGAATACTATTTAAGTCTGGACTTTGACTGGGCCATTCTAGCACACTAATATCTAAACACTGCCATTGTAGGTCTGGCTGCAGCTTTAAAGTTGCTCTCTAGCAGCTTCTAACCTCATCACTTCCAACAAAAGGACTTTCTAGTGTCCCCTGCCTTCCTGTTTACAAACGGCAGAATTGACTTTCTGTGGTTTTCTTTGAACAAGGAATTTGTCTTTCCACTGTACAATAAAGGCCGGGTTTGCAAAGTGCATGACTAATACCTGTACTGTCAATACCACCTTGGCTGTGACTTTTTGCTGTTCTTCTGGGGTTGCTATTGGCCCTGAGAATAAATTATACACAGGTGGCAAAGGTTAGTAGAATAAAATGGGGTGATTTCAAATGCAGGCCACACTTCACAATTTTATACTTGGTGGTGGGCTATCATGTAAAAACCCAATAAAATAATGTTGATGTTTGTGATTCATACTTAATAAAATGTGAGGGTGGGGGAGGGGGATCAAATGATATGAATACTTTTGCAAAACACTATAATTTGCTGGGGCTTGAAAAAAGGTTCACTTTCAGTCACAACTTGGTAAAGCCAGTTCTGCCCAAAATGATAAGCGAGAAATAACTTGGGCAGGCCTAAACTCAATTTTTGCTGTAGTAATTATTGATTCACATCCAAGCATATTTTATTTAATTGCTCAATTAATGCTGTTGCACACTAGATGATGTAGCAGAGATGTTGGTTTAAGACCTCATTCAAGGTAAAAATGTTCTTTAAACAACTTTATTTTCCTCTATTTTGCCAAGTTTCCTGACTTTAGAGGTACTAAGAAAATACAGATTCTTGCATGGTTAATATAGCTAATTAATTTTCTCTGTATGTATAGTTGGTATAATGGAGGGTCTTCTCTCAATGAGATCATAAAGTACCCTGCAGTGTACATCACCTGAGGATACTTGTGGCCTCAAACACATTTATGTCACACGTTTTGGTTTGTGACTGAGCAAATCTTGAACCATAGATATGCTCTCGTGGAGTGCTTGACAAATAGTTGAGTCAAATCTCTCAGGCCCTCACAGGACATCTGGATTTATACTGACATCAAATTGCACAGAGGTGCACTCCGACTTCCAAATTAATTGGTTGCTGTGGGACTTATTTTTGGATATCAGAGAAGTTGTAGTAAACACAAACGTTTAGCGGACTATTCATTTCTCCTGACAAACGATTTGAAACTGTGCAATATTAAATGAAATATTAAATGAGTTCCAGTACCGAAATGGAGCTCATTTCCAGTCTGGAAATCTGTTCCAGTACCAAACATTTACAGTGTAATGTTGTGCATTTGTTTTATTTAATAACCCAGTTAATACTTATGAATCAATATCAGATGAAAAGACTCCTAAACCTAAGGTGTGAATCATACCCTGTCTACACATAACCGTCAGTTTTATGAATAATATTTCTGAATGTGATTTTTTTTCATGTCCATCTGCTCTAAACAGATTATCCACTTCTGCATGTCTCTCATTTTTAAGCACACTTTGCTTTCTCCGTGTACACTACGGTAAATCAGCTTTAATTGTCAATATCAGGGCAAAAGCACTCCTTTGGGCCTACTACCTTCCCCAGGCAGTAACTAAAAACACATGATTCTGGTAACAATTCAATGGAGACAGCTGGGTGATTGAGTCACCAGCTCCAAAATCCATCAGAATGAGCTATAATGTGATGAAAGGAAACATGGAAAACATGGATATCAGCTTCAGGAGTGGATGAGGACTGCTGTTTGACTGGAAGAAACACACAGTAGCAGAGGAAGCACATTGACAGCAGGTGTTCCAACTGATTGATGACAGGCCAGCCTTGTAGACCATTCTCAGCTGATATCCCTACTTCACGCTATTTTTACTCTCACCCCCAGGGGTCTGCTGGCAGCCTCTTCCACTGAATCTTGTCAACAAGCCATTTTTGAGTCTCTGTGAGGTGAGCTGGGGCCATTCATCATGTCAGACTGACTCGCACATGTGTAGTTATGAGTGAGAATCTGTGTGTTGTCAGCTCGAGAATGACAGGCATGCTGAGGGAAAGTGGTTTAGAGACGGGTCACCATTTAGCAACAGCAGCAAAAGGTTTCCTCACAAACATGTATTCTTTACAGTCAATACAGACGGAGGGTCTGCTGGCCTCCTGCAACTTGGTTTCTGTCATACTTACTGGCACTACTCATAAATAAATGGAAAAAAATGGAAAAATGATTAAAAAAAACAAACAATAAAAACCTTTCAGAGATTTCTAGCTCCATCTAGCACTTTATTTTAAATCTGTGATGGTGAGAATTTTGGTAAATATTGTGACGACAATATCAAGTGAAATGCACGCCTATTTTCTTCTATCCTGTCTTTTTCATCTGTGCTTCCACCACTTTGTGACCTTCAAGGATTTTGGACAATGTCACTTGTGTCCGATGTGAGCAACTGTCGTTATGAGACTCTCCCCAACTGGCTAAATGTTACATTAGCATGAAAAATGCAAGTTCATAACACTTGGAATATATTAGCCAACAATTATAGCGGTCCCAATTGTCCTTTGCAATTTAATTATTGTGCACACTGATATTGCGTTGATGTTATTGTTGCGATAAGTTGTGCCTTCATGCATAATGCTATATGTAACAGAAAATTAACCCCATTGTTACACTATTTCATTGTAAAACATGAGAATGGCAGCATCATGCCGTGAAAGAGGTTCTTTTTTTTTTTTTTTTTTTTTAGCTTGGACAAAACACTCTCCATGTAATCTGACTGAAATGTCTGTCTCTAGATGAGGCAATAGCCCAAAAGAATAGCAAATGTGATTATAATAAAAGTTGAACGTATGAAATACTGAATCAAAGCGATTGAATTCAAATGCATGCCAAACTTTTCAAATTTGTATTTTTATATGCTTTTGTTATCTATAAATTATTCTAAATATATAACATTAGGCATTTTTTCTTTCCTTTCACAAATGTATGTTATTTTGTAATGGTCTATCAAATGAACATAGAAAAAAAAAAAGAGGTGTATGAATACATTTGGAAGACACTGTAACAGCTCTTTTGTTGTATTTTAGTTCCACTTGACTGTTGTTTTATTTTTTGTCCCGCAGGCTTAAAATGTGAATTTGTAAACTGACTGCAAATAAACGAGCTTACGGGATCACTTAATGAACACCGGGAGTCACAATTGAAAGAGGAACAAAACTATTTCTGGAGCCGGTTCATCCCTCCAGAATGAAGGGATGAACCGTTCACTTCTTTGCCTCTTGTTCTTTGTCGGTGAGATTACTGAGTCTAGGAAAACATGAATTACAAAGTGTTCAATATTTGCAGGTGTGACTCAGAGTCAACAAACTGTTGCGTTCAGGGAAATCTGTGTGAGAGTATGTGATCCCACTGTAAATGAGAACAGGTGCTGCACAGCCTTGCAGCATTTTTTTTTTTTTTTGCAGAGAAAAGTGGCCCATTGGAGCAAAACAGAAGTATAAATTAGCATGGTGCAAGGTGAGACAAGCATGCAGCCAAGCATGTACGATGGATTACTGCTGTTCTGCATGAATTAACATATGATATATGAAACATGCTGTGAATCGGTTTCACTCAACGGTCAATTATATACAATTTAATAACTAATTGTGTTTCACCTGTCATACTTTACCACTGAACAAATGCAAACACAGAGGAGTTGTGGTTTAATTGATGCTTGCTCAGCTTTCTGGTAATGCCATGGGTTTTTGTCAACTAGATAAAGCCAATAGATAATAAGTAATTACTTTGTGTTATTAATGCTGCACACTCTTAAAGAGAACAGGGCATCACTCACTAAGTACTGTAGGGCTGCTTAGAGCAAAAACCTGATCGCAAACAAGATTAAGAGGGATGAATGTGCAAAGACTGGTTCCGGATGAGCTACATTAACAGCATCCAAGGAGCAAAGAGTTTGTGTAACACGAAGACGTAAAGTTAAATGCTGCTAATTAAGGAGTTCCTGCGTTTTACCCTATGACTGAACCATTAATGTCGGGCTTTGTGATAAAAACGCTGATAGTCTAGGTATCTTTTACCAATTGTCTACTGCTTCTTTGAATTAAATGGTCTTACTTTTGTTTATTTGAGATCTTTTACTTTTTTGGGAATTGTTAGATGTAATTAATTTAGCAAAATATAAAAACATAATAATATTATTCATTAGCATGAATTTCGTCCACCTAAAACCCTAAAAGTATTTAAATTACAGTTTGGATTTTCTTACAGTTCCGGTGTTAAGTTATGCTACTGTTGACAGAGGTGTTTATTTTGAGGTTTTTCACACATCTCGCGATGCCTATAAGTGTTGTATTTGGCACTCTGAATGAGACTGTAAATGTTAAGGGAGGCTTTTTAGGTGCGAGGAGGAAATAGAACTGGGTGAAATACTCGAGGACAGTGATGAAATGTTTGGACATTTAGTGTCACCCACTGTAAAAATATGGAATATATTTGAGAAAAACCCCTATTAACGTTTTATATAAAAACCCTCCGGCGCAGTAGAAACTGACCTGCTGTGGGAAACGTGGGAGAGCTCATTCAGCGTTTTAAATGTAAAAAAGGTTGTGAAAATTAATATCTTGGACAAGTGTGATACAACACTTAATGCCATGAATTAAACAATCCATCATACACTGAGATACAAACGGTATTTTCCCTTGATTTCAAACTAGAGGTCATAAATTAAGCCTGAGAACAGCTACTGCATGGAAAATGTTGCTTTGTGAAAAATTTAAGGTGCGATACCAGAAGGAAAAACTGCGACTTGAATTCACAGTTGTAGAATTCAAAAGGAATGAGGTGTAATTTCAGAAACTTGGTGAACAAATGTGGTTTTTAACAGCACATTCAGTGACAAATTACAATTTTTTATGTCCACGTAGAACTTAGACATTACTTTGTCATAATTATCCCTTTAGGAAGTAGGTTCTTAGAGGTGAGAGCACACCGTATACTATTAACCCCTCGATCCTGAATCACTGTCAGGCTGGTGCTGCTTATCACACACCGACTGACCTGCGTGTCACAAGGGTAGTTGGTCAGAGGATGTAAATTGATTGAACACATTCAGCAGCCACAAAAAAAAGCCCGCTTGTCACGTCTAAGGAGCACCAGGTCAACGTCCTAAACAAAGACATCCATTCGGTAACATTCTAGCGCTTTTTTGCATAACTGCTTTGTCTAAAACCAACTCTAGTGAGATCTAATTTCCAAACAACCCTCCTTCTTAACTCACGTAGGAGGAGAAATCACTTGTTAATGATTCAAATGTTCCCTGATGGCGAGGGAATGAAGCAGGAAGAGTCTGAAAAGCTAAGCTTGAGAAAATTCTGTTCTATTATAAATGGCAGTTTCCTCCAGTATTTGGAGCAGCGAGCATTGTTACTGCCTTATTTATCAGTATTATATGTCACTACTGGAGAATCAGGGTGGAGAAGTATGAAATAATTTTTAGTATGATTCGCTTCTCCTGGTTTGCAAATCTGCTAAAGAGACCTGGTCGTAAAGGCAGATAAATATACAACAAAATCTAAAGAAACTCAAAATAAATTCAACTGTCAATTCAGTATAGCAAGTGAACAGCAAAGCCCTGGGCAAAAAAAAAAGGAACTTAACTTTTAAAGTAGCCAGTTGAAACTCTTTCAGGTCTCTTCCGTACATTATTGCACGAAAGATGATGTGCATAATTAGAAAAGGTCGATGCATCTAGATATGACGAAGACAACTTGGTCAAGTCAACAGTAGTTCAAATAACCACTCATTACAATGGAGATAGGTGAAGGAATACCATATCTGAACACTTCAGAGCTTCAAAGCCGGTGCCACCCCAGTCTGCTGGGAAGAGGAAACTCACACCACAATTTACACTGGGTCACCAAAACTGGACAGTGTCAGATTTGACAAACACGTCCAGTAAATCTCCATTTCAGATTCGGACTTTAGAATTTGGCGAAAGCAACATGAATTCACGCTTTCTTGTCTCAGCAGTTCACAGTTTTAGAGGAAGATATTTTTCCTGACACTCAATGAGCTCCTTAATTTGTGAGAAGTGAGAAGGCGAGAAACACATTTTGGTTAGCCACTCATTGCATCAATTACGTCTTTCACCACCTTCGCAGAAGCATTTCTCTGTTGCTTTCTGAATACTGACTAATTTATTGTCCAACATCTATATTCAGGGCTTTGTGTACATTTAATTAAGGACACTCTTTAATGAACCAAGAGTAAAAATTCCATCTAAGATTTAGTTTGGAAGTAAACTGCAGAAGATGGATCAAAGAGTTAAATAGGAGTTTAATTAGAGGCTGCAGTCGGTTGTCAATCTGAATTATTAGGTGAAGTTTAATCATGCAGAATCCAGTTTTGTCACTGTGACAATTTCCCGAGCATCTTTTAATCACCCTCGCCAATTATTCTGTCCTTTGAGCATATGTTCACTATGTTGCTACCAGCTCTTAGCTCGACTGCAGCGGCAATGATGTCTGGGCCGAAGGGAAATCTCTGCGACTTGCAGAGCTCATTTTGTGTTCACCTAAGTTGCACTGAGGTTAAGAGCTAATAGAGCTGTACACTGGGTAGTCACTGAAGTACCGCATCCCCAAGATCCCTCACAGCGGAAGCACATGTACCCAAATACATCAACAATATTATGAACAAAGCATGTCTACTCTCATTAGGACAGAGCCGATAGAAAATAAGCGTCATTTTGTGCAGGCTGATGCGATTCTACGGCAAAAATATTCTTTCCCCGGAGCTCCTGAGTCAGAGCATGATAATGTGATTTTGGTGCAATCGCATGAACTACAGTGCAAGCCGCATGAAGGGAGGGACAGTGTTTGGCCATCTGCCAAATGAGCAAAAAATAACTCCAATGTCCTACTGTAAGACGTGTGCTGTATTCATTATCTCCCACGTCATGGTGATTCAGTGTCAGCATCTGTCATAGGCCACCAATACAGGACTGAGACTCATTGTTACATAAAGGGATTTGTTTTTGTGTGAGCTCAAGCTGTTTAAACCCACTGAGTTGTGAACATTTTGCCAAAATAAACCGATGAGTGCCGTGCCATAGGAAGAGGACAGTGGCGGCGCAAAGTCAAGTGTCAATTTGGTTCAAAATGAAAAAGACTTGACCTCTTATTCTTTGACCTGCAAGGCAATATGAATAAAACTCTGGTGTTGGAGTGGAAATTCAGAAAGGTGAAAATGGAATTGCTCACAATTCACCGAAGTGCTCCACTATCCGTTTTGTTTTTATTTTTTTATTTTTTTTATCTGCAGCAGAAAAGAATACTTTTGAGCAATACGGCGAGGAATTGTTTGTATGGTTTTTCACTAAGTAACTCCCATAATAAAAGACTATAATAAGATCCTGACAAATGGTTAATAACTCCTGGATGGAAACTGTAACACAGAGAAGGGTGTTTGCAGAAAAGTGTGGCATTAGCTCTGTGATCATTTCCTAAAAACAGAACAGAAGACGCAGGAAGAGAGAGGGAACCCTGGTAGGTGGGGTCGTGACATACTGAAGCAGGAGGAGTGTCGTCCAGCTAGTCTGCACTGTGGTATGGACAGTGTGTGCAAATATGAACAGACCACAACCACTTGACTCTGCGTCGACTGTTCAGAATTGGATAAGTATGTGGAAGCTTCAAGGCTTCAGGACTCCAGCAAACCACAGAAAGAACCCCATCCCCCTGTGCCTTCCCACTCAGCCGCAATGGACTAGTGGCATCAGCAATTACCAACAACTGGTGGTTGTTGAGCTTAATCACATGAACTGCAACACTCATAAGAACCGTTTTAAACTGAATATGCAAATATGACCAAAAAACAAGACACATTTGTGAGAGGGCAAATAGCTTTTCCCAGCAAAGAAAATCCAGTGGAAATTTGGACAAGAGTAACCAAAATCGCTCATGACTCTCCGGTGCTGCTCTCTGACAGCAGCCATCGGTCTCAAACTCTGTAGATTCATTCTTCCGAACACTCACAGCCTATACATAGCAACGGGGCGCTTGCGATCCAGAGGCAACACAGTGCATCATCTGATATCTCTCACCTGTCTGACGCTTGGCTGGCCAAGAGAAGCAGCTGCAGAGATTTCACTAATACAACCGTGGCAAGACACCGATTATTGTCAAAAAAAAAGAAAAAAAAAATCTGCTAGGGCTTAAATATGGTAAATTTGTGGTCCACTGTAATCACAAGCATCGCTAAGGCACCATGATTTCAGGGAGCAGTGATTAATTTTCAGAGAGACAAGATACACGAGAGGGCCTCAATCAAATATGCAGGGTGAGGGTGACAAAGGAAACAGAAGAGAAGTGATGGTTGTGCTGGTTCATTCAGGGAGTTTTAGTCCCATTACTTTAATTGGTTCTTGATGCTGAAAATGTGAAGAGTTCATGGGTGAAAAACCACAGAGAAATTATCACCTTTTCGCCAGGCTTTTGTGTCTGCGTTTAAAGAGAAAAGGGAAAGAAAGGTAAGAATAGGAAGAAAACAGCGAGGGACTCCCAGAGGCCAGGTCTGGATTTTTAATAAGGAACTCTGAAGAGAGATGCAGAGTCCTGAGGGAGGAGACCTCAGCTCTGGTGGGCGTAGCAGTGGGAAGCAAAGGACAATCATATTAAGTAGAAGACAAAGGCAGGAGAAATTGAAGTAAAAGAGAGAAGACTGGATAAATGATAGGCATTCAGGCACAGAGATCCTGAAGTTGAGGATGCTTTTAGGTGTACAAAAGAACTAAAAGCAGCTCGAAGATAATAAATTGAACAAAGAGAGAAAAATGTCAACGAGCTAAGAAGTGATCATAATAATAATAAAAAAAAGTACCTCATTAAACATTACTTTCTTTCCCGAATCAAAATATTAATGACCGTTCTAAGCTGATCCCATATTTGACCTCATGCTCCAGGTGGAAATATCAGGAATGAATGTTTCAACTTACATCATTATTGTCTAATTCACTGTCATCGTCCTTTCACTGCTGCTGCCCCTTCATCTGAGCACACACGCTGGACAGACTGTCACAGTAAGTACTGCATCAGTCCAACTTTCTAAAAGTAGTTCGTAGTGACAGTTGAACTTTTCATAAATTGTCATCTACAACCACCAGCTTATTGTGATATTATGTAAGAAGACCAACCAAGGTGGGGTTTATATTTGAGGTGAACGGAAAAAAAAGAAATGGTTTTTCTGGAAAAAAAAAATGTGTTCTGGAACTTACAAAAGTGATCTAATCAGTTAACTGTTTTTGGCACAAGTGATACGGGAAAAGTTAAATTTGGAATAAGGTCAGATGAAACCAAAACTGACACTTTTGGAATACATGCAAAACGACAAGCCACGTCACACTGAAAACCATCATGTCACGAAACTCAAATAAACTTGTTACAACCAAGGTATGTGGAGAAATAAAATCTATGAAAGCTTAACTCATTGAACATTAACAGGGCCAGAATGCCACAGTGGGAGCCATTTCACTCAGAAGATATAAAACTAAGGGAACAATTCACACACAGTCACCAAAATTGGACAGTAAAAGATCTGAGAAAAATTACCCTTTCTAATGAATCTCATTTTCAAAGCAATATACAGACAGCAGGACTAGAACGTGGCATAAAGTACATAAGACACTGATCAATTCTACCTTGTATTTAGGCATGTTGTGGTAGGGAGATATTTTCTTGGCACACTTTTATCAAATGAGCTTGGCGTAAACAACTTAACCTTGTTTTACATGGTGACTGGCCATGATGAAGCATTCATTTTTGAGTGTCTTTACCAAAGAAAGCATCCAGAGATTAGTCTCACACTTCCTCCAAACCTTGTTGTCAGATTTTAACATGAATGTAACAGCTGTGGCATGGTTGTACCTGTTAAGAGTTTCTAATGTCAAATTTCAGACTTAAATCTGTCACAGTGGTAGAGTGAACCCCCCCCCACCCCCCCCCCCCCCAAAAAAAACAACAAAAAAAACAAAAGACAACTTTGATTCCAACTTCTGCAAAGACTGCTGGGAAGCTCTTCCCCTGTATCTTTGGCTCCTCATTACTTCAGCCGCTGATTTGGCACTCCTGGTGACTCAGAGGCAGACAGATCGATGGCACCAGAGTGTGAGAAATGGAGAGGTGTTCCATTTCGGTCCTCAGAACAGCTACATCCCCACACATTTGTCATGCCAGATTAAACGGCATGAAATATCTAAGGCAGTGCCAGCCGACTGCCACAACTTTCTCCTCATGGACTTCTTCATTATGTTTGCCTGATATGATTTTATATGTCAAACTTGTAGGCGGCCCCCTAAGCCATTAAAAAATCCACTTCAAATGTTGCGAGGGTAAGTATTAAGTGTGAGAATATTAAAGCAAGGGAGAAAGGAGAGTTGAGTGACAATAAGTGCCGCTTTTGGGATTTTGTGTACATGTGTGTTACTCAAGAAAAATGCAGGTGGGGAAAGCAGAGTGAGCAACTTTAGTTACTTGTAATGAAGTCAAAGGATTGACTGTCCACTGCACTTTTCCTTCTGGCTGGTGTAAGGAAAAAAAAATCACAGCTTGGAGTTTTAAATAGCATGATTTCTAAATCCCCCTCCTGCTCTGGTCAGCGCCAGGCATCTTTTAGTTGTCATATTCTCTCCGCTGACTCCCTCCCATATACTGTCTTTTAGTGACAGAAAGCTGCTGCTTTGCCATCACCACAAACACTAAGCTGCTAAAACAATGTGTTGGCCTCCCAGGGCTGAGAACAGCACTGCAGAAATATTATTGAAACGCTGACCACTACGGCGCTGCGCTGCCTGTGAACAGAGCTGGAAAAGACCAGGAAAGCTGCCGTCCTCAATCTAATGTGGGAGACATGGCAAGCTGAATGCCATTTTTTTTTTTTATTAAGTAATTGGAGCCATGAATTTTCGATTACTTTCACAGAGGACTAAAACAATAAAATATTTTTAGCATCAAGCACAAAAATAATTTGTATTTTTCCAAAGCACCCTACGAACATAAGATTATAATCATAAAATACGATTAAAAGATTATAAAATTAGAAGATCATAATTGTGTTTTTAAACGTACAATCCACCCATTTGTCATCATTTTCCAGCTCTATTTTGGATCTCAGCTTGTACATAGACCAGAAAGCTATGTCCTCTCCAGTCGGTGAGTTCAGGGTTTACACTGGAATCTCCTCTCAATTTCTTCAAAGGAAGGCGGCCAGAAGGCATCCTGATTAAATGGTTGAACCAGCTGATCTGACTCCAAAGAGGAGGAGCAGTGACTCAACCCTGAGCTTTTCCCCTGGATGACAAAGCTCCTCATGCCATCATTCAGGCTAATTGTTTTACCTACCTAGAAAAGAAGCTCAACTTAGTTGCTTCTATCTATGAATTTGACTGGAACAAAGTATTCTGCTGGTAAATGACTCTGACCGGTATATCACATGGAGCAAGGACTGTTGTACTAAAACATAAAATCAAAGCTCATTAGAAAACCCTGTTTTCGATGCATTTACAATTCTGAATTTACAGGTTGCTCACTGAAATTTGTTTAATCTTTGGTAAGCAAAATGCTACATTTACGCATTGAAGGCATTTCAATGAAAAAAGCCATCAAAGTAAAAGTACTTTAACGTTTTTCAAATTATAGTCTGGAAGATGTAGAAATATTGTAGTGATATGGTTTAACCATTGTATTTAAATATCACAAATAAGTGCCATTTTCTCTATGCTTCATTAGCACTTAGACTACAGAATGGTCAGAGTAGATGACCGACGTTGAGAAACACTGGACTACACCATTTTAAGGAGTTATGCAATTGTTTTGCTTTTTGCTTTACCTGTTTCAGACATTGTAAATGAGAAATTGTTCTTAATGTTTCGCCAGATTAAATAAAGGTCTAACTAGCTTTCAAAAACCTGAAAACTTAAATAAATTCTGTCTTCTGAGAGGCATCACTTGCGTACAAGCTAAACAGTTCTGTTCAGGTTCAAACAAACACATTAATGCCAAAACGTAAAATGTTTTTCTTTTGGATAACTAGCGACAGAAAGCACCTGAAACCAGAGTGGACTATTATGGATTTTTAACCTCGTCTTGTTATACTCTGCAGCATCAGTACCCTGCTCACACCTACCAACAGTACTCTTTTACATTGAATACTGACCTTGACCAGCAATCTGGCACATGGAGCATCCTATTCCTCTAGCTCACATACAATGTAAATGGTTTTCAGAAAATAAAAAATCCATGTGGCCCAATTTAATAAAAGACAAGGTTTCTGTGCTTAGAGGGGATGTGCATTAAGGCCTAATTATATTACCTATAACTCCAAGATGCAGTTTGGTCTCTTGGGAAAACAGCCATAGATGCCATGTCTGAATATGAAACAGCTGCACAACAACAAAAGGAAGCAAATATCAGCTTTTCAGAAACGTTATATAGAGAAACAAAGATTTGACTTTTTCAAAAACAGAAGAAAAATATCTGCTTAAAAATTAGCTGAAATAATAAAGCCGAGGCCTTAAACCAAGAAGTTAAAATCGGAGATTGGGAATATTTAAACCAGATATACAAACATACATATGAAAAGTTCACTCTGGCCAAGCAAAGAGTTGCTTACGAAAGAGCTTGAGCTAATTAGTTGTGAACCAGGTGATGCACTCAGTTACTGGAACAAAGGATTTCCTCATTTCTTTGAGCTCAAAATGTCATCATTTTAACTTGTTTTCCAAGTTAAAATGATGACATTTTAACTTGTTTAAATGTCATCTAGAACTGTTACTTGCATGAGGTAACAGTTCTAAATGTTACCTCATGCAAAAAAGTTGGACATCTGCTGTGGGATGTGATGCGTGGATTAGTGCTCAAATAGTTTAAAGTCGTGAGAAGCAAACTAAATGTACTTAGAATGCAAAGTAACGTCTTGTGATAAAACACACAAAAAAGCTTTGTTTAGCCACCATTTTATCTCCTACAATTGCAGTTAAAATAATCCAGAAACCAACCATAAATACCATTAACAAGTTCACTCCTAGTTCCCTGTTTCTTCCCATCTTCGCTTCCCATCGCATCCCAAATGCATTACCTCCCTTTGCCCTTTTCTTTTCTGTCATGTTATTTTTTTTCTTCTCTCAGAGAAGTTCAGGGCCTCTGTGAAGGTCTGGCTAATGATGAAATACTCCCTGCCTCATTTGATGGCAATAAAGGATTTGTTATGCTTCAGTGTTGCATCAGCTGAAGGACGGGCGTCTAATTTTCTCTTAAGAAACAGCTTCTTTCCTTGCCTCCACACAAGTAATGCAAAAAGAGACTGATATCAGCCATCTGACCTTGATTGTATCTTTTAGCCTTCGTCTTCAGTGGGTCAAGTTTGAAGTCAGGTGGGGCCCACTGAAACATATTCTCCCTACCATTGTTCAGTAATAGCTCGGAGTTCTTAGTTTCTTATGTTTCTGTTTGGAACAATACTTATTTTGTCGATGTATTTTGCACTGTGCCTTTTCCTCCCCATTGTTGAGTAATTTCTTCCAATAAGTTGAAACACGTTTGAGGCATGGATCATTTTTCCCAACAATCCAAAGAAAGGCTGTAATTGGTAATGAACAATGACTTTGGTCTTCTTCCTTGGAGAGTCACTGCAGAATGGATGACATGAGCACAGATTATTCTGTATGTTCACTCAGCACTGTGCCTGCAGCATACGAAGCTATTATGCAAACTGTGCATTGCTTACAACAAAAACCCTGGATAAATCAGTTGCCAAAGATGATCACAATTTTTAAGTTTTAAAGTGGTTGGGAAGTGCATAGTTGTTTGAGTCACCCTTAAAGTCCCTGAAAGATCTGTAGTCTCTGGACAAATTTAAATCTACATCTTTGGTGGATATTAACTTAAAAACATATTTTTAAGGCCTTTAACATCACCCTCATTTTTATCTCCTTCCACATATTCTGTACTAAGTTTACGTCAGGACTTTGACTGGGTCCCTCCAAAAAATTAGTATTCCTCCAGATAGAAAATGATTACTTTGAAGAGACAGAAAGATAGACAAATAGATACAGATGTGTTGTATATTGCACTAGGAGCTGCTCTGAACATTATCTGCATATGCCTGCAGGCCACAGGCTGAGAAGCAACCAGCTGTTAAATGGAAATTGACAAAGTCATCACTCGATGCAAGCAATATGTGTTGATCAGTATTCAAGATGTCCTGTGGTTGATTGGGAAGGACGTATGTGTATCGTTTCACATATACATCTGTTTCCTGGGGTTGAATTATCACTGGAGATTAAAGTGACAGTATTGTTTGCTCTGTAGCTTGGTGGCCCAGGTGACCAGTGGAGTTTTGTGCAAAAGACAAAGACCACATTTTATTTTTACCAGTTTTTCAGCTGTGAAATTGGTCAGATATTCTTCTCATTTTTACACTTTAGAACCAATTACTAGATGTAAGTTTTTTTAATCAATAATTAAAATGTAAAAAAAAAAAGTGAAATGGTGTGTGAATTTGAAGATTTTAATGAAAATGATGTACAAACTTACAAAAAGCATGAGGAGCCAGGGCAGATAAAAAAAAAAAAAAAACATAATCCACAGAGGAAAAACCAGCAAGGAGATATGGGGAATACCCAAGGTAAAAGAGGAAAGTAACAGAAGGAACCAGAAAGGAGTAACTGAGAAAAAGGTGCTTGAGTACTGAGTGGTTGAAAGCTGAAACAATGGACCCGGGTTAGTTAGCTAACTGATTGCAGATGTGAGGAGAGAAATCAAAAGGCAGATCTGAGGAGACAGAGAGAAAAAGAGAAAAAGAAAGATGGAGTGAGAGAGAGAGAGAGGGGGAGAGAGAGAGAGAGAGACAGACAGACAGAGAGAGAGAGAGAGAGAGAGAGAGAGAGAGAGAGAGAGAGAGAGAGAAAGAGAGAGAGACAGAGAGGGAGAGAGAAGGTGTGGCACAGGGGACAATGGAAATTACACATGGGACTAGGAAATAAACACTAAAGAATGAGTAGACATAAATAACAGTTAAACTAAAGCACAAAGAATAACTTGACATAAAAATAAACAAACCATAATACTAATTATTAACTGAAATAAAGTAAAACAGAAACGAGGCTGACATAATTAAGGAAACTAAGGAACACAGAATAAACCTAGAACAAATAAATCTAACTCCAAAACAACTATTAATCCAGGATACTAACAAAAAACACAGCTCTAAAAAAATCACAGTAGTCCAAAGAAGCAACACACAAATAGTCATGGGAACCCTCAAAGTATTGCGAAACTTTCCTGATGCTTCAGGATATCCCTTTCAGCCAGAAAGCGACACACATTTTCCCATTAAAATTATCCATACATGCACACACTGCCTACACTTCTCGCTGGCTTCCCCTCTCTTCATGTCTGAGCGAGAAGGCCACAAGACCCCTGTTATCATGCTCGATTTGGTTACGTCTTAATCCAATCAAGCAAAGCAGAGAGAGCACCATTGATTCTCAAGACCCAGAATAACGTTTATTTGGCTTAGAAGCACATGGCTGATTCCTGGACAACGTTAAGCCCACCGGGAAATATCACATTTGCCACCGAGACTATCGGGAGACACGTTTGAGCTGTACTTATTTGCTTTCACCTGTTGAATTCACAGGCTATTTCTGGCCAGGTTTTGTGAAAACCCATCAAGCACATTCAAGAAGAATCACCTCCTTAAAATGGAACACATGCAAAGAAAAAGGCTTTGGAATAAAACAGAGAGAAACATATGGGAATGGTGGGCACTCAGGGTATGAAGAATGAGGATGTGTCAGCCGCATGAGAAGAGCACTTAATCTAGTGGCAAACTCGAGAGCTTTGCAGCTTTTCAGCCATTCAAACACATTATGAGAACGCGTACACAAACTGAAACATTGAACTAAATATAAAACTGTAGCACTTGCGGTGTGTGACAACGCTGGAGATGTGTTCTTCAGCCTTCATGCTTTAAGTGAGAATACATAGATTCACACATTTGGACACAGATGCTTGCAACAATATTTATCACGCTTGAACTTTTGTCACTTCACCACAAAACCTTTGATGTATTTTTTTGGGGGGGATCTTCGGTGATAGACAAACAGAATGAGGTGCAAAATGAGGTATGACTTTTAAATTACTTGTCAAGATAAAAATCAAACTGTTCTGTGCATAATTGTTCTAAGAAGAAGAATTTAGCTTCAGTCATCTTCCCTTTAATTCTGACCTGCTTTCATGTCCCACAGCACAATACTGACAGCTCCATCTTCCACTGCTGGGGACAGTCTGTCCAGTGGGATTGACAGTTTTCACATATTTTGCATGTAGTGTAAAAAGTCCAGTTTTGATCATGTCTATCTAGAGCACCTTCTTACAAATGTTTGCTACAAATCGGCCACTGTACACAGCACTACATCTTGCTTTCTTCTTGCCATTCTTCCCCAACGGCAAGATTGTTGGAGTGCATGACTAAGAGTTGTCATCTTAACTGCCCTTCGCCTGATTTGTGAATTTCTACAATTCATCCAGAGTTACGATGGCTATCTTGGCTGCTTTTGAAATTTAATATGTTGATTGCTTGCTCTGCCATGCAAGGTGAATGACCACGTCTCATTTTTAAAATACTTTATTTCTCAATATCGTACTTAAGAGTGCTCAGCAATCTGCTGAAAACTTGAGAAACTGTTTTAATAACAAAACAATATCTCGCCCTAAACTTCTCTACATCTGTCTCCCTGACTTGTTTGGTGCTGTTTGTTCACTAATGTTCTCTAGCAAACCTTCACAAAACAGCTAAATTTGCACTGACATTGAAATACACACACGTGGACCCTTATGAGCCGAAATGGCTGCACTGGGTTATACTTAATGGCAATAAAAGCGGTTGAATACAAACACGCAGTTTTCAGATTTTATTTATGCCATATTACATTTCTCTTCCACTTCACAGTAGTGCACATCTCTGTGTTGCCCTATCTCATTAAATCCAAAGAAAAACCACATCCGTTTTTGGTTGAAATGTGACAAAATGTGAAAAAAAAAAAAAAAGTTCAAGAGGGATATAAATATAACCTTCTAAGAGTACACTTTGTGCGGCTTTGCCATCCGCAACATGCACTTTTTGCTATTCTCTGTCTTCACCGAATCAAAAACCAGCAGGATGTAGTCTGGGATGACGACTGAAGAACTGCAGAAAAGTGTCGCCCTCGCTCTACTTCCCACTCTCTACTAGCTGCAAATGACAAGCCGGCTGATGACGGTGACAAGAGCTTTCGGGGGAATGGCAAGGCCCACTCACCTTCTGGTTCA